>NC_085993.1:15941314-16286314 GCF_030014385.1 Trichomycterus rosablanca
ATCAGTATTATGCAACACCCTAAAATTCTTCAATAACCATGCTGATTTCAGTTCATAACACTTAATTCCATTATTTGTTCTGTAAACCCCTGATAAAGATGTGTAAAAGAGGGTTATGAGAAATGTACTTTTTGGTGAATTAACTTAATTTCACACTGAAAAGGAGAAAAAAAAAATCCCTCATCAAAAAATGATTATATTTAACAAAACTACACGAGCCACAAATATTGACATCCCTAGAAATTCTAAGAATAAAAATGTAATTAGTGCATTTGCTTTATTTATATTTAACTTTTCAAAGTTGATTAAGGTGTTTAGGAACTTTCAAGCAGTAATGACTTTCTGTTTCACTGGGGTATATATACACTACATGGGCTAAATCATTTAATTCATGTGTTTCAGCCACTACAATTGCTAACAGGTATAATAAATCACACTTTATAGAAAATTATATGCTTCAAACTTTGCAGTAACTGTTTAGGGAAGGCCTGTTCCTGTTCCATGTGCACAAAGCAAGATCTGTAAAGATATAAAGAAAAGCTTGATTTAAAGAAACTCTAGTGATCGGCACAGAACTCTGACCTTAATTTGGGTCGATTAAACATCAGTTGAGCCTTTTCTGACCAACATCAGCGCCCAGGCATACACATGCTCTTTTGACTAAATGGGCACAAATTGTTAAAGACTACATATTTCAAATTCTTTTGTGAAGTCTTCTCAGAAGAGTGGCTGTTGTTATATAGAGGTCATTTAATTTCAATATCATTTGAAATGGGATGTCCAACAAGTTCATGGTCAGGTGTCCAAATAGCTTTGATCATATACACCGATCAGCAATAACATTAAAACCACCTCCTTGTTTCTACACTCACTGTTTATTTTATGCATGCTTTTTTAGCCCCCTTTCATGGCATTCTTCAATGGTCAGGACTCTCCCAGGACCACTACAGAGTGGGTATTACTTAAGTGGTGGATCATTCTCAGCACTGCAGTGACACTGACATGGTGGTGGTGTGTTAGTGTGTGTTGTGCTGGTATGAGTGGATCAGACACAGCAGCGCTGCTGGAGTTTTTAAACACCTCACTGTCACTGCTGGATTGAGAATAGTCCACCAACCAAAAATATCCAGCCAACAGCGTCCTGTGGGCAGCGTCCTGTGACCACTGATGAAGGTCTAGAAGATGACCAACTCAAACAACAGCAATAGATGAGCGATCGTCTCTGACTTTACATCTACAAGGTGGACCAACTAGGTAGGCATGTCTAATAGAGTGGACAGTGAGTGGACATGGTATTTAAAAACTCCAGCAGCGCTGCTGTGTCTGATCCACTCATACCAGCACAACACACACTAACACACCACCACCATGTCAGTGTCACTGCAGTGCTGAGAATGATCCACCACCTAAATAATACCTGCTCTGTGGTGGTCCTGGGATAGTCCTGACCATTGAAGAACAGCATAAAAGGGGGCTAACAAAGCACAAATCATGCAGAGAAACAGATGGACTACAGTCAGAAATTGTAGAACTACAAAGTGCTTCTATATGGTAAGTGGAGCTGATAAAATGGACAGTAAGTGTACAAACAAGGAGGTGGTTTTAATGTTATGGCTGATCAGTGTATAGTAGACAACAAACCTAATTATCTAAGTCTAGTTTGTCTAAAAGTTCTGTTTTAACATAAAATAACAAAACTGCATTAATGCATTGCAATTAATTAGTGTAATTAAACATGCAGTGAAAATTTCAGACTACTAATCACAACACAAATTAAAATTGAAGTCCAAATGTGACACTGGGAACATCTTGAGTATGTTGACAGCTAAACCTGTCAAAATATGACTAAGTGGGTGGAAATGACACCAGTAAAAAGTCATACACTGGCACTGTCACAACCAATGTGCAAAAGCTGAGCCTGACATGGAGAAAACAGAGTCTAGGTCTGACATCTGGGACAAGACAGGGCCTTGTGCGAATGCTTGGGAGGGATCAAATTGAAACTTGCTCAGCAGGGGGAAAAGATAAAGCAAGGAATTTATAATTATATGTCAGATTGGTGAGCTTTCAGAAAGGTGAGAAAGCAATTTCTTGACATCTCAGAGACTCTTAATTTAGAGTAGTAATTGACTCATTAGAGAATGAGGTTATTATTTATACATCATGCAGGTATGGGTGGAATAAGGTATTAGTGAATTGTAATTCATTCATGCCCAGGTATTATTTTCAAGGCAACTGTTGTGATTATATTACATCCTTACATATTCTTTTAAAGCAAACATCACAATGAAATGGCCATGGGGCCTGTACCATGTCCTACACAAATTGCATGGGATTTAGTCAGCTAACTTGTTTTTCAACATAGATCATATAATTGATACAATATTACTACAATATTTAATGACAATAAATTAATTAAACATGCCACTACAGATAGTGATACTGCCAGCTGACTACGTTCTGCAGTTTGCAAACGGCCAACAATTGGAACTGTCCACTGTCCATTTTATCAGCTCCACTTACCATATAGAAGCACTTTGTAGTTCTACAATTAGTGACTGTAGTCCATCTGTTTCTCTGCATGCTTTGTTAGCCCCCTTTCATGCTGTTCTTCAATGGTCAGGACCCCCACAGGACCACAACAGAGCAGGTATTATTTAGGTGGTGGATGATTCTCAGCACTGCAGTGACAATGACATGGTGGTGGTGTGTTAGTGTGTGTTGTGCATGCTGTGTCAGTACACCAATTGTTACTCGAAACATGCAAGAACTTAAACACTACGTGGGCCTAGGTTTGGGCCTAGATTTCCTGGCTGGGTGGCCAGGGTCTTTTCTGTGTGGAGTTTGCAAGTGTCTGGGTGCTCTGGTTTCTGCCCACAAATCCAAAGACATGCAGTTAGACAAGTTCGGTACAAAATATTGCCATAACTGTGAGTATTTGTGTCTGCCCTTTGTGTTTCCTGCCTTTCACCCAATAAATCTAAACCATTGCGACCCTGACCAGAATAAAGAAGTGGTAAAACATACAATGAATAAATGAATGAATAAATAAATAGAAGAATTAAATAAGATCAAAAGGTTCTACTAAAGACCAAGTGTCTCCAAATTAGACATACTGTAGGTACATGCAATTAATTGCTCATGAGAGTGTCATGAGAGAAAATTCCAGGCAAATACTAAAACATATGATTTTATTGTGTTTTTCAGATATTTAACAGCTAATGTGACAACAAAATGTAAACAAATTGACCCATTTATGGTTGAATTTGTAATATTTTATTTACTAATTACCATGTTAAACTCCCAGTATCCAGTAGTTAAACCTAGCAGTCTTCCTAAATGGAGAAATATTCACCAGTATTGCAAAACACACAATAATCTATCAAAAATATTTAAATATTTTTGTTTTGTATTTTTTCCCCTGCGCCACCTGAGCGGCTTTATATTTAAATACTTTTAATGTTCCACAGATATACAGTATGTAACTCTTCTGCCAAAATGTTACTTCTTTGCCTGTTATACCTGTTCTAGTTGCTGAATGCTGGTTAGATTTTCTTATAAAAATAATTGTAATAATTAAAAAAAAAAAGGAAATGAAAATAAAAACAACTGCAAAAATATAATAAATAATTTAAAAAAATGAAAAATGAAAAGCCTTAGCAGCTCAGGTGGCACAGCGGTAAAATACGCTAGCACACCAGAGCTGGGATTTTGAATACATCGTATTGAATCTCAGCTCTGCCATCCGGCTGGGCTGGGCGGCTATATGACTGGGCGGCTGGGTTTGGCTGTTGTTCATCCAGGGAGGGAGCCGGACAGGGACCTCATAACTGATGCAATTACGACCTCTGCTGGCTGATTGATGCTGTCTGCACAGAGTAGAGGAATAATGCTGATCAGGGTGTGGCTCTCCATACACAAGGCTGATCCGCATATGAACTCGTCTCGTGCAGGTGAAAAGATGCAGTCGGCTACTGCTCACGTGCCGGAGGGGGCGTGTGTCAGTTCGCTCTCCTCAATAGGGCCGGGGGTCAGCACCAGTAAAGAGAAAGCATGACACAATTGGGTAAGAATTGGATGCGCTAAAAATTGGGAGAAAAAGGGAGAAATTGCATTAAATTAAAAATGAAAAGCCTGAATCAGAGTTGATAAAAATGCTCTTCCATAATATGTATTTATTATACAGTCAGTAGGTAATATATTACAATTGTGTACAGGCTACTATATATCTCAATGTTCAGGCATGTGATGCTTATTTGCAGTAATGTTTGATTGATGAGAACTCCATTTGTAATTACACCTTGTTGTGTATATGCAGATCTCTTACGCTTTTATCCGAGCAAGTCATCAATAAATGGTGTTGCTTGAAAGTGACACTTTGGTGAGCAAGCACTTCTCATTAAGTAGATATAGTACATTTAGCTTCACTTCCTCTGTCCTTGATTTCTTTTTTAATTGTATTTCTTTGCTCTGAGGACTCAAGTAGATGAATCAAGGTGATGAAATTAAGGAAAATGTTCGCACCTATTAATATTAATAGAATTTATAAAACCATACAGGTACACAAAGGCATGGAATAAATTGAGCTTAAGAAAAAAATTGAGAAAATTATCAAGTAGACCAGAACAAATAGGGAAAAAGAAAGTGGTTGTAAAAAGCAGTTAGACTTTAGGACTAGTGCAAATTAAAAGCATAGTAATTAACTATACCAAGCTTTCAGTTCTTTAAAACAGCATTGAGCCTGTCAGGTGAGAATTCCACCAATGTTTTTGAGATAAATGCTGTCTAGGTTGAGCCCACTCTTCCACTTACTGGGTGAGCAATACAATAATATGTGTGGGTGCCTACATCAGGGTTTCACCTGCTGCTCCAAATAATCCTATATGTTTTTGTATGAATTCATTTATAGTGATTTTACTGTCAGAGTGTCCCAGTGTTCCATAGTGTTCAAGGCTGTCAACAGCACAACTGGGCACATTCCATTTACATTTTTGGCATTTAGCGAATGCTTGGATCCAAAGTGACTTACAGCTGTGACAGTATATAATCTAAGCAATTGAGGGTTAAGGGTCTTGCTCAAGGGCCCAACAGTGGCAACCTGGTGGGGCTTGAACCGGAAATCTTATAATTACTAGTCCAGTACCTTGACCACTAGGCTACGACTTACCCCACCTGACTGGGACCAAAGTAACAAATGAATAAACAAGCATCTTCTACCATGTCTATACAGTATACAGTCATGGCCAAAAGCCAAAAATATTGGCACCCCTATACTTAATTTAGAAAATGTACTTCTCTAAGAAAACTGAAATAATAATAATAATAATAAATTAATAATAATAATAAATATTATAATATATAATATTATAATAATAAATAATAATAAATATTATAATTATTATAATTTATATATTTGTTATAAAAAATAATTGATATTAATTATTATATTAATTATTCGGTAATTATTATTTATTTATTAATTTATGTATGTATTTTTTTTGCACTGGAACATGACTAAGCTAAGCAAAAAGTCAAATCTGATAATATTCTACACAGAACCCCCAAAATGGACAGCACAGAATTACTGGCACCATTAACTTAGTATTTAATAACCAAAATCGATCTCCTCCAGTAGCTTTAAATGAGTTTCTTACACCACTTAACATATATTTTGGACCGCTCTTCTTTAGCCAACTCATTCAAGTCTCTCTGGTTTGAAGAATACATTCTTCCCAGTGGTGTTTTAAGATCTGTCCATAGTTGTTTGATGTATGGACCCACTGCTGTCTTCATTCATTTTTGGGTTCTTTTTGAAGTATGCTTTGGGTCATTGTACTGCTGGAAGACTCAGGATCTCTGACAGAGAGCTAACTTTCTGACACTGGGCTCTACTGCACACAGTCAAGGCATCCAGTGCTTTACCAAAAGCACATTTATAATTTGTCCACATGATCTTTTACCAGAAGGTTTGTGGCTTTCTCAGGTTCTGGCAAACTCCAGTAAATTGTCCTTGGTCCCCTAGATTTCCATTTCATTTAGCTGATGACAGAACTAAAATTGTTGTACCCTGTTCCATGTTGGTCAGCTTGACTTTGTTTGTTGATTGGTCAAAATTCTTTATCTGACATTTGAATAGTCTGTTGCAATTTTCAATTAACTATTTTCTTTTGTCCACTCACAGGAAGGTCAACTACAGTGTTAAGAGCTGAAACTCTTTTAATGACATTGAACACTGTGGACACAGGAACATTAAGTTCTCTAAAGATGGACTTGTAGCCTTGAGATGCCATTAAAACTGGTTGTGAATGTGTAATTTCTATCATGCAGGGACCTGTTAACTGCAAGTGAGGTAAAGTACAAGGTACCAATTCTTTTTTACAATTTTGAGAAGGTAAATTCTGCAGCTTTATCCTGGTCAGGGTCGCGATGAGTCAATCTCACTGGATAAAAGGCAGGAAACTCCCCACACAGGTCGCCAGTCCATCACAGGGCAAACATTGCATTACGCTTCCTCTTTACTGATGCTGATCTCCAATTCTGATTAAGGAGAGCAAGACTCACACACACCCCCTCCAACACGTGTGCAGTAGCCAACTGCATCTTTTCACCTGCATGAGGCGAGTTCATATGTGGATCAGCTTTGTGTACGGACAGCCACACCCTTATCAACACATTATTCCTCAACTCTTGTGCAGGCGCCATCAATCAGCCAGCAGAGGTCGCAATTGCATCAGTTATAAGGTCCCTATCCGGCTTCCCACCCTGTATGAACAACAGCCATTCGATGTTTAAGTAGGCGCCCAGCCAGATGGCAGAGCTAAGTTTTGAACCGATGAGTTCAAAATGTCAGCTCTGGTGTGCTAGTGTGTTTTACCGCTGCGCCACCTGAGCACCGGCATTTTTTGAAAGAATTGCCAGTGTGCTAAACAGTGCTTTACATTACACAGCTACAATAAAAGTATTTACTTTAAAAAAAGAAAAAGAAATAAAAATAATAATCATAATAAGTTGTATTTATATAGCACCTACTTATACCCAAGGTCTTTGAAATCTGGACATCTGACCATGAGCTTTTTAACAACTGGAGATCCCATTTTTACCATGGACATTAATATATTAACAATGATTGTGGCTGAAACAACTAAACTCAACAATTAGAAATGGTATCTACATATAGTGTGCTGTAAGTGGCAGTTCTGAGATACACAAAATCAAACAGGCACTGGGTTAAAAGCTTCAGGTTATAATAAATAAATAATACGAGTGGCACATTTGTTAGTTTCACATGACTTAACAACAGTCATGACAACATACAACACATTAAACCTTAAAGTGGATGGGCAGCAAGAGCAGAATACAACATCAGGTTTCACTGTGGTCAGCCAAAAACAGGAATCTGATGCTAGACACT
The DNA here is from genome assembly GCF_030014385.1 of Trichomycterus rosablanca. Taxonomy (NCBI): domain Eukaryota; kingdom Metazoa; phylum Chordata; class Actinopteri; order Siluriformes; family Trichomycteridae; genus Trichomycterus; species Trichomycterus rosablanca. The sequence continues at coordinate 15,948,726 of NC_085993.1, forward strand.
GAAGGTGGACAGTTAAAGATAAGAGGTTTGGTGACTGGTTTGCTTCAACACACAGGTAGCATATATTAAAATTAGTGTTTATATGCATTTATATGAATTTCCTCTGACCTCTCTCATCAACAAGGTGTATCAGCCTGCAGAACTACCACTCATTGGGGGGTTTTCACTTTTGCTCACAATTTTGTTTAAACTTCAAACACTGTACAATGAGGCAAATACTTAAACCTCTCAACACCAACATCTATGCCACACTCAGAGTTACATGGACTAATGTTATCATTATTTAGATAACGAATTGTAAATTGCCCTGCTGCCAAATGACTCCCTGATTGATTGGATAATTACATGAATGATGAGATGTACATGTGTTCCTAATAAAGAACTCAATGTGTGTTCACACTACACGACTTTCTGAGCTGTCAGATCGCTGTACAGTTCACACTACACAACTCGATCTTTTGCAATCGGGAGTTTTTTAAGTCGTTGTGTATTTCACACTACACGAGCTACCATTAGGAGGACTCGAATATGAGACTGTCTGGTCTCCCAAACAACGTTTTGTCATGAAAACACACGTAAGAAGTGACAAGGGATTTAAGGACACCATGTCCAAAAATGCACGTCAACAATAAGCGAGTGATCAAAGTTGTTTGTGCGCTGATGTGCATCGTAAAAGCAAGTAGAAAAAAATAAATGAATCTGAGTTGATTGGGCTACGCAGCCAGCAGGGATCGTCTGTTCTGTAGTGAGTTGGAGGTTAATAAATATTTTTTTGCAATGCAGTGTTGGCATTATGGTTTGGCGTGGATGATAAGATCACAAATACTGTAAAGCTTGTGTGTGTGTGCTGATGTATTTTAATAGAAACTATATTATGCCCCTGTCCCAAGTTTTTACAACTCCTCCCCCGGGTTTCCCCTCACCACATATCTTGCATTCTCATTGGCTGTAGTTCAACATTGCAATGCCTTTCACACTACAGGATTTTGACTCGCCGACTGGTTCAGATTTTTAGCATGCTAAATATTTTTCTTGAGACTGCGAGTGCTCGGCGAGCCGCTCTGATCGAGTCATGGAACAGTTCATACATAGTGATCGAGAGCCGAGTTTCGATCCCTGAGCAAACGCTGATTTTCCTCCGAGCTGGCACATCTGAAATACAGGTATTTGTTAATAGTCAGTGAGTCTTAGAAAGAGGCATTTCTAACATTATAATTGGCCTTTTGTATGGGCACAGCCTACAGTTCAGAGAAACAACTGTGGCAGACCAGATCACATTCTGTTCATTGCTGTACAACAATCCTCTGCAAACAGATTTTATTGGTACATTAATTTACTTATTTAAATAAGATTCTTGTTTAACTGTCAGATTGGATTTGGGATTCTCACACCCACAGGGAAGAGTGTTTTCCCAGCAGTCTCTAACATAAATGGTGAATAATAATAACCTTTTTTTGCAAACAGTTTACCATCTGTTGGGTGCTACTTATGATCCATTTGCCTCAGGGTCCTTCAATTTCCTTTTAACAAATCTTCATAATTTACTAAAAATACTCATGAAATAGCACACGGCCCAGGGCATGCTCAGTGTCACCCTTATAACTCATCAGGGTGTTGGGTGTATATATTTGCCCTCAAGGGTGCTGCAAGCAAAGGAACACATTCTCATTAGCAAGAGAACACGTTCTCATTAGTGGCAAAGATGATACAATATACATATTGTCACTAAGAGAATCCTCAACAGATGGTTACATCAACATTTCCTTCATTACAGGAATAGACAAGTCAAGGTCTTACTAGAGCACAGTAAACAGGTCATAACAGCAAGATAGGTTATACTCATTATTTATGGAATACAGTGATACCTTGTAAGTCAACGTCCCCTAAACTTAAAATCATTGAAAGTTGACGCCCGTTGTGGAGTAATTTGTACCCTTAAATTTGATGTTTGCCTTAAACTCAACATGTTCAACTTTTTTAATGTATTTATTTAATTTCAAATTAACAATGAACTGCTGCTTTGTTCAGCACTCGGGTTGAGCGGTGCAGTAAAATGTCATTAAAGTGCTTATATAAAACGAATCTGCATTTGTGTGGAATAGCTGTCAAATTTACTCTGAAAGCTCCACATGTGTCTGTGTTTATCTGGATTTTTCTTCTGTTTCACTTTTAAACTTGTGTTATAGCTCGGGGTTCTGGGAAATTGTAAGAATCAGCTATTAAACTTCTATTAATTATTACTGCTCATAAGTTCTCTCCACTAATAAAATTCCTCGCTTGTTACTTTAGTACAATAAGTCATGCTTTGTGCACCACCGCACTCCATAGGAAAAAGCTGTTTTGCCGCTTCTCATGTGAAAGCGCCTTTACTGAATGGAATACAGTATTCAAAGATCAAGCATCTCCACGATTAAGAAGCATAAGGAAACAATAACGAAGTAACAGTAAAGTACAGTTACACGAGACCATGGAACGCATTCATAGGTTTTCCACATCCCTATTGGAAAAAAATACCTTGAAACTCAACACCTTTTAAACTCAATGCCACTTCCAGAACCAACTGATGTCGAGTTTCAAGGTACCACTGTATATCAATATCATATATTAATTTTCTTATTAATTAGATTTTTTTTTTACCACAGTCAATATTATTTATTACTATTTTTATTTATTTTTTTTATGTGTTTGTGAGTCTGTCTGCAAGTGTTACCTAGTAGGTTGTAGATTTGATCAGGATAAAGCACTCATTTAGGATAAAGAAATAAATAAACCATGTAGAAAATTATTAAAATAGCTTCAGTACTAAATTATTAAGCTGGATAAACACACACACACACTCTCTCTTTTTGTTACTGAATCCTAGAAAGGTGATAACAATATGAACAATGAGAAGACATTATAAGTGGTGTAGCACATATTATGGGTGATGTTCAGCATGTTGTCCCAGGTTCTGTGTGGGTTTCCATTGGGTAATTTGGATTCTTCTCACCCCACAAAGTCAAATAAAGAGTGCACTTGCTATTTTAAATCGCTTGAAGTGTATTCACTTAGAGTGAGTTAGTGGGTTAGTGTTGCCCTGCACATTAATTGTCACCTTGTCTAGGGGCATTCTCCCTGCAACCAATTCTTTCTAGTGGTGCTGCCGAATTTACTTTGACCAAAATGATGGATTGGTAAAGAAAAAAAAAAAAAAAAGAAAACGTAAATAAATAAATAATAATAATAAAATATTAATTAAATAAAAAATAAAAAAAACAAATAAATAAATAAATAATAAATATACCTAAAATAATACAATAATTTCTTATTTATTAAGTAATATTTATAACACATACAAATAATTAATTATTAGTATTTTATTAAATTTATTATTAATAAATACAATAATAATAATAATAATAATAATGGTGATGATGATCATAATAATAATAATTATTATAATTATAATAACAACAATAATAATAATAATAATAATTTTAGTGCATTTAGCAAGAACAAAGAATAAATAAAATGTTTTAAAAAGCAAAGTATTGATGCATTACAAAAAGTAAGATTAAAACATAATGAAAAAATAGACAAAAGACAGACAAAATTGGAAAAGTAAATTGAAACAAATACCAAACCAAAGGTGGTGTAAAAATATGGGACTGGTTAACTAGTAAAAATCTATTTAGTTCTATAATTAAAAGTTATGCTGTACGCATGTTCTAGTTTACAAAGCAGGCTTCATTGTATCAGAGGTAGAAAATCTATTTCAGCATTCATTTTTTATAATCTCTATATGAGTATTATGATTGATTGTATAATTTGCTGAAGACGTATATATATGAAGAAAAGCAGTGAACCAAGAACTAACCTTTGAAGTGTAAAGTTTGTACCAGTAGAATTAAAACCAGTGGTAGCTGTGGTTTTTTTTCATATGAGATGCCTGCAAATTAACATCACAGGGTTGCTGAAGAAGAATAGTGACATGTCATATTTAAAAACTGCACTCAAAGCCCCAGAGTAATCAGATGTAAATAATTCATTACAAACTGCATGTGCTGTGCGGATCAGTAAGCAAACTGGAAAGATTTTTTTTAAGAATCAGAGTTGGGTGGCAGCAACATTTTTAAGAACTTTATACTCAAAGCCTGAAAATAGGTCAATGCATGTTGAAGGTTGAGTTGTTTGGAGTGGGTTTTTAGAACATAAATAACTCTTGTTAAAGTTACATGGAACGCGGTCCTGTGTAAGTGATTGATTAAACGCAATTTAAGGACAAAGGGTAGGGAGACAGGCTGAGGTAAAAAGAGGATCAAGAGAATAAGTAGCACTCCTGTAGGCAAAAATAATTTTAAAGATATAAAATTGGAATATCTAATACTAATGGAAGAGAAGATAAGTGTGACATGAGTATTAAAAAAATAAATTAATAAAAAAATCACCTATGAGATGGCACCAATTACAGACACCAATAACCATTTTCCATCGTTGTGGAACAGTTCCGGTTCCAAATTCCATAACTAGATTTTGAACCTGTTCTTCGTGTTTCCACCGAAAAAAGGGGTTCTCAACAGCAAACTAGTGTTCTAATCTGGCACCACAGAATACTTGGTTTTTCAGCACAAACCGTGACGTTATCTGTGGCCGTGTCAAAGTGTAGAGGTTTGGGTGCTTTTGCATGAGAAGCTGCTCAACCGCTGTGCCATTGTCTTGTATGGAGCTTGACGCTGCACTTCCATCTTTTAAAGTTCCCCTGACTGAACTTTGAGCCAGTTTGCCGCTGATATCCACTGATATTTTCAAAGCGCCTCAAGTGAGATAACCTGTGTGATATGACGTGGTAAAAGTGACCCAGACAGTACGGAAAACACTTAACTTGAAAAATAAAGCTTAACAAGGCTTGTTGTACTAAATGACCGATGGATTTCGGCAGTACAGAGCACTTATAACCAGTAATAACTGAGAGAAGTTTAGTGTTCCTATGTCGTACTTTTAGTACATTCAGCCATGTTAAGCTTTTTTTACGTTAAGCTAGTTCGACTTTCCCGAGAAGCTGATTCTCAGAACCCCCGAGCTGCATAACCACCACACAAGTAAATACAGCTAAACACAGATATACACTGATCAGCCATAACATTAAACCACCTCCTTGTTTCTACACTCACTGTCCATTTTATCAGCTCCACTTACCATATAGGAGCACTTTGTAGTTCTACCATTACTGACTGTAGTCCATCTGTTCGTCTGCATGCTCTGTTAGCCCCCTTTCATTCTGTTCTTCAATGGTCAGGACTCTCCCAGGACCACCACAGAGTAGGTATTATTTGGGCGGTGGATCATTCTCAGCACTGCAGTGACATCGAAATGGTGGTGGTGTGTTAGTGTGTGTTGTGCTGGTATGAGTGGATCAGACACAGCAGCACTGCTGGAGTTTTTAAACACCTCACTGTCACTGCTGGACTAAGAATAGTCCACCGCCCAAAAATATCTCCAGCCAACAGCGCCCCATGGGCAGCGTCCTGTGACCACTCAAACAGCAGCAACAGATGAGCAATGGTCTCTGACTTTACATCTACAAGGTGGACCAACTAGGTAGGAGTGTCTAATAGAGTGGACAGTGAGTGTACAAAGTATTTAAAAACTCCATCAGCACTGCTGTGTCTGATCCACTCATACCAGCACAACACACACTAACACACCACCACCATGTCATTGTCACTGCAGTGCTGAAAATGATCCACCACCCAAATAATACCTGCTCTGTGGTGGTCCTGTGGGGGTCCTGACTATTGAAGAACAGAGTAAAAGCAGGTTTAAAAAGTATGCAGAAAAACAGATGGACTACAGTCAGTAATTGTAGAACTAAAAAGTGCTTCTATATGGTAAGTGGAGCTGATAAAATGGACAGTGAGTGTAGAAAGAAGAAGGTGGTTTTAATGTTATGGCCGATCAGCGTATATGTATTGTATTTTAGAGTGGGTTTGATGTATATTTCACACAAATGTTCGTGTCGTAGTACACTTTAGTGATGTTTTAATGCTGAGCAAATCGGTTATTTGCGCCGAGTATAGCGGTGAAAGAAAAGTGCAAAACGCTTCTTACGTGAATGCACTAAAGAAAGCAACAACGGCAACAAGGACGTCTACATCTTCTTGTTAGTTATAGTTGAGCGATGTTTTTTCCATAAAAATGAACATCTGTAACAATAGCACAAATGCATGCAGGTAATCTACACACTCCACCATCATCTCACTACTCTTTACTTTTGTTGTGCAACGCCCACTGTTGATGATGCACACTTGGTTCTCGAAAGCTGGTGGAAACGTGGGTTGGTTCAAAGAAACCCGAACAGAACCGGTTTAAGAACCAGAGTTCTTTTGGTGTCAAAGCAATGTTTAGATTGTTAAACATATCTCATTGTAACAATGCAGGTTTTTTTTTTATTTTAGCCTTTTATCATTACTATTACAGTAACAACTCAAAGGAGTGCCACCAGGGGTGCCAGTGGGTACAATGGCATACCCTGCGCTCTGACCAAACAAACTGGGATATGCAGAAAAATAATTTACATTACATTACATTTATGGCATTTAGCAGACGCTTTTATCCAAAGCAACTTACAGTACTGTGACAGTATATTGTCTAAGCAATTAAGGCCAAACAGCAGCAAACTGGCAGTGGTGGGGCATGAACCAGTGTCCTTTTGATTACTAATCCAGTACTTTAACCACTGAGCCACATCTGTCCCAAATGTTAATCTGATTCCACACTTGAAGCTGCACAAATGTACATTTTTGGCATTTAGCAGATGCTTTTATCCCAAGCGACTTACAGTACGCTGGCAGTATACAGTCGAAGCATTTAAGGGTTAAGGACCTTGCTCAATGGCCCAACAGCAGCAACCTGGCAGTGGTGGGGCTTGAACCAGCGACCTTCTGATTACTTGTCCAATACCTTAACCACTACGCTACAACGCAACCCAGGAATTTCATTGTATTGTACATGTGTATATGTATATATGACAAATAAAGATGTTCTTCTTCTTCAAAGCTTATAATTTACAATTTTTCATTAGCTGCCATTTGGATGGTAATGATAAACATTTTAAATTGTCATCTTAGACAGTAATTTAAATGTCAGCCACATTACTGTGGGCTTTCCGGTGCCTTTTTTTTTGTAGTTGTCAAGATTCATTGTGATTGCCATTCTTTATCATCTGATATACTGCTCCACAAATAAATATGTGTTTTATATGTGGGGCTTGAAATACAAGAACTGCTATTAAAATGTGCCTCCTTTTATCAGTTACTTAGATGACAGGATTTGTTATGACAGGACTTGTGAAAGGATTCAGAAGACGAATAATAATAATAAAAAGAAGCTGGATTGACAGCTGGAGGGGATAGTTTTCTACAGGCAACATGAGACAGAGGGCATTGGTAAAAGCTGACCCATCTGAGCAGCCAGTCATCACATTTTTTTTTTTAATAATGTGACATTTAAAAAAAGGTCATTACATATTATCATATATTTAATTACATAAATGAATGGACGGCTCACCTAAATGAATGGGTATCGCTCACCTCATAGCGAGAAGGTCTTGAGTTCAATTCCCAGGTGGAGCGGTCAATTAAACTTAAACTGATGAATCATGAATAACCTGTATATCCTGTCATGAAAGTAAACAAAGTGCAAAACATGACCTTAAAATCCTAATTAACAACAAAAAAGTAAATAAATAAATTTGCATTCATTAGTTTTAATCTTAACATTTAGAAATAGTTGTTTCCAAACCATTTTCTCCCTTTTTCTCCCAATTTAGCAAAGTCAATTTGTCCTTCTCTGCTGGGGATCCTGATTGCATTTGAGGAGAGTATATTTGCCTGCATGATGCCCTGCTGATCCGTGTGCAGTCCTTGTGGGCCCCTTCTTTTACGCCCGTGCTTCAATGGGCTCATCCACTCGGCCTGCTAACCAGAGTCCTTGCACAGCGTTTGAAGACCCCACCTACTTAGTTCGGTCATTTTCCCACCCAGCAGACACAGTGGCCAATTTTTTTCTGCTGCGAGCACTGCCAATTGTGCCCACTAGATAGCGCCTAGCCGACCGATAGCAGGGCTGAGATTCAAACTGGGGTGTTCAAAATCTCGGTGCTGGTGTGCTAGCAGAATATCCTGCTATGCCACCTGGGCATTAATCCAAGCCATTTTCAGAACTATGTTTAGCTACTATTCCTCATGTATGAAGAACGTGGGATGTCATGGTATAGATTTCATGTTGTATACGTAGAATTCATACAACATATGTTGCGATATATGGGGTCACGAGGCCCATGTACGACGCCCTGCTAGTAAGTGATGCGTCTTTTACAGCCTCTCTTTCTCTAGGTGACGTGTTGCTGGTCCACCGTCTGGCTTGCCAGGTAGGAGACGTTCCATATGGCTTTTCCTACAAAAACATATCCAACAGCACAATGGCAATATAACTGAGTGGGCAGACTGGGCTCGTCAGCCGTAGAAGGCAGCCAGTCTAAGAGAATGAAACTCTGACTACTAACCCGCGTAGATAGAACTCGTTAGCCTTGGCATCACCCAAGGAGCCCCTAAGGCAGATGAATGGCGCACTACGTCAGTATCCGACAGCTAATACAGCCAAACTGTGAGGATCAAAGGGGAAACTTGAACACTAGATCATCCAAGATTAACACGAAAGAAAGCAGTTAAGAGTTATAAGTACAAACAAATTGGTATAAGCTTTGGATGCTACAGGTTTTCTCAGCCAGTGGGAGAGATTATTAAACCTCACTGATCAGCTACCACCCACCTCAAACCAAGCAGCCCCCAGCCACTAACTGCTTGCTTCAATAGGTGCTTGGAGCTTAGAAATAATTGAAAAAGTGGATAATCAAGCAAGATTCAAACAAGATATACAGTCGTACCTTGAAACTCAACATCTAATGGTTCTGGGAGTGGCTTTGAGTTTAAAAGGTGTTAAGTTTTAAGGTATTTTTCCCATAAGGATGTAAGGATGTAACCTGTTAATGTGTTCCATGGTTTCTTGGAACTGCATATATTTTAGGCTAATGTTTTTGACACTTATACACTGAAAACAACAAAAATAAAATATAGAAAACACTGAAATACAATTAAAAACAGTTAAAAATCAATTTAAAAAAATCAATAAAACCTGCACTTTACCTTTACTTATGCTTCTTAATTAGTGGAGAGAAAAAATAAGCAGTAATAATTAAGAGAGGTTTAGTGTTTATATGTCTTCTTTTAATACATTAAGTTAAATTTTTTTAATGATAAGCATTTTAGACTCTCTGAACTAGGTGACTAGCTGAACACAGATACATGTGGAGCTTTTAGAGTGAATCTTAGAGTGAATTTTACACAAATGCAGATTCGTCTCATGTTTGCATGACGTTTTACGCTCAAGCCGAGAGCTGAGCAAAGCAGCACTCTTTCTTTTTAATTTGCACTATGAGGCAATTCTAGCAATCCTACGGCAATTCAGTTAGCAACCGGTTAGTCAAAATGTCCAAGCTGTTGAAGTGTAAAGCAGCTAAAAACATGACTCAGGTAACTAAGTTTGGAAAACTCCCAACCAATTCTGTGAATGCAGGGTGGGGGGTGTCAAAACACAGACAAGACGTTTTGTCTATGAGACTGTCGCTTAAAGCTCTAGGTTTACATTCAATCGTTAAGGTAGGCTGTGCTGTCTACTGTAGCTTCATTTATTCTATCATACAATTTATGAGTGTTACTTAGTGACAAGTGAAATGTGGCATTTTTCTGTAAAAATTTGTGAAATCTGTGATTTTTGAAAAACGAGGTCAGTGAAATTGAGCAAACTTTCCTGTAGTAGGGCCCTAATTATATGACTCCATATAATTAATGGTATAAAGAGAAAGTGTTTGTTTTCCGATTTGGGGTTGTGACTACAACCCTGTTGAACATACTGTAGGTGCTAACACAATATTACTGATGTGCTAGTATGGAATGAAGTGTGGAGCATTTCCAAATCGCATGTTCCTGAATACTACATACATTTTGCGTACTTAAATGGGATTTAAATCACACTAGGCTGTAGATTTGGTTGTTGCTTGTACAGTATGTTCAAGGGTATTTGAAATAGTCCTTATAATAGGAAACAGGGCGGCACGGTGGCTTAGTGGGTAGCACTTTCGCCTCATAGCAATAAGGTCCTGGGTTCGATCTCCAGGCAGGGCGGTCCGTGTCCTTTCTGTGCAGAGTTTGCATATTCTCCCAGTGTCTGTGTGGGTTTCCTCCGGGAGCTCCGGTTTCCTCCCACAGTCCACTTGTTTGGTTGATAATGTGTACTTGCTTGTTGAAGTCATGCTGGATGCAATAAAACCCACCGGGTGAGGTGAGGCACTATTTTGAGAAAATAAAATGAAGAATTAGATTATTATGAAGCAATCACCAGACATCCGTGCTAGTTCATTGTTTCCACATAGCACAGGGTCACTGATTGTCACCTGATATTTGTTTTGCCCAAACAAAGTACAATAGCAAAATGAATATCTGGTTTATTCAATTTGTATGGCCGTATTAGCTTTCCACATCTAGGTGTAATACAGCTGAGCTAAGGCATTACGATCCCAGTCTCTAGATCATGAAAAAGTCATTATCTTGGGACAATGAAAAAAAGGAAGAAAATCCATGGGTTTTTCAGACTTGGGCAATAACAGCCGTCTTAGTCTTAAAGGTTCACACTGAATCCATGTGGAATGAGTTCCCTGACTGTTACATTTGCCTGGATTAAAGCCATTAATGATACCGAGGTAGTATAACTGTCGTACCTGAGTAGGGGCCATGCTTTCCCTGGAAGAAGAGTACCGTTCAAGGACATATTAAGGTGGGGGGCGAGTCAGATGGGGGAATGTTATTGCACACATATGACTTAATCATTGCTAAGTGTTATTTAGTGACAGTCACAGGCCAAGGAGTCACACATGACACCATTGATCAGTTACAGACACATAGTAATCGAGCCATAATCAAAACAGAACAGTTTTGGTGACAAGTGCTTGCTTATCCTCTGATTTCTTGTTATCAAAACTATTCAACCCTCACTGCAAATGAGCTCTATTAACAAAATTTACAAACAGCATCATGTGATCACAAAAACCAAGTGATAAAAGACTAGAGAAATATTAGGAAGTATCTGTTACTAACAAAGAATGGAAATGCTGGGGGTGGGAGGAGTAGTAATCGGTCATGTCTGAGAGACTGAGAAAGAGCTCATAGTCCGGATTTAGTGCCATCTGATTTCCACCTTTTTAGACTGTTCAAAGAAGCTTTAAGGGGAAGAAGATTTTAATGTGATGACGATGTGAAAGCAGTGGTGCATCAGTGGCTACGCGCTCAACCAATAAAATGTTTTGCTGATGGCATTAAAAGTCGATACGATGCTGGGAAAAAATGCATCATAAGGTGACTGTAAAAAAGTGATATACAGTAATACCTTGTAACTCAATGTCCCCTAAACTCGAAATCTTTGAAACTCGACGCCCTTTGTCGAGAAATTTGTACCCTTAAACTCACGTTTCCCTTAAACTCGACGAGTCACTTCGTTCAGTGGTCGGCTTGAGCAGTGCGGTAAAACATAAAAATATTTATATCAATATAACTAGCAGAAAGTCTTACTAAATAGATACATAAGTACAAAAAAGTGCGGAAACTTTTTGAAGAACCTTCATTTAAGCATGTTAGTGTCCTGGCAGTGCTGAGAATGGTTTACCACCCAAACGTCATCTGGTCATTGGGGTCCTATAGGGGCCTTATTGAATGTACATAGCAGCAGATTGGCTATCTGTATAGCCACACAAGTTTATTTGTATGGTTGGATGGTTTTTAAAATCATTGAAAGTACAAACCCGATAGATAGTACCTGATACCTAGTTGTTCAGTGAGTGTATACACTCATTCCAAATTAAATGTTACCAAACATGTTTATCACTGTGTTACATCACATACTCTTTTACCAACTTAATAATAATCATTTGTGAACTTAATATCTTCATCTTTTTCTCTGCATGCTTTGTTAGCCCCCTTTCATGCTGTTCTTCAATGGTCAGGACTCTCCCCAGGCCACTACAGATGAGCGATCGTCTCTGACTTTACTACAAGGTACTATCTGCAAGGTGGACCAACTAGGTAGGAGTGTCTAATAGAGTGGACAGTGAGTGGACACGATATTTAAAAACTCCAGAAGCGCTGCTGTGTCTGATACACTCATACCAGCACAACACACACTAACACACCACCACCACGTCATTGTCACTGCATTGCTGAGAGTGACCACCACCCAAATAATACCTGCTCTGTGGTGGTCCTGTGGGGGTCCTGACCATTGAAGAACGCTGCATCATAGGTAGCCGTGCCACCACCTGCAGCCCCGACCCAGCAGATTACTTCACAGACATCGGAGGAGCGCGTCAGGTAAGCCAAATAACCACAATATGTTAACTCAGGAACATTTACATTTACATTTTCAGCATTTAGCAGACGCTCTTATCCAGAGCGACTTACAAAAGTGCTTCTATAGTGAACATTTCATTTCTCAAGTTTAGGAAAACAACAGTCAAAGAACACAAATCTGCTAAAACCTGTTAGAACCAAAGTGCCTTTTTTTTTTTTTTTTTTTTTTGAAATGGAAAAGAATGGAACAAAATGTTAGTAAATAAGTACAAGTCAGCCTAAGTGTTTAGTAAAAATCGTTTTAATCGGAACAAAAGAACAATCTTGTTTTTGGACATTGTTGAGGAACAGCTTCCATTAAGCATGTTACATAATGTCTTTATTTGTCATATATACATATACACGTGTACAGTACAATTAAATTCTTTTTTCTGCATTTCCCAGCTTTTTTGGACGCTGAGGTCAGAGTGCCCCTGGAGCCGAGAGGGTTACAGCCCTTGCTCAAGGGCCAAACAGTGGTTACATAGGAGATTTGGGATTTAAACCCACAATCTACCAATGGAATGCCCACAGCTCTACCCACTAGGCTATCAATGTACCTAAAGTTATTATATTTTATGTTACAGTTATTATGTTTGGTGGATTAACAGATAGTGTTTATTTAAAATGGTTTATCAAAGTAATTTCAAGACCATGTGGTGATCATGCTGTTGAAGGTTCTTGGTGTTCTCATTATGTACAGATATTTCAGTAGATGTTCTTTATCTTTTCATGATGCTGTGAATTGTGGGGGGTAAATACAATTTATTGTAACATGTAAACACATTGTGCCAAATTTATTTTTGAAACTGATGCTGTATAAATACATTTTATTTCTCTGTACACTTGTGGAAGGTTCTCTTACCACATTTTATAGATGAATTTGCTGAACTACTGTCAGTTATCTCCACTGAGTACAGCTTCTTCATCATAACTGGGGATTTTAACATCCACTTAGATAATAACAAGGACAATAACACCAAATAACTTTTTGGTCTTTTTGACACGTTTGGTCTATTGCAACATGTGAAAGGGCCTACACATACTCGAGGGCACACTCTGGATCTAGTTATTTCTAAAGGTCTTAACATTTCTTCTGTTATGGTCAAGGACTTGGCCCTCTCTGATCATTTTTGTGTCTTCTTTGAAATGCTGATCACTCCAGATGCTCAAACTAGCTCTGTTTCTGTTAAGAAAAGGTGCATAAATGAAAGTACTAGTTCTCAGTTTATGGAGGCCATAGCTATATCACCAACTTTAATTGCAGAGTCAGTTGATGAACTCCTGGATAACTTTAATGTGAAAATATTGACTGTCATGGATGTGGTTGCCCCGGTAAAAGTCATGAAAACGTTGAGCAAACAGAAAGCACCATGGCGTAACACAATGATGGTAATAGCTCTGAAAAAAGAATGCAGGAGAGCTGAACGTAAGTGGAGGAAAACTAAACTTCAAATCCACTATGATCTCTATAAGCAAAGCCTTTGTAGTTTTAACTCGGAGTTATGCAGGGCTAGACAGCTGCACTTCTCTAAGATCATTAACAGGAACATCAACAACACCCGCACTCTATTCAACGTGGTCGACAAGCTTACAAATCCTCCAAAACAGATCACACCAGAACTTCTGTCCACAGAGAAATGTAATGAATTTGCTCATTTCTTCTGTGAAAAAACCAAAACTATTAGACTGACCATCAACGCCACTCAGTCAAACGATGAAACCATGCCGCCCCTACAGACACCTAAAAATAACATGACTATTATGTCACAATTTTAAAAAACTCTGGAGAAAACAGTTCAGCATCTTAAATCATCGACATGTTGTCTCGACATGCTGCCATCTGAATTTTTTAAAACTATTTTTAACTCTGTAAAAACTGATTTGCAACAAATAGTTAATGGCTCACTAGCATCAGGCGTTTTCCCAAAGTCACTGAAAACAGCTGCAATTAAGCCACTCCTAAAAAAGAGAACTCTGGATGCGTCTGTGTTAAACAACTACAGGCCGGTCTCTAATCTTCCTTTCATAGCTAAGATCATTGAGAAAGTTGTTTACAATCAAGTCAGCAGTTTTTTGAATTCCAGTGGTTATTCTGACAAATTTCAGTCAGGCTTTCGAGCTCACCACAGCACTGAAACGGCTCTCATAAAAGTGTTAAATGATCTACGGCTGAATACTGACTCGGGTAAAATATCAGTTCTGGTTTTACTGGATCTTAGTGCTGCCTTTGACACTGTAGATCATAGAATACTGCTGGATAGGTTGGAAAACTGTGTTGGACTTTCCGGAACAGTCCTTAATTGGTTCAAGTCCTATTTAGAAGACCGGAGTTACTTCGTCACTATTGGCAGCTGTGAATCTGACAGGGTGGCTATGACATGTGGAATCCCCCAGGGATCAGTTCTCGGACCTCTTCTTTTCAATCTTTATATGCTGCCATTAGGCCAAATGCTACAGGCTAACAACATTGATTACCATAGTTAAGCAGATGACACACAGATATATCTGGCTCTCTCACCAGATGATTACAGCCCAATAGATTTACTGTGTCAGTGTCTGGAGGACATCAATAACTGGATGAGCCAGAATTTTTTACAGTTAAATACGGACAAAACAGAGATTGTGGTGTTTGGCAGCAAAGAAAAGAGGTCTAGTGTCAGTGAGCACCTCAGTTCCCGGGCTCTAAAAACCAAAGACCAAGTCCGAAATCTTGGCGTTCTAATAGACTCAGATCTTACATTCACCAGCCATATTAAAACCATCACCAAAACAGCCTTCGACCATCTTAGAAATATAGCCAAAATCAAGGGTCTAGTGTGCCAACAAGACCTAGAGAAGCTGATCCAGTAGGGTGGACTATTGTAATGGTCTCTTAACTGGACTTCCCAAAAAGACCATTAAACAGTTACAGCTCATTCAGAACGCTGCTGCTAGAGTTTTATCTAAGACGAAGAGAACTGAGCACATCACTCCAGTTCTAAAATCTCTACACTGGCTTCCGGTTAGTTACAGAATAGAATTTAAAGTGCTGCTACTGGTCTATAAATCACTGAATGGGTTCGGCCCAGAATACATCTAAGATATGTTTAGAGAATATAAACCTAGTAGATCTCTTAGATCCATGGACTCAGGTCAGCTAGTTGAGCTCAGAGTCCAAACTAAACATGGTGAAGCAGCATTTAGCTGTTGGGCTGCATATAACTGGAACAGACTGCCAGGAGATATTAGATGTTCCGCAAATGTAGAAATGTTTAAATCCAGGTTAAAAACTTTTCTTTTTTCTTGTGCCTATGATTGAGCTCGAAATTTTTGCTATTACCCTATTTCTTTTAGTTTTTCATGCTCTTAATAATTCTTTTTATAGAGTAGTGTACATTCTAAATTGTAGTGTAGATTTTACTATATTTTCTTTTAGTTTTCATGTTTTAATTGCTTATCTCTCTTGTTTTAATTTCGTATTTCCCAAATTGTAGGGTATATTTTACAATATTTTCTTTTAATTTTTCATGTTCTTAATTTTTATCTCTCTTGTTTGAATTTCATGTTGTCTTAATTGTAACTAAATGTTTGCAAGAAGTCTTTCTGAGGTTCTAGATCTCAGGAATGTTTTAATGCTTTTAATTTTTCCTTATGTAAAGCACTTTGAATTGCCACTGTGTATGAAAGGTGCTATACAAATAAACTTGCCTTGCCTTGCCTTGCCTTGCCTTTAAATCAGACATATAAGAAAGTGTGGTTTATATCAAATATGACTGGCCACTCAGTGTCTTCACTTAGTGCATAGGGCAGCTTTAAACTGGTGTTCTCTCAACACCATGAGCAGAGCAGGACAAAAACTGTTTCCTGTTCTTAATTAGAATGTGGAAAGGGTAAAGCCTATTGGCTACTCAAATGATCTGACCTACAGCAGCACTGTCCAAAAAGTCTTTGGCATCAGAATAAACCTAAAGCTGCATTTTAAAGGTCATGTGGTTTTGTGGGAGGTAATGTTCTCCAACCTGACATTTGTCTGTCTGGTGACCCCACAGGTATTAATATTGGAAATAGCTATATTAATAATAAAAAGGTTGCTTGCACAACATTTAATAATATTATTGTTATTTTAAGGATTAAATTTTGATTTTCTCAAATCTTTTTAACATTGTAGCTTGTGTATCATACAGTTGCAGTACTCCTTAAATAATCATTTATTTCCCTTTCTCCTGGTTTAAATAAAGTGTCAAAAGATCATAAACAATAATATTGTTATATGTATATAGTATATTGTCTTACTATACATATACACTATATTACCAAAAGTATTTGGACACCTGACCATAAGCTTGCTGGACATCCTATTTCAAAAACAAATGGTATTCAAAAAGAGTGACCTCTATATGATCTGTTCAGCTATAACAACAGCCACTCTTTTGAGAAGGCTTTTCACAAGACTTTGAAGTATGTCTGTGGGGATTTGTTCGCATTTAGTCAAAAGTACATTCTTTATAGACCTTGCTTTGTGCACAGGGGCACAGTCATGATACAACAGGAAAGAGCCTTCCCTAAACTCTTGAAAAAGTAGAAGCATATATGTAATTTTATATAATTATTGATTTATTACACCTGTTAGCAACTGCTGTGGCTGAAACACATGCAATTAAAAATAAATAAATAAATAAATGGGTCTCAATACTTTTGTCCTTATATACAGTATATCAGAATCAGCATTAACTTCTCCAGCAATTTGAGCTACAGTAGCTCGTCTGTTGGATCAGACCACATGGGCCAGCCTTTGCTCCCCACGTGCATTAATGAGCCTTGGCCGCTCAACTCTGAGCCTAATATATTTTCACCTGCACAAGGCAGATCAGCTTTGTGTACAGAGAGCCACACCCTGATCAATGCATTATCTCTCGACTCTGTGCAGGCTACATCAATCAGCCAGCAGAGGTCGTAATTGCTTCAGTTATGAGGAATCCCGTCCGGCTCCCACCCTGTATTAACATCAGCCAATCGTTGTTCATGTAGATGCCCAGCCTGCCGGGTAGCAGAGCTGAGATTCGAAACGGCAAGTTCGAAATTCCAGCTCTGCTGTGCTAACGTGTTTTACCGCTGTGCCACCTGAATGCGGTTGTCCAAAAGTTTATGACGAGCCTGTCTGAATGCTGTGTGCCATAGTATAAACAAATATTTGGAACATTTACAATCCTGTCTGTGGGGAACTCAATAGAGTGTGTGCTAGATTTCCTAAGTTAGCCACATTTAAGATAAAAATCCAGCTCTTGCACCTCACAGCATCTGAGAAGGGAATAAAAGAAAACGACACAATCAGTTTTACACAATGAGTTGTTTTAAACAGGACAACGCCAAACTACGTCATTAATAACACCCTTTGTCGTATAGTGTGTCAATAAATTATTGCACTCCCCTTTGTTTGGGAAATTTACAGGGAATTAAGTAAATATATATCGATTGGGACTTTAATTAAAGACAGTAAAAATCGATAACTATGTATTCAAATACTTTCACCATCTCTATTCTATCTGACATGAACTGTGGCTTACTGATGGAATTTTTTTTAGAAACAATCCAGCTGTAATAGGCTGTTTGCAGGGCTCACAAACACTCACAAGATTCATCGTTGGTCCACAAGCCACCTAAGCCCATAATAATATAATTATAATACAATGGCAGCCAATGGAGTGCATTTGCAGACCTAGAGCAAAAGATTAGGGGCGCAAGAGTCTTCTGGGGCTTTATATGTGCACATGTCTGATGTATCATAACATGGAATGAATACAGAAATTACATAATTGTGGTTCTGAAAAGCCTGAAAGAATATGTTGTCAATAATTCCATGATTTTCTGTTTAATAAAATACAATGATCAGCCATAACATTAAAACCGATCTGACCATTAAAGCACAGGGTGAAAGCAGGCTAAAAAAGTATGTGGAGAAACAGATGGACTACAGTCTGTAATTGTAGAACTACTTCTATATGGTAAGTGAAGCTGATAAAATGGACAGTGAGTGTAGAAACAAGGAGGTGGTCATAATGTTATGCCTCATCAGTATATATATATATATATATAGTTTGACAAGGGCCAAATTGTGATGGCTAGATGACTGGATCAGAGCATCTCCAAAACTGCAACTCTTGTGGTGTGTTTCCATTCTTCAGTGGTCAGTATCTATCAAAAGTGGTCCAAGTAAGGAACAATGGTAAATCAGCGACATGGTAATGGGTGGCCAAGGTTCATTGATGCATGTGGAGAGCGAAGGCTGGCCCGTGTGGTCCAAACTAACAGACGAGCTACTGCAGCTCATACTCATATTGCTGAAGAAGTTAATTCTGGTTCTGATAGAAAGGTGTCAGAATACACAGTGCATCGCAGTTTGTTGTGTATGGGGCAGCAAAAGGGGGAAAAACACAAAAACAAAATATTTGGAAGGTGGTCATAATGTTATACCTAATTGGTGTATTATCCAGTAATATGTAAATGTTCCCAGGAACTTTGTATAAACTACTGCTACTTTTATTCACAGTATACGGTGTACACACACAAGAGCCAACTCAGAAAAATGGGTTCAGAAATTCACATCCCCCGCTTCTGATAAGCAATATTTTGTTTCTCATTGAAACTTGTCTCTGTGGACACGATAAGAAATAGAGAAAACCGTGTTTGTTTAATTATCTCATTGACTCAAAAGGCACTAAATTATGCACATTCATTAGACACTTCAATTAAGTCATTTTAACATTAGTTATATCTATGAGGTGCAGGACTGGGAGACACAAATTGCTTATTTAACAAGGCTAGACAGCTCAGAGACAGATTCCGCAGCACTGGGTTTTATCAACATAGATTTTCCATTATATAGGAAACTATCAAGCAATAACTGGTCTTATATAAACTTGACACTAATGTGTGATTTGTAGTCTGTTTTATGTGGTACAGTATATCATCAATCATACTAAGTGGAAGTTGGAAGTTCAAGAAAATGTTGATGGTGACATGCCTTCAGCTTTATATGCTACAATATTTGACCAAGGCCCTGCAATGGATTTCCGTACTGTCTGGGGTGTGCTATTGCACTGTGATCAGTGATTCAGGGAAGACTAACCAGTATAAAGCTGTGGTAAAACATGAAAATGATATTTCCTCTATTTGGGGAACCAAGAGGAGGAGACAGGAGGAGTTTCCAGTGGCATTTAATTGCTTTATTGGCATGATTGTAAATATAAAAACATTAGAACAGAACAACAGAACATCATAGTCAATACACTGCTTGACCGGTTAGTGCACCAGACTTTACAAAAGAACGTCTAGGGTAAGAAAGAAATTTGGACAGTTACTGTTCTGGGCAGAGGAAGAAATCTAGACACAGGTTTGGTCCAGATCTGGTCGAATCTGGTCACAGAGCTGCTGCACGGACAGACTAAAAAGGTCCTTTGTCCCCAGTCCCCAGAGCCATTAGGTTCTACAACTCCACCAAGCGACGGCAGCGGGTGATAGCCAAGGACTTAGGGTCCTACAAGTAGACATGTACAGTAGTGTTCAAAAAAATAGCAGTGATTTTAAAAAAGTGAATAAAGCACAAAATCATTATAATAACTTTTAATTCCATAAATGCAAATGCACTGAAAATACTACACTTTCAATTCTAAATCAAAACATTAACAACATTTAGCCAGTTTGTGTTAATCCTTTACAGAAAGTTAAGAAAAATGAATATTAGGCTGTTCAAAAAAATAGCAGTGCCAGCTTTTTTTTTTTTAAACTCAAAAATGTATCTATAAACTGAAAATGTTTGAGGTTTCACTTTACTTTAAATTACTGAACTAATATTCAGTGGCATAACAATTGTTTCCGAGATCTGTGTTGCATGGAGTCGACCAACTTCTGGCACCTCTGAACAGGTATTCCAGTCCAGGATGATTAGACGACATTCCACAGTTCTTCTGCAATTTTGGGTTTTGCCTAAAAAAAAAAAACGTGTTTCAGATATCAGCCCACAAGTTCTCTATGGGATTGAAGTCAGGGGATTGGGCTGGCCATTCTATTACCTCAATCTTGTTTGTCTGTAATCAAGATGTTTTGGGTCATTGTCATGTTGAAACACCCATTTTAAGGACATTTCTTTTTCGACATTGGGCAACATGATCTACTCAAGTATTCTGATATATTTAAACTGATCCATGATCCCTCGTATGTGATAAATAGGCGTAACACCATGGTATGAGAAACATCCCCATATCATCATTTAGTACCACCATGCTTTACTGTCTTCACAGTGAACTTTGGCTTGAATTCAGTGCTCGAATTCAACGCTGATATATATATATATATATATATATATACAGTATATACGTATATATCAGCGTTTGTTATATATTTAATTTATATACAGTGTATCACAAAAGTGAGTACACCCCTCACATTTCTGCAGATATTTAAGTATATCTTTTCATGGGACAACACTGACAAAATGACACTTTGACACAATCAAAAGTAGTCTGTGTGCAGCTTATATAACAGTGTAAATTTATTCTTCCCTCAAAATAACTCAATATACAGCCATTAATGTCTAAACCACCGGCAACAAAAGTGAGTACACCCTTTAGTGAAAGTTCCTGAAGTGTCAATATTTTGTGTGGCCACCATTATTTCCCAGAACTGCCTTAACTCTCCTGGGCATGGAGTTTACCAGAGCTTCACAGGTTGCCACTGGAATGCTTTTCCACTCCTCCATGACGACATCACGGAGCTGGCGGATATTCGAGACTTTGCGCTCCTCCACCTTCCGTTTGAGGATGCCCCAAAGATGTTCTATTGGGTTTAGGTCTGGAGACATGCTTGGCCAGTCCATCACCTTTACCCTCAGCCTCTTCAATAAAGCAGTGGTCGTCTTAGAGGTGTGTTTGGGGTCATTATCATGCTGGAACACTGCCCTGCGACCCAGTTTCCGGAGGGAGGGGATCATGCTCTGCTTCAGTATTTCACAGTACATATTGGAGTTCATGTGTCCCTCAATGAAATGTAACTCCCCAACACCTGCTGCACCCATGCAGCCCCAGACCATGGCATTCCCACCACCATGCTTGACTGTAGGCATGACACACTTATCTTTGTACTCCTCACCTGATTGCCGCCACACATGCTTGAGACCATCTGAACCAAACAAATTAATCTTGGTCTCATCAGACCATAGGACATGGTTCCAGTAATCCATGTCCTTTGTTGACATGTCTTCAGCAAACTGTTTGCGGGCTTTCTAGTGTAGAGACTTCAGAAGAGGCTTCCTTCTGGGGTGACAGCCATGCAGACCAATTTGATGTAGTGTGCGGCGTATGGTCTGAGCCCTGACAGGCTGACCCCCCACCTTTTCAATCTCTGCAGCAATGCTGACAGCACTCCTGCGCCTATCTTTCAAAGACAGCAGTTGGATGTGACGCTGAGCACGTGCACTCAGCTTCTTTGGACGACCGACGCGAGGTCTGTTCTGAGTGGACCCTGCTCTTTTAAAACGCTGGATGATCTTGGCCACTGTGCTGCAGCTCAGTTTCAGGGTGTTGGCAATCTTCTTGTAGCCTTGGCCATCTTCATGTAGCGCAACAATTCGTCTTTTAAGATCCTCAGAGAGTTCTTTGCCATGAGGTGCCATGTTGGAGCTTTCAGTGACCAGTATGAGAGAGTGTGAGAGCTGTACTACTAAATTGAACACACCTGCTCCCTATGCACACCTGAGACCTAGTAACACTAACAAATCACATGACATTTTGGAGGGAAAATGACAAGCAGTGCTCAATTTGGACATTTAGGGGTGTAGTCTCTTAGGGGTGTACTCACTTTTGTTGCCGGTGGTTTAGACATTAATGGCTGTATATTGAGTTATTTTGAGGAAAGAATAAATTTACACTGTTATATAAGCTGCACACAGACTACTTTTCATTGTGTCAAAGTGTCATTTTGTCAGTGTTGTCCCATGAAAAGATATACCTAAATATCTGCAGAAATGTGAGGGGTGTACTCACTTTTGTGATACACTGTATATATATATATATATATATATATATATATATATATATATATATATATATATATATATACTGTATATATATATAAACCGATCAGCCATAACATTAAAACCACCTCCTTGTTTCTACACTCACTGTCCATTTTATCAGCTGCTCTTACCATATCGGAGCATTTTGTAGTTCTACAATTACTGACTGTAGTCCATCTGTTGCTCTACATACTTTTTTTTTGCTCCCTTTCATGTTGTTCTTCAATGGTCAGAACTCTCCCAGGACCACTACAGAGTAGGTTTTATTTGGGTGGTGGGTTATTCTCAGCACTGCAGTGACACTGACATGGTGGTGGTGTGTTAGTGTGTGTTGTGCTGGTATTAGTGGATAAGACACAGCAGCAGTTTTTAAACACCTCACTGTCACTGCTGGACTGAGAATAGTCCACCAACCAAAAATATATCCAGCCAACAGCGTCCCGTGGGCAGCATCCTGTGACCACTGATGAAGGACTAGAATATGACCAACTCAAACAGCAGCAATAGATGAGCGATCGTCTCTTTACATCTACAAGGTGGACCAACTAGGTAGGAGCAGTGGCGGCTGGTCAATACGGGGCGCAGGGGCGCCACCCCCCTTAAAATTATCAGATAGTGCTACTTTTAAAGGCTTGTTTTTTTTATTGTTTTGTTTTTAATTTGTTGTTTTGTTTGCGCCCCCCTCAAATTTTTTAGCACCAGCCGCCACTGGGTAGGAGTGTCTAATAGAGTGGACCGTGAGTGGACACAGTATTTAAAAACTTGTGTGTGTATGACTCAAGTGTCTCCATACAAATGTTTTATTGCGCTGTTATTGCGCTGTTGTGGATCCATCCATTCATCCATCCATCCATCCATCCATCCAGAAAGCACATTCATCCAGAGCATCCATTCAGAGAGTTATGGAATTCCTATTTACATTTACTGAAATATATACTGTACATTACTTTCAAAGTCTTGAAACTAGGAGTGAGATTAGTTTTGTTGTATTTTGAAAATGAACAATTGTGCCAGCTCACAAAAATGACTCTGGGTCTGGTATGAACTTTGATTCAACACAACACTGACCAGGATGTTACTGAAAACAAATAAGTAAATGCGTGAAGTAATGCACGTATTCTTAAAAACACCCTAAAAGACCATTGCTGTATATTCTACTGTACAAGTCATTAGCATTTTACCAGCTTGTAATGTAAATCGAATGTACAGCTTTCCTCAGCTTGTACATCTAAAAATTACCTATTTAATTTATATAATGACACACAACATTGCATACACTGGTATCACACGTTTACTTTTCATTTCTTATATATTTCTTCTAAATTTCTATATTTTCTATTGTGTACTCATTACACAAGTTTCATCAGTTCACAAGGTTATATCAAACACAGTCTTGGACAATTTAGTGCCTCCAATTCACCTCACGTGCATGTCTTTGGACTATGGGAGGAAACCGGAGCACCCGGAGGAAACCCACACAGACATGTGGAGAACATGCACACTGAAAGGACCCGGACCGCCTCGCCTGGGGATCGCACCCAGGTCCTTTTTGCTGTGAGGCAACAGTGCTACCCCCTCACCCACACATAGTCCGGCCCCCACCCTGCAGATACGGTGGCCAATTAGTATCTGCTGCAGGCACTGCCAATTATGCCCACCAGATGGCACCCAGCTGACCGGTGGCAAAACTGAGTTTTGAACCGAGGAGTTCAGAAACTCGGTGCTGGTGTGCTAGTGGAATATCCCGCTGCGCCTCCTGGGCGCCCCCGTGCCGCCCATTTAACCCATAATGTGAATTGCACATGCGAATGTTTACAGGTATGAATGTGTGTGTTAGAGAGTGAGTGGGTTGTGCGTGATAATACTGTCTTTATTGTATTTTTCTTGCACTGTGAGCATCCGTGTAACCAAAGTAAAATTCCTTGTATGCGTGAGCATACTTGGCCAATAAAGTCTGATTCTGATATGGGCACCTTGTCCTTTATCAACTTTATATATGCCCATTTTACCAATTAAATGTGATGCTAAGAGGCCATTTTACACATTTTAAAGTGTCCATCTTGTCTTGTACCTAAAGGGTCATGGGGGGATGGTTTCTTCTGATTACCTGAACCTTTTAGTAACCCAAGTAGTGTCCTAATCATGGAACTCCATCTCAGCCACTGCTAATGAAAATCAAAAGACTGGAGCAACTCAGGAAGCTTACAGGAGCACAGAACGATTAAGGACTATCTATTGAGTGCTTTGACCCCACAGTTATCAATAAATTAAAATCAAATAATCCCTGTTGTGTGATCCCTGTGTCACACAGGCAATCTGGTGTTAATATTGGGAAACATATTGTTCTAATCACTGTTGGGACACGGTTGTCGCTTATTATAGGAACAACATCACCCTGGTTGTGACCTATTGAATTGTTTACTGAAATGTAATTGCAAATTGATTTGACAGCCTGTAAGTGGGAAGAAATCCAGTAACATTAAGGGATAACGTTTGGGTATGAAAGACAGGTGTGCATAAACTGCATGGGCTATTTATTTTTAAAACCTCTGTACTTCAGTGCTGTTTGATTACACGGTGAACCAACAAAGTGAAACAGTCTAGCATGCAAAGTTCTTGTAGCTTATTTTTAATTCATCAATTTTAATTAGTAGCTTGCTCGAGTCCTTATCCGGAGTGTTCCTGTCATTTAGAAAAGCTGTAGGCCTTCTCATCTTCCCTGTTACAAGTTCTCCACTCTTTGCCTTAATTGCTTTGTTTAACAAGTGGCGATCAATCATACTTTTCAGTTGCTACCTGACGTACAAGCCAGCCATGAAATGGAGAAGAACGACACTGTCTCTCTAAACATTTTCCTCCAACGCCTTCAGCTGTCAGAGAAGATGGTGCAGACTTTAGATGGAAAGTTTAGCGATAAATGATGTCAGTCCTATTTTCTTAAACTTTATGTATAACCAAATCTATGTGTGTACTTGTTGTTGAATGTAGTGTGGCTTTAAAAAATCAATCCTTTAATGTTGCAAATAACAAATTAAAGACTGTTTTACGACGCTCAGGTGACGTAGCGGTAAAACACGCTAGCACACCGGAGCTGGGATTTCAAATACATCGTATCGAATCTTAGCTCTGCCATCCAGCTGGGCTGGGCGGCCACATGAACAACGATTGGCTGTTGTTCACAAGGGTGGGACAAGCCAGACCAGGGTTCCTTAACTAAGCAATTATGACTTCTGCTGGCTGATTGAGGGCACCTGTGCAGAGTTGGGGAATAATGCTGATCAGGGTGTGGCTCTCCGTGCACAAGGCTGATCCACATATGAACTCGCCTTGTGCAGGTGAAAAGAGGCAGTCAGTATTGTGCATGTGTTGGAGGGGGCGTGTGTTAGTTGCAAAGCTCCTCAGTGAGCAGTGGAGGGTTGTATCGGTAGAGGTGAAGTGTAACACAATCAGGGTAATTGGACATGACTAGATTAGGGGAGAAAATTGGGGGCAGGCATATCTGAACTGAATTACAAAAGTGCTAGTAAATTAATAGCAGTTAGATAAAATTGCTATTAATGTGGTCCAAGGTAGGAAGAGTGGTAAACCGGCGACAGGATCATGGGCAGCCAAGGCTCATTGATACACGTTGATCCAACAGACGAGCTACTGTAGCTCAAGTTGCTGAAGATGTCAATGCTGGTTCTGATAGAAAGGTGTCAGAATACACAGTGCATCACAGTTGCAGGGCTGTTTTGGTAGCAAAAGGGTGTCCAACACAATATCAGGAAGGTGGTCATAATGTTCGGTGCATCATACACTGATGCTCTTAAACTACTGAGAAATACCCAATGGTAGCACTTTAGGTTTCAAGCAGATGGCCACTATAGAGTAAATCTAGCCAAGGTCGAGGTTTAGGATCATATAAAGCTTCCCTATTTGGTTAATGAAGTATGGAAATGTACAGCTTATAAGATAAAAAGCTAAGTCCGCTCTGCCTCCATAATATCTAAGTAATCAGAAGTGGAACTGCTTCCTGATCTACGTCAACCTGACATGTCGTTCCATTCTAAAACTTCATTTTCTCACTGTTCATTCTCATCTAACTGGGCTTAGGGTGTCTGCTGAGATTAATTAAAGTTCAAAAGTTCTGACATCTCTGAAGGACTCTTACATGTTGAATTTTATGTGTACTTATGTGTACTGCAGGAAATAATAATTATTAAATTAATAAATTATCAAATTAATAAATAATACAAATAATAATTTAAAAACTAATAAAAGTTAAAGCAATTGCTCTTAACATTACTTAAAGTGTTATTTCTCAAGGTAACAATTAGGCTAGGCTAGAACAAGGATTTCAAGGTTATACAATGGCTAGGCAAAAACAAGGAATTTATCATAACTTCAGTGCTGGTTTAAGGCTAAGCTGCCCAAACCTACTACAACCTAATCATGAAATGTAATATGCATTTAATGCCTCTCTTTGTGCGAGTCTAAGTAAAAATGTTAAATGACTTTTTTAATGCATTTTTTCCCCTTTTTCTCCCAGTTTTAGCGCAACCAATTTATACCCAATTGCGTTATGCTTCCTCTCAACTGGAGCTGACCCCCGCCCCGATTGAGGAGAGCGACACTGTCACACACCCTGTCCGTGTGCAGTAGCCATTGTTTGTAGTCTGATGTTTTTATCTTTTCACCTGCACAAGGTACGTTCATATGCCGATCAGCTTTGTGCACGGAGAGCCACATCCTGATCAGCATTATTCCTCGACTATGTGCAGACGCCATCAACCAGCCAGCAGAGGTCGTAATTCGTTCAGTTATGAGAAGTCCCTATCCGGCTTGTCCTACCCTATAAACAACAGCCAATTGTTGTTCATGTAGCCACCCAGCCCAGCCAGAGCTAAGAACTATTTTTAAAATTACTTTTATGCTCTGTTTTTGACCAAAATATCTTCATATGGTTGTCAGTTTAAGATGGTTGTCAGTTGAGGCAGCATTATCTAAAAGAATAGTACCTACAATCTGTTGAAGCAGCCAATCACAAGACATCTAAAACATGTACAGATGCATATAAAATTATCATTCATGCCTCTGTTATGTAAGACTGAATAGCTAAAACATTAGGACCTCCTATATGTCTAATGTGCAGAATCAGAACAGGGAAAACATTGATCAAGACAGGTACTATAACCAACTTGGCAAAACAAACTGTGAACACTAGGGGAAGCTACACTATGAATATGGATCTCTAGACTAAAGCTAAGCTAATGCTAGGCTAACAGCTACATTAACACCAAAGACTAACTATGGATTGAAAACACTCAGAATGTATCCATAAACAATTTGAACCCTAAACTAGACAAAAAAAAAAAGCTGATTTCTAAGCTATGATTGATTGATTAGTTTTTAACGCCATACCGACACACTGGGGTCATTTATACGGCGGTACTCAAGTTGTTTTTTCATTTTGTGTATTTTAAACAAATTATAAAAGATTTTTTAGATTTAAAAATGTTAAAAAATTCATTATTTTCCTTGGTGCTGCAGATTTAAGCACGTTTTGTATTTCGTTTTCGTTAAAAAACCTCAGTCTTTCTGAGTGTAGTGTTTTGCATGCTATCAGTATGTGTTTTATTGTTAGTCTTTCTTTACATTGATGGCAGGTTGGAGCATCTTCTCTAGTGAGGAGATGTTTGTGTGTTAACATAGAATGTCCGATTCGGCATCTTGTAAGGATGGTTTGGTTTACTCGACTGTCCATTTTAGTGTAGGTTTGTCCTACTTTTGGCTCTATTTCGTACAGTTTGTTTTGTGGTTTACTGTCCCATTCATTCTGCCATTTGTTTTTGAAGAATGTGAAGATATTTAGAAAGGCGTCTCTAGGGGGAATGGGTCGTGTGGTGATCGTGTCTGCAGTGGATGTTCTGGCGATTAGATCTGCTCGTTCGTTTCCTGGGATTCCAATATGGCTTGGGATCCAGCAGTAGACTACATTATATTCCTGTTCTTGTCATTCTTTATCTTTCCTTAGTATTTCAGAAATAATGGGGTGGTCTGTGTCAAGGTGTTCCAAGGCTTTTAGGCATGATTTTGAGTCTGTAAAAGATTTCTAAGCTAAACCTAAGCTAATGAATAATGAAAACACAAGAAGCAAGGCACATAGACATGAACAAGGACAAAGCTAAGACACTTTGACTATGACAAGTGGTTAAACTAAGGCTAGGCTAGAACAAGGATTTCAAGGTAATACTATGGCTAGGCAACTTATTAGATGGGTAGTCCTATTGTTTTGGCTCATCAGTTTACATCATGAGCCAAATGTGGCAAACAGTGAGCCATCTAAATTGAAGCTGTCTGTCTGATGATAAAATGGGGTAGGGTGGGGGGTCAGTATTTGATTTCATAGTCAAGCCTCTTCTAAAAATTGACAGTCTCTTCAGTACTGACGAGTAGTCAATACCACTTACTTAGCAGACGAAGACATCCAAGCTACAATCTATGATGTGCATTCATCAACTAGTCAGTCACTCTTCGTGAGGAGATTGGTATGTTCCTCCCAGATCTGTGTAAGTTTTCCATTCACTTTTGAACAAAATGCCCTTAATTTCTTCTATGAAAGAGTGCATAAGTAAGTGAATAGGTAAGTATGTTGTGTCCGGCAACAGACTCACCGGAAACACAGCGGACTGTGATTTGGCTGAACTGATTTCACTCCAGTCCGTAAATCTAAGTAATAAGTAAAATATTCCAATAAACAAGCAGTTAAACAAACTGGTGTTCGTTATGTGGCTGATTTTATGCATATGCTATTATTATTATTAGTAGTAGTAGTAGTAGTAGTAATAGTAGTAGTAGTAGTGGTATAGACTAGTAATGCAGCATAGGTTCTTGTAAGCAAATGGCTAATTTAGGATTGTACCATAGCCCTTCCCCATGGTAATTTATTGACTGTATGTTCTGGTGCCACTGTGCTGCCTGACTGGGTCAAGTTACCATGGCAATTTGTTGTTGAC
The DNA here is from genome assembly GCF_030014385.1 of Trichomycterus rosablanca. NCBI lineage: Eukaryota > Metazoa > Chordata > Actinopteri > Siluriformes > Trichomycteridae > Trichomycterus > Trichomycterus rosablanca. The sequence continues at coordinate 15,978,248 of NC_085993.1, forward strand.
CATCCTCCTTGAACCCTTGATCCATTACTATACCCATCTGATTGGTAGGTGAGTCTACCCCCCTGTCCCTATCCCCCATGATTAAGATTCCACTTAGAAAAGTGTCAACTGACGAGAGAAGTGTAAGGTGCCAAGAGAATTAAGAGAAAAGGATTTATTTACAGAAGATGAGTGCACAGAAGACAAGTGATATTTGGATGCATTTTCATGCAATCAATCGCAATCAAGGGGTCAGTACAAGTGACTCAAGTGAACCGGATCACATTACTAAGTGACTCAGATTAACCCGAGTCCATAAAATGAACTGAATTTACCACCACTAATACAGATACCAAATTTCTGTTTTTAATTTAAACTTAAGTATAGTCGTTACTTTAGTTTAGTCATGGTTAGATCATTCAATGCCATTTTAAATACCAACCTCTTAACTCTACCTCCCAAAAGGTGGATTGGCTGCTCAAATGTTTCCTAGGTGTGAATGAGAGGGTAAATAGTTGAATTTCCACTTATATTTACCGGTCCACTTATGTCACACATGATTGTGTTTGTGCGTGTGGTGTGACATTTTTAATGGCATCATAATTACCTGATCCTATTACAGAAAGTAAATGGATGCAGCTTAGAGACACATCACTCAGATAATACTGCGAAGAATGAGACCGGTCAATTTTTCACTGTTGATCGCATTGAGGTCTGAACCGCAATAATAACATTTAATCTGGGGAAGGAAGGTATCTGGGTGTCAGCAGATTGCTTTGTGCAAAGTACATTAATTCTCCATCACTTCATCCAATTACAATTTATTGACATGGCTGGGACAATCAAAAGGGAATTTAGGCTGGGTAATCAGAAGGCACTTTGCTTGCTTTCCTCCTGTTCTATTACTGGAATCACAGCAGGAAGCTGGTGAAATAATGTGTTTTTATCCTCCTAACCTGTATGCTAAGGCTTTGTTCCAGATGCAGGCAGCATGAAACCTGTACTGAAGGAGACATGTGATGTGAAAAATAATACATTATAGCAGTAGTGACCCGTGACTCTTAAACCTCTGCCTTTATTATGTTATACAATGAATATAAGAACAGCCATAACTATCAGTCTGTGTGTTACTTCACTCTACTCAAACTTGTAGAACTGTTCACTTATTAAATAACATTATTAAATCTTTGATGAATATTGCCCGGCTTGCAGTCTCCGCTCTAATTCATCCCAAAGGTGTTCTATCGGGTCGAGGCCAGTCAAGTTCTTCCACACCAAACTCGCTCATCCATGTCTTTTTGGACCTTGCTTTGTGCACTGGTGCGCAGTCATGTTGGAACAGGAAGGGGCCATCCCCAAACTGTTCCCACAAAGTTGGGAGCATGAAATTGTCCAAAACCTCTTGGTATGCTGAAGCATTAAGAGTTCCTTTCACTGGAACTAAGGGGCCGAGCACAACTCCTGAAAAACAACCCCACACCATAATCCCCCCTCCACCAAACTTTACACTTGGCACAATGCAGTCAGACAAGTACCGTTCTCCTGGCAACCGCCAAACCCAGACTCATCCATTGAATTGCCAGACAGAGAAGCATGATTTGTCACTCCAAAGAACACGTCTTCACTGCTCTAGAGTCCAGTGGCGGTGTGCTTTACAGCATTGCATCCAACGCTTTGCATTGCGCTTGGTGATGTAAGGCTTGGATGCAGCTGCTCGGCCATGGAAACCCATTCCATGAAGCTCTATACGCACTGTTCTTGAGCTAATCTGAAGGCCACATGAAGAGCTGCAGTTTTGGAGATGCTCTGTCGTCTAGCCATCACAATTTGGCCCTAGTCAAACTCGCTCGAATCCTTACGCTTGCCGATTTTTTCTGCTTCTAACACATCAACTTTGAGGATAAACTGTTCACTTGCTGCCTAATATATCCCACCCACTAACAGGTACTGTGATGAAGAGATAATCAGTGTTATTAACTTCACCTGTCAGTGGTCATAATGTTATGCCTAGTTGGTGTAAATCAGTGTAAATCATATTAAGGTATGAAAATATTCTGCTATTTTATATTTTGTTTTGAGTAGAAATATGATAAAAAGGCTGTCAATTTCCAAACTCTCAGTTGTACCTGCTGTCACACAAGACAGACATGACTGACTGCTGGTTGTTAATATTATTAACAATATAAACTTGTATACAGTATATACTTTTTTTTAAAGTAATAGTAACAGAAAACCATGTGTCACCAGTTATTTCTAAGTTTTTGTAGTATGTTTTCTGCAAAGAATCGCATCAGTTGGAGACACCAGCAATACATTTTATGTGCTGCCCACCTACAGTAACCTCAATCCCTCTATAAAAGCACATTGTGTTCTGTCACTTTCACTGCTGGGAAAGGTGATTGACCCAATAACATGAAATAATAACAAGAAATACAATAAAACAGTTGTGGATCTTTTTAAACTCAGGATGTTGGAGTGATTTGACACACTGCACTCCCTGCTGTGCTAACATGCCACCTGAATTGCATTCTTTATTTAATTAATGAAAAACAACCTGCCTTCTTCCTTGGCCTTTGTCCCATTCCGTCGTAGGGTCGGCTCTCGGCGGATCATGATTTGGCACAATTTTTACCCTCCCTATTTTTATCCGGGCTTGGGACCGGCACTACAATGCACTGGTTTGTGCATCTAGCGGCTAGATATCTATAGGACAATTCAGTGTTTCCAATTAGCCTGGTGGCATGTTTTTGGACTGTGGGAGGAAACCGGAGCACCCAGAGGAAACCCACACAGACACGGGGAGAACATGCAAACTCCGCACAGAAAGGGCCCGGACCGCCCCACCTGGGGATCGAACCCTCTGAACCTTCTTGCTGTGAGGCGACAGTGCTACCCACTAAGCCACCGTGCAATGAAAAACAACCTGTAAAAGCACATTATTTCTTTATTCAACTACTGACTAATTTTTATTAGCTGCTTCATCATTTTCAGGGTTGTGTTTAGTACAGCATCACACTGAAACACTCATGTATATTCAAATTCAAACCTGAGGGGGAATTAAAGTAGCCAGTTTATCCTCCCGACTTTTAGCATATCCAATTATCCAATTGCATTATGCATTCTCTCTACTGATGTTGATCTCCACCCTGGCTAAGGAGAGCCAAGACTGACACATTTTCCCTCTGAAACGAGTGCAGTAGACGACTGCATCTTTTCATCTGCACGAAGTGAGTTTATATGTGGATCAGCTTTGTGTACGGAGAGCCACACCCTGATCAATGCATTATCTCTCAACTCTGTCCAGGCAACTCCCCCCCCCCTTCCCCAGAGAAATCCCCGTTCGGCTCCCACACTGTATAAACAACAGCCATTCGTTGTTCATGTAGGTGCCCAGCCTGCCAGATGGCAGAACTGAGATGAGATTCAAAACGATTAGTTTGAAATGTCAGCTCTGGTGTTTTTACCACTGCACCACCTGTGCGCCCCTGTTTTCTTTTTTTTTCCCCCAGAGAAAGTAAAATACTAAACTGAGGAGCAGTGACTGGAAGCTCCAGGGTCATTGTGATGTGTAACACCCACACAACCTGTTGCATTACTGACCTACAGGATACACTAATACTCCAAAGCGTTATTATTCATAAAAATTCAAACAGAAATAATTGTGTTAACAATTGTGAATGTCACAGTCAGGTATATAATAAATCTTAGGCAATGTAGATACCTTGCTGGCCGAATGTTTATAGCCAGGCAACTGGATCAGTGTATCTTAAAAAAACAAAAAACAAGTGGTGCTCTTGAAAAGCTGGTATGTACTAACCATCAGTGGTTTGAGTAGGGACAAACCATGAAATGTTGACAAGTTGTTGGGGAGCCATTGTTGCCAGGAAACAACAAAGGCTATTTGATCTAATATTGACCAACAGAAGGGCCACTGGAGCTTAAATTGCAGATCCTTTTAATACCTGTGATGAGGTGAATGTGTTACTACACAGTGCGCCAATACCTTCTGTTTATTGAGTGACATTGCCACATTTCAATCAAAGTGCCCAATATTTTACCCAACTCCTGTCCAAAAATACCTACAATGGACAAACAAGCAAGCACTGGAACTAGACATTTCAGTAAGCAGTTAAAAAAGATCCCCTGATCTGATAAATCCTTCTTTCTGATAAATGTCCTGCTTGATGACATGGATGACTGGGCATGTGTGTGTGTCAATTATCCGGGAAAGAGAATGCACTAGAATGCATGATTCACCTCACAATGTACAAGGATGCTAAATGAGCTGTTGTCCAGGTAATAAATACCACAGGACACTTTCAGAGGTCTTGTGAATCCATGCCCAGTGAATGGTCAGAGTGTTTTGGCTCACCAATGCACACAAACTGTATATGGTTATTGTCCTGGTACATATTGTCCTGGGGACAGTGGTAGCCTAGTGGGTAGAGCTTTGGGCTATCAACTGAATGGTTGAGAGTTTGAATCCCAGCTCTGCCATGCAGCCAATGTTGGGCCCTTGAGTAGGACCCTTAACCCTCTCTGCTGCAGGGGTGCTGTACGATACGGGATACGTGAAGAAAGAATTTCATTGTACTGTACGTCTGTATATGCATATATGACAATTAAAGGCATTAATTTTATTCTATTTTATAACTACACCTCAACTTTAGCTTGCAGTCAAATGTCCTTTTAACAATCCCAAAATAACAGCAAGTCTTTCAAGTCCTGATACAGAAAAGCAAAGCATTTCCTATACCATCACAATGCCATCACCATATTTCACCAGATATGAAATGCTGTATGTGCTTTTCACCAGACATAAAAGAAAAGGCCAAATATTGTCACTAAAATGGCTCACCCAGAGTCTTAGATGTAGCTTTGTAACCTATTTAAAATGTATTGAAAGACAAGGACTGCATTAAAGTTTGATTCCATTTGTAGGAAATGCTTATTAACATCTAAAATCCTTGTTTAAGAAGAAAAAAGGCCAGACAAAATCTTTAGACAAGAGTAATATGCACTGATCAGCCATAAAATTAAAACCACCTCCTTGTTTCTTCATTCACTGTCCATTTTATCAGCTCCACTTACCATATAGAAGCACGTTGTGGTTCTACAATTAATGACTGTAGTCCATCTGTTTCTCTGCATGCTTTTTTTAACTCCCTTTCATGCTGTTCTTTAATGGTCAGGACTCTCCCAGGACCACTACAGAGTAGGTATTATTTGGGTGGTGGGTCATTCTCAGTACTGCAGTGACACTGAAATGGTGGTGGTGTGTTAGTGTGTGTTGTGCTGGTATGAGTGGATCAGACACAGCAGCACTGCTGGAGTGTTTAAACACCTCACTGTCACTGCTAGACTGCCCAGTGGGCAGCGTCCAGTGACCACTGATGAAGGTCTAGAAGATGACCAACTCAAACAGCAGCAATAAATGAATGAGCGTTTCTGACTTTACATCTACAATGTGAACCAACTAGGTAGGAGTGTCTAATAGAGTGGACAGTGAGTGGACACGGTATGTTAAAACTCCAGCAGTGCTGCTGTGTTTGATCCACTCATACCAGCACAACACACACTAACACACCACCACAATGTCATTGTCACTGCAGTGCTGAGAATGATCCATCACCCAAAAAAAACCTGCTCTGTGGTGGTCCTGTGGGGGTCCTGACCATTGAGGAACAGGGTGAAAGCAGGCTAAAAAAGTATGTAGAGAAGCAAATGGACTACAGTCAGTAATTGTAGAACTACAAAGTGCTTCTATATGGTAAGTGGAGCTGATAAAATGAACAGTGAGTGTAGAAACAAGGAGGTGGTCATAATGTTATGTCTGATATATATATATATATATATATATATATATATATATATATATATACACACATACACTTCATTAATTCATTAATTGCTGTTATTATTATTACTATTATTATTTTATTTATTTATTTAAAATATAAAGCAGGGTGCGCGAGGCTAAGAACTCACAGTAAAATCAGCAGGACCTCACAGTAAGCTGTAGCAAGCACGGCAAGTTGATGTAGCAAGTTCATTACTTCCTGGTTTAACAGAAGCAGGAGGTTTACAATTCAGAATTTGAGTGAGGTTGCCCTTTGGTGGCTTGGTGGTGCAATGACAAAAAATTTTGCTAGGCTGAATGATACAGATCTTTTATACATTTATATCTTACAGTCTGTAATCTATGAAAACATCATAGCTTTAATTTATTTTACTTAGTTTACTTTCCTTCCACATCACTAATATTTAATTTAATTCATTTAAATGTGCCTTAGAGCTACTAATAATTAAATTCAAATGCACTTCTTTTATTGTTTATTGCCCATGTCTATTACATGTCACATTATCCCATTACTGTGAACTAATGCAGAGTAAGTAATTACCAGAATGGTATACGATGAAAGAAAAGTGCTGCTATGGTGATTTGGCAGAACAGACCCTTTTGAAAAGAAGCTTTTATTAAGTCATGCATGAGGAAATGAAAGGAGCGTTCACCATGCTAATTTTCCAGTGATGGAAACGAAGGGTGATCAAAAATTGATGTGAGTTCATGCTTCATTTCTTTTCATTGGGTCTCTGAATTCTTTTAAGCACACTGTATAAGGTAATCTTTTCAAGTCTGCATCAGCATGACTGAAGTGTTGACAAAAAGGAGCATTAAAGCATGATTGACATTAAGCAGAAAATAGAAGTTTTTTTTAGGGTTTCTGGGAATTGTAAACATATTAAACAAAACAAGGTCAAACAATTTTGGATTCATAAAATACTAAACTCATTAACATTTGATTTTAGAGGGTAAATAAAATCCATTCCTTACTTTGACTTTTATTTGATTGCAGACAGGATGAACCTGAGATATTTCATGTTTTGTCTGGTGAACTTTTTTTTATTTATTATATAATTTATTAATAAACATCCATTCCTGCATTTCAGGCCTGCAACCCATTCCAAAAAAAGTTGGGACAATAAAGCATTTACCACTTTGTAATGTTGCCATTCCTTTTCACCACACTTAAAAGACGTTTTGGCACCGAGGATACCAAGTGATTTAGTGTTTCAGCTTTTATTTTGTCTCATTCTTTCTGCAAACAAAATTCTCTACACATTCTCTATTGGAGACAGGTCAGGACTGCAGGCAGGCCAGTCCAGTACCCGTACCCTCTTCTTCCACAGCCATGAATTTGTAATGTGTGCAGCATGTGGTTTTGCATTGTCTTGTTGAAAAATGCATGAACGTCCCTGGAAAAGATGACGTCTTGAAGGCAGCATATGTTGCTCTAAGATCTCTTTTCTGCATTAATGCTGCCATCACAGAAGTGTAAATGACCTTTGCCAAGGGCACTGACACAGCCCCATACCATGGCAGACCCTGGATTTTGGACTTGCTGATAACAGTCTGGATGGTCCTTTTCGTCTTTGGTTCGGAATACATGGCGTCCATTTTTTCCAAAAAAAACCTGGTATGCTGATTCATCTGACCACAATACACGTTTCCACTGTGTGATGGTCCGTTCTAGATGCTTCCAAGCCCAGAGAAGTCGACGCCGCCTCTGGACATAGTTAACATAATGCTTCTTTTTTGCACAGTAAAGTTTTAAGTGGCATTTGTGCATGCAACTCTGTATTGTAGTGCGTGACAAAGGTTTGCCAAAGTAATCCCTCACCCATGTGGTTATATCAGCTATTGTTGAGTGGCGTCTGAGTGATCAAAGATCATGGGTGTTCAGCTTAAGCTTGCAATCAAATAAAAGTCAAAGTAAATGTAAGGAACACTGCATTTTTATTTGCATTTTCCATACTGTCCCAACTTGTTCTGATTTGGGGTTGTAGATTATTACAATAAAGTATAAAGTAATACTGTAAAATGTATATAAACATGACCAAATGTATGGGGACCTTAAATCATGGGCATTAATATGGATTTCCCTCCAGTGGAAAGACATTTTACAAGCTTTTAAAGGGTGGTTTCAATGGTTGTGATGTTACTGAATACTTGGTGTTTAAGTGGACCTTAAATTGTTGATAAGGTTGAGGTCAGGGGACTATGGAGGAAGGTCCATGACAGTCAGCACTCCTTGTTCTTCTTTGGCATTTAAGCAGTCAGCGCAAGAACAGTGCAGCAAATTTCAAAACAAGGTGAAATGTAAGCATTTTCACTAGTGTTCCAAGACTTTTAGTCCCCTCTGTTGCCATAAATTATCAGTAAATTTAATCATAAACAGAAACCTTTTCTTTACACCATTCATTAATGCTCTTTAAACTCAACCAGCAGGAATGACTAATATCAGCTTAAAATACTTTTTATTATTAATTTAATTTCACGTCTGATTCTATTCCAGTGCCTTTCATCATTATATCAGGTTATTCTGATGGAACTGGGGGCAGAGCATGGCATTTCCAGAAAAGCTGGGATGTGATTGCTTTGGCACCCATTTAAATAGTGGAATTATCAAGGGAGAAAGTTATTTAACTTTGGCAACCTTGCCTGTCTTGCTAGTGTCAGACCATTTATCTTTTTTTAATGTTCATTGCTCATTAGTTTTAATTTAATTTCATTCTCTCTTGTAAGAGCAAGAAGCTGATTGGTGCTCTCTCTCTCTCTCTCTCTCTCTCCCCTGCAGGTTCTCACTAACATGGACAAGTTGAGTGACATGGGCTAAACCATTAATAAACCCAAAAGGATAAAAATGACAACAGCATATCAAGCAAACAGCCTGAAGGTTATATTCAGATGTGATTTTGTTCTTATGGAATAATTTGCATAATTAACAAAGCAGTCTCCCATGGCCGATTAAAAAACAGCAGCTCTATGTGACACTTTCACAACCCAGAAACACAAATAACACGAATAACATTATGACCACTGACAGGTGAAGTAAATACCACTGATTATCTCTTCATTACAGCACCTGTTAGTAGGTGGGATATATTAGGCAGTAAGTGAACATTTTATCCTCAAACTTGATGTGTCAGAAGCAGGTAAATGGGCAAGAGTAAGGATTTGAGCGAGTTTGACAAGGGCCACATTGTGATGGCTAGACGACTTAGTCAGAGCATCTCCAAAACTGCAGCTCTTGTGGGGTGTTCCCGGTCTGCAGTGGTCAGTTTCTATCAAAAGTGGTCCAAGGAAGGAACAAGAGTAAACCGGCGACAGGGTCATGGAAGGCCAAGGCTCATTGATGCACGTGGGGAGCGAAGGCTGGCCCATGTGGTCCGATCCAACAGACGAGCTACTGTAGCTTAAATTGCTGAAGAAGTTAATACTGGTTCTGATAGAAAGGTGTCAAAATACACAGTGCATCACAGTTTGTTGCGTATGGGGCTGCATAGCCGCAGACCAGTCAGGGTGCCCATGCTGACCCCTGTCCACCGCCGAAAAAGCCAGCAATGGGCATGTGAGCATCGGAACTGGACCACGGATCAATGGAAGAAGGTGGACTGGTCTGATGAATCACGTTTTCTTTTACATCACATGGATGGCTGGGGGCGTGTGCGTCGCTTACCTGGGGAACACATGGCACCAGGATGCACTATGGAAAGAAGGCAAGCCAGCGAAGGCAGTACGATGCTTTGGGCAATGTTCTGCTGGGAAACCCTGGGTCCTGCCATCCATGTGGATGTTACTTTGACACGTACCACCTACCTAAGCATTGTTGCAGATCATGTACACCCTTTCATGGAAACGGTATTCCCTGATGGCTGTGGCCTCTTTCAGCAGGATAATGCGCCCTGCCACAAAGCAAAAATGGTTCCGAATTGGTTTGAGGAGCACAACAATGAGTTTGAGGTGTTGACTTGACCTCCAAATTCCCCAGATCTCAAACCAATCAAGCATTTGTTGGATGTACTGGACAAACAAGTCCAATACATGGAGGCCCCACCTCACAACTTACAGGAGTTAAAGGATCTGCTCATCATGGTGCCAGATACCACAGCACACCTTCAGGGGTCTAGTGGAGTCCATGCCTAGATGGGTCAGAGCTGTTTTGGCAGCAAAAGGGGGACCAACACAATATTAGGAAGGTGGTCAAAATGTTATGCCTGATCAGTGTATATATAAACTAGACAAAATCAAAAGAGCTATATTTGCTCTTTAACACCAAATAAATGTAAAGACATAATGTTGCCTCTAAACACATGTAGCCATAATAAACAGTGTAAGCTAGCAATATTAATAATAATAATAATAATAATAATAATAATAATAATAATAATAATAATAATAATAATAAATAAGAGGATCGTATTTTAAGATGTTATCTTTGTGATACAGCAACACCTAATAAATGTGCAATCATCAATGTTCTAAAGATTTGTGATAGCACATCTGCATGTGTTGGCAATTTCCCCAGAGTGTGATGAACACCACGATTTTATAAATAATGAAGAACTAGTCTCATCATTCATAATGACACCGATCATATATTATGCTCAGACATGATGAAGAAAATGCCTTTCCTTAACCCACGTGTTTCTCTTTTCCACTGTTGAGTTCCATGGATCTTTTGGTTTTAACCTTGGTCACTGGCAGATAATGACTCTGACATTGAAAGCTACCTATGCTGCACATAAAAACCCTAACAAGATCTATCACTGGACTTATGGATGATGCTTTTGCTCTTTGAGATTATATCTATATGCATACTCATCTATTTTCCCCTTTGTAATTTGAATGACTTTGGGAAGTAATTATAGGCAAGGTGATAGGAGCAGGACATACAAACCACAATTCCAGAAAAGTTGGGACGTTTTGTAACATTGAATAAAAAAAAAAAGTATTTGTGATTTGGGACAGAGGCAAAATAAGATTGAAAAGTTTATATAATATTCAAATTATACCATTAAAACATTCCAAAATAAGCAGGTTCTTGCAAGTAAAGATGGGTCATGGCTCGCAACCTTGTATCAAGCTTCATAAAAAGATTGTCAATCAGTTCAAAAAGAACATTTTTAATTAAATAATGCAAATAAGTTATTTTACCATCTACCATATACAACCCCACATCAGAAATAGGTTGGGACAGTATGAAAAATGTTTCTTACATTTACTTTGACTTTTATTTGATTGCAGACAGTTTGAACCCAAGATATTTCACGTTTAATCTGCTTAACTTTATTTCATTTGTTAATATGCCTCCATTCCTGCATTTCAGGCCTGCAACACATTCCAAAATAAGGTGGGATGGGGGCAATTTACGGCTATTAATGAGGTGAAAAAAATAACTAAAAATGCAATTTTAAACAGGTGATGTAATTATAATATCATTAAACGATTCAATGACTTAGGAGGAATTTTAGTGCGTAAAGGCCAAGGGCGCAAGCTTAAGCTGAACGCCCGTGATCTTTGATCCCTCAGACGGCACTGCATCAAGAACCACCACTCAACAATAGCTGATATAACCACATGGGTGAGGGATTACTTTAGCAAACTTTGTCAAGCTCTACAATACAGAGTTACATGCACAAATGCCACTTAAAACTTTACTGTGCAAAAATGAAGCCCTATGTTAATTATGTCCAGAAGCAGCGTCTACTTCTCGGGGTTCGGAGGCATCTAGGATGGACCATCACACAATGGAAACATGTATTGTGGTCAGATGAATCAGCATTCCAGTTTTTTTGGGGGGAAAAAGGACGCCGTGTGCTCCGGACCAAAGACGAAAGGACCATCTGTTATCAGCAACAAGTCCAAAAGCCAGGGTCTGTCATGGTATGGGGCTGTGTCAGTGCCCTTAGCAAAGGTCATTTACACTTCTGTGATGGCAGCATTAATGCAGAAAAGTACATTAAGATCCAAGAGCAACATATGCTGTCTGTAATCAAATAAAAGTCAAAGCAAATGTAAGAAACTCTGTGTTTTTTTATTTTTTGCATTTCCCATGATGTCTCAACTTTTTCTGATTTGGGGTTGTAAATATTATCTCTGTCGTTGATAGTACCTGAAAAGGTTTCCTTTCCTTCCTACGCACTCATGTGCTTATGTACAGTTTAATGGTGAGAAAATGATAGTATTAATCAGGGATGCTCATCTCAGAATAAACCACAGCCAAACAACTTAAAAAAGAAAGACGTTAATTAATGCTTTGTTCATTATTATCTGAGTGGGGGATCTTGGATGGGCAAACTTGCTACGTTGCTAAGTGATTGTCTTTAAGGTTCATTTAAAGAGACAGTTCATTTTGTGAGTAAGAATTTACATTAAGTGTCACATACTAATTCATATTCATTTATTATGCTGGATCAAGTCATCGATTACACAGAATGGATATATTAGATATTTATTTATGATGTCTTGGCAATTTCCTTATAATAATGACATTTGTTCACCTAGACACCACCTGTCTCCCCAGGGAGTTACAATTATAATTTTTTTATTTGATAACTGTTTATTACGGTTAAAGGAGAACCAAAGAAACCAGTACTTTTTTACTTATCCTTTTAATTAGGCTAACAAATGTTAAAAAGCTAATGATATGTTAATTACTCTCTTGATCTATGTCCTCATTTAAAATAGAATAGAGTGAGACAAATGAGAATGTGAAGGGGATAAGTTCCAAGGACAGTTTCACCTAAATGGCCTCTCAAAAGTGAAAATGTAACTTTAGATCAATTGCTTGATTAACTAATCATTAGCTTAAATACCAGGACTAAAGTTTTATTTATTTAATTATTAGTATTTTAACGTCATGTTTTATACACTTTGGTTACATTCATGACAGAAACTGTAATACTCATTACACAAGATTCATTAGTTCAAGTTTAATGCCATACACAGTCATGGACAATTCACCTCACTTGCATGTCTTTGGACTGTGGGAAGAAACCGGAGCTCCTGCAGGAAACCCACTCAGACATGAGGAGAACATGCAAACTCCACACAGAAAAAACCTGGCCTGCCCCACCTGGGGTTTGAACCCAGGATCTTCTTGCTGTGAGGTGACAGTGCCAGAGATTTTCACAAGTCACAAAATACAAATCCGAGTCGTCACGAGTCTTTAGGCTAGAGTCCGAGTCAAGTCACGAGTCTTTAGACTAGAGTCAAGTCACGAGTCAATATAATCTACACAAAACATATCCTGGAAATGTAGCATAAACAAATAAGATGTAAGTTCAGATAAAAAAACGCAACAGCTTAGCAACTGTATTTTGCCATTTTACTTAGTGCCTTTACTTTCTTAGTCATTGTGCAAATGAATGTAATTTCCGTAACAAGAAGGTACCAGTTAAAAGCTTAAACTGATACGTTTTGTTTTTATTGCAAAACAAAAGCACGCGATAAATCACGGCACAGCGGCCAAAATCCAAAACACAGCAAAAAAAATCATAACCATTGCTTACCTTAGCTTATGTTCTTCCAGATGCTATTAAATTTATAACCTTGTGTTGTCCCATTAGGAATATAATCCATTATTTTGTAAATGTGTGCTTATAATTAAAAACCTCCAAACTTTTCCCTGTTGTGAAGTAAAACACGAACTCGTTAGAAAGCCAATCAAGCGTTTCATTGACACATCATCTGTGTGACACAAACTGAATAAATGCAAATAACAGCATTTCTTATCAGAAGGTCTGATTGGTTCAGAAAGCGGTCTTTCAACCATTAGCACCAATTCTGTAGGAGCGTTCCATTCACCGTAGTAGTTGTTCCTGTGAAGTGCACTACATAGGGTATTCCACCATTTTAAGTGATATTCCGATTCCAAAGGTAACGAAAATGTTCAAATGAAGTGAACTTCAAATATAATTGTCACATGTAACTAATGCTAACACATGCTGACGCTAGGGACTCGAGTTGAGTCTGAGTCATTTGAAATGTGTCCCCATCTCTGGACAGTGCTACCCACTGAGGCACCTTACCAGAACTAAAGCAATACTAGTATGTTCCCATTGCTTGCAGGCATAAAACATTGCATGAAAATATTCATTAGCACCAAAAAATTACAAATAAATAAATAAATAAATGAATAAAATAAAGTTACATTAAATTTCTGTTGCATCATGGTTGATATGATGAATTCATTCTTGGAAAGGGCAGGCTTGAACTTCCTGGGCTTTGGCCTGCCTTGGCACATACAGAGAACCACTCTAGTGTGCCACCCTAGCACCTTGTGTGCCATTTTATGTTGCAGGGAACCTCTACAATGCAGTCACACTATAAAGTCAGTTAGGGAATAATACATTAGTAATACAGTATACATTAGTAGTGATCAGAAAATTTTTGGTTTAAGCCCCACCACTGCCAAGTTACCACTGTTGGACACCTAAGCAGGGTCCTTGAATCTCAATTGCTTGCATTGTAATTAGGCACAACTGTAAGTCCCTTCAGATTAAAGTGTCTGCTACATGCCATAAATGTAAATGTAATGCATGAGCTTGTGATGTTTAAGAAATGAAAAAGGTAGACTTTTCAGACCACAACACAGTTCTGATGTGCATCAGTCTATTTCAGAGCCTGTGCCTTTTTTATTAATGCAGTGCGGTCTGGGCTCAGAGATCAGACATTTTTGGCTTACTCTTTCAGGAAAAAGATTTTCCTTCCCTTCCTTTTAGGATGCTCTTTTTATATTTTACTTAAAAATAATAATAATACATAAATAAACAAATGATAATAATAATAACAACAACAATAATAATAATAATTATATAAATAATAATAACAGCAACAACAACAGGATCAACAACTACAAAACAACAATATTGGTAATAATAATAATAATAATAATAATAATAATAACAACAATAATAATAATAATAATAATCATCATAATAACAATAATAATAACAATACAACCACAACACATTTCTGAAGTGCATTAGTCTATTTCAGGTGAGTCTGTGCCATTTTTAATGCATTGCGGTCTGGGCTAAGAGATCAGGCATTTTTGGCCTTACTCTTCCTTTCCTTTTTGGCTGCTCCTTTTATATCTTACATAAAAATGATAAATAAATAATTAAATAATTAAAAAATAACACATAAATAAATAATTGATAATAATAATAATAACAGCAACAACAATATCAACAACAAAACAATAACATTAACAATATTAATAACAGTAATAACAAAAATAATAATAACAATAATAATAATAACAACAACAATAATAATAATAATAATAATAAAAATAATAATAACAATAACAACAACAATAATAATAACAATATAAATAAAATCGATAGGATATAAGCATAAAACACAAAAGCATAAAACAATAAAACTTTGGTAAGACATTGTTGTGTTTGTTTTTGCTATATGACAAAATGCCTTTTACTTTTCAGATTTGTTTTCATGTTCTTATATTTATCTGTTTTTATTGATAGTCAGTGACATTTTATGCATTTATGCCACCGTTCTCCCCATTTTTCCTTTATCAAAATAAATAAATAAATGATTATAATAATAATAATAATAACAGCAACAACAAGATCAATAACAAAACAACAATAATAATAATAATAATAATAATAATAATAATAAATAACAATAAAAATATTACAAAATAAATAAAATAAAATTGATAGGATACAATCATAAAACAATAAAACTTTGCTAATACATTGTTGTGTTACATTTTGCTATATATATATATATGACAAAATGCTATTTACTTTCCAAATTTGTATTCATATTCTTATATTTATCTGTTTTTATAGATTGTCAGTGACATTTTATGTGTTTATGCCAATGTTCTCTCCATTTTTCCTTTATCAAAATCAGTACACAAACCTTACAAGTTAAACATGTTTCAGTGTAAAGAGATACAGATGATGGGTTAAATTTTATCAGCCAGTGACACCTGGTGATGGAACTGATCTTATCATTCATACCTCATTCATCTTTATGGGTCTGTAATCTTTACCTCATTAATCTTTAGGGGTCTTTTTTTCTATTTTTAGAATCTTGGTGTCAGTAACAGTGTCACTATGGCTCTTTATTCATAACAGTAGGTTCAGACTGGACTGACACTTATTGATTACTTTTCATTTTTAATACTGACTGATGGTTGCATTAAAACTAATGAATTGTATCATTTTTGCCAATGCCAAAGAGGTCACCATGTAATATTTTACAGTGAGACCTTCAAACCAGCCTAATGTTATTTGCCTATAATGTGTGTAAATTATTATGCATTAATAATAACACTATCTGTTTATTGTTTTAGAACAAGATTTGTATTGTAAATTTGCAACATAATGCAACAAATGTATTTGTTTTAACAACAAATTTTAAATACGTTATTTTGTATTCCATCAGTTTTAGAACATCAGGTATTTCACCATGTCTGTATCATGCCACCGACCAGAGGTTGCTAAATAACAGTCATGGTCCGCTTTTTCTTCACCAATAGTATAACCACAAATAATACACAGATTTATGTAAAATGTTAAATAAATTATATACAGTAAAACTGAAAACCATCAACCCTGTAACAATTAATTTTGTGGCTGGGATAATATGGTCAAATTAAAATAGCCATTATTATTTTCAAATTTAAGTTAAAAAATACTTGTTTAAAGACTTTAAAGCTGTATTTATCTTTTAACCCTTCTGTTGTCTTTGTTTCGGCTAACACTCATAGTGTTAAAAGTGACCGGGATCATTTTATTCCATTATAAATTCACAATAATACATATATTATCACCTAATGTTGTATTAGATCTTTTTATCAACTTTAGCTCTTGTGTTTTGAACTTGTATTTGCTGTGTATGTCCTGCAATCTTCAATCAATATGCTGCCCATATCTTTATACCATCTTCAGATGGTTTGTTTGGCCTATACTACTTGAATGGGCACCGTCCCCTAAAACCGACGAGATGCCCATCAACAGTGATGTCAGGACCTGGTCTGTAAATGAGTGGCAGGCACTCCACCCACTTCTGCCAAACTTCCCTGATTGGTGCCAGCTTGTCATGTTGACGGCGGGCTGCTTTTGTGTGGCGGTCATCAAAGCGAATCACACGTGACAGGATATGGAAGGTCTGCAAAGACATTGTAGCACGAAAAATTGCCCGACCAGTGTCAGCCTTCAATATTCACACGGTCTACTTCCTTCCAGGCATTTCCATAAACCCTTCTGCCCTCCATGTTTGTCATGCTCATGACAATGGTTACAATGGAGTCCATGAGGAAAAGTTGAAAACAGGACTTGATGTCATCCACTCGGGATATGGCATATCGTGCTGGCTCTGGGGTCATCCTAATGACATTTTCACTTGGAAGCCAACCTCTTCTCTCAGGTGGGGATGACATCCAGGAAAAAAACTCAATTTTTGGACCGAAAGGAGACCACAACTTCAGCTGGGTCTTCTTTCTCATCAGAGTCTTCATCCTCTGGGTTGTACTCTGTGTCCTCTTCTAAAGCCTCCTCACTGTCAACCTGGCTGCTCTCCTCCTGATCACTGTCATGGTCAAATACGAGGTCCAGAGCTTCAGCTGCAGTTTATCTCTTGGCCATTGTGCTGCCACAGACTGAACTGTGAGCAAGGCCTCAGAAAAGCTTTATATACCAGAGCTGTGAGAATGTTGTATGATTGAAACAATGTTGGATTTTTCTTTTTTAACAGGTGTGGTTCCCGTGGGATAAAAGGAGAGTAGATATGTGCTTGAACTCTGTTTTATACACTTATTGTAGTCTTACCCATTCATTTACAATGACCAGTCATTTTTGACCGGGAACATCATGGGTGTATGTATACAAGTTCCATAAAACACACAATTTTTTATTAAAATATTTCAGATTTATTTTATGTTCAAATACCTCATGGCAAACGAATGAAATTTACTGCACTTTTTAGAAAGGAAACTTGTAAATCGGGAGGGTTAAGGTTGTTGAAGGTAAAAGACGTTATAAAATGAACACAACTTTTTGAAAAGTGTATCAGTTTATTAACATATTATGGAAAAGTTTGTTTTGTATCATTACATTAAAAACAATGTTGTGAATGATAACAACAACAACTTTAAATGATACATTTTAGTTAACATAGCTACATACTGTAGCTAACATAGCATTATAAGCTTGGCTTCAAATGCTTTGAATCATGGTACAGAACACCTACCACAGACAATGCCTAAAAAAGGTGTGAAGATTACTACGGACCACACTCTTCACATGGATTGTTTACATGACTACCATCAGGCAGGTACCGCAGCATTCAGTGCAGGAGTAGCAGTCTGAAGAATACAATAAACTTGAAAATATGCAACTTAAACTTGAACCGGCAATTTTCTGTTTACTAGTCCAGTACCTTAACCACTAAGCTATCACTGGCCCCACTGGTTTTACAAGATATGGTCTTTTTTTTTGGTCTATTATTTATTTATTTATTTATTTAGTTAGTTAGTTAGTTAGTTAGTTAGTAAAATATTGTTTTATAGACAATTGCTTTATATTTAAAAAAATTAAATAATGATATTCATTCTCATTCACACTAAGCATTACTTCACAAGCTATACCACACACTTTACTTTTTTTTTGGATTTTTGCTTATGAAATGCTGAACAGCAGTTTAATATTCATCTTAATGTTCTGGACATATTTTTTCTTCTCATTGAGTTTTAAAAGCAACATATGAACAGGTCTGACCCTAATTTATGTTCTAAATTTCACATGATCATTTTAATACAGAGACATTGCTGTAGTATAAGCTGGGTAGCATAGATTCCTGTCCATCAGAAGGGTCAGTGCTCATAGGCCATGTACCCAATGCTGCACAAAGCCATCTGCCCAGCCTCGGGCTAGGCTTATCTGGAACAAACCCCTGGCTGTGAGCTCTGTGACTAATGCCAACGAAGCTCAACTTGCCTCTCTTTCAGTCCCAGCCTGTCAATGACTCACAGCTCATCTCTCTCACACATTGTCATCCTCTTCATGCAATATTTTTCTCCTCCAGATGTTGACCATAGCTGATAAAAAGCGAGACCCATCAAATGCACTGGAGCAAGAACTTTAAGCGAGAGTCTGCCCTGAACGCATGAGTGCTCTTTGCCAGCTGGCGAGGCTTAGTCAACCAAGAGGAAAGGCTTCTGTACCCTTTAAAGATTAAAAAATAATCATGACTTGAATGTGCAGTGAATATTTTGATTAGAAATACTACATATTTATTAAGTACATCAACATTTAGCTCTTGTCTCTGTAGTGGTAACACACAATGTGAAGTGAAAGCAGTTAATTAGCAGACAGTCACAGATGAAGTACTCAGAATGCTTTAAACTTTTCCTCTGTTTTAATGAGACAGTTCGTAATTATCACTGTGGTTCAATGCACTGTGCTCCTCATTAGGCTGCCAGTCACACCAGGGTCGATAAACACCACAGAACCTGATGACAGCATGCTTCAGATTGACCATGTGCCCACTGTTAAATAAAACATGACTTCTTATCACTGACCAGTAATAGAGTGTGATAAATGAATGTACTTGTTAGGACTATTAATATCATATTCGGGAAGAATCAAAGCAAAAGGAATAGAACCTTAAGGTGTGAAGGCCGAGTTTGTGAAACTGGAGCCTCTCCTAGAAATACTGCTCTGGGTACCTAAATACATCAATTCTGCTGTCTTTCCACTTCAAGGCATCCCACATTCACACTTACCCATACCTAGGCGCAGTTTATCATAGTCTCTCCACATTTTGAGATGTGAAAGAAACCAGATGAAATGAAAATCTACCAAATACTTGAGAATGGGTCTCAAACCTGGGTCGTAGGAGCTGTGCAACACAAACGCTACCTGCTGTGTCATTATGCGTACGTACATACATGCATACATCAAAGTTATATTATCGCTTTGATAACACTAAGGTCCTAGAGATCTGGCTTTCATAACTTACCGCTGAGTTGTGCATGTTGTTTTTGGAACTAAACTAGTTTTATCAGGGTAATCCATTCCTCTTACCTTTTAAATACATGCAGAAGGTGGAATGGCTACTTTTTAAAAAAAAAGACCCCTAGGTGTTTTGTTTGTTTATTAGGATTTTAACGTCATGTTTTACACTTTGGTTACATTCATGACAGGAACGGTAGTAACTCATTACACAAGGTTTATTACTTCACACAAGTTTATATCAAACACAGTCTTGGACAATTGAGTGTCTCCAATTCACCTCACTTGCATGTCTTTGGACTGTGGGAGGAAACCGGAGCACCCGGAGGAAACCCACGCAGACACGGGGAGAACATGCAAACTCCACACAGAAAGGACCCGGACCACCCCACCTGGGGATCGAACCCAGGACCTTCTTGTTGTGAGGCGACAGTGCTACCCACTTAGCCACTGTGCCCCCCCCCCCCCCCCCCCTAGGTGTAAATAAATAAGTGAATGCATGAGTTTGTGTTAACTTATGATGGATTGGGGATCTGTGCGTTTCTGCCTTGTGCCCTGAGTTCTCCAGTGGCACCAGACCCTCCACAATCCTGACCAACTTTATCTTGGTCAGACACCATGTGAAAAAACTTGAAACACCCAAGAAGAAGGAGTACATCCTGGACAACGTACTGATTCATCCATGGGAATCCCAAACGTACTTCACCTACAGGCATGTATTTAAAAGAAGGTGCTAGGAAACCAAAGTACCCCCATCACAAATAAATAAATAAATTATTAAAAAAATTAATTAATTAATTAAAAAAATAATGCTGGAAAAACAAACAAATAAAATAATAATAATATTAATAATAATAATAATAAGTAATAATAATAAATAATAATAATAACAATAATGATGATGATAATAATAATAATAATAATAATAATAATAATAATAATTTCTGGAGGCAGAAATTAAACCTGGGTTGGTAAAACTGTGTGCCACCAATTCTAGCAGTTGTGCCTCAAGCTACCCATTGCTGCAATTGGGCAATCAGTACTGGACATTTTAAATAATAAATCATCATTAATTAATCCTAATTAGGACTGTGGTGGGACTGAAGCCTTTGTCACATAAACTGGGCTCAAGCAGCAATACACCCTGGGCAGGCACTTATCCATCACAGGCTGTCATGCACTCATTTAAACTCACCAAGCTTTTAAGTAGCCAGTCCATCTACTGACATGTTTGTGGGATGTGGGTGGAAAAAAAGGTGGCTGGAACTACACACTGTGGTCTTAGCAAAAATAAAAAAAATAATAAATAAAATTACTTATATTTTGTGGTGGGCAATTCTTCACTAAGGTGTAGTTTTCCATACTTTTAGTGAAAATCCAGACATTTTAGTCAGGGAGCATCCGTAGGAACCAAAATAGCATGAAGGAAATGACAGAGCGGTTTGACAGAAAACAATAAAAAGTAAGGGGCAAAAAAGGGCACCAATAGTAATAAAGTAAGAAGTGCTCTCTAGTGCTCACTGGCTTCAAAGAGGCTTCAATCTGGGTCATTGCTCTTTGTTTTCCCTCTGCTTGCCTGTCAAGCTGAATATGTATAGACTGGCCTTGCCCGCAGCCCATGCTAAAAGATATCAGATTGCGGCGGGGCGCATTGGGCCATGGGCATGGTGCATTAAGTCCCCAAGATTGAGCAAAGACTCTGGGGTAGGTGACCAATAGGCTGGATTTTGGTCTTGCTCACTAGGCTAAGCACGTGCACACAAACATTAATATAAAAAAAGTCAAAGTCATTTCACTATTTATTGAAGTTTTTATTTAGCCTTTCATTTAGCATCTTTATACAGTTAAAACAGATGAAAGCATTTGATTACGTCTACATTTTCAAATCAATGATTTGTATTTTCTTGTATTGTCTTGTAATTGTCTGTTTCAAGTTGCTATTTGTAGTAGGAACAGTGCTCATCAAAACCTACCTGTTACTCCTGCTTAGTTAGTCTATTTAACTCTTCGTGTTTTTTTTTTCCTTTTTATATACGTAGAATTAAATACGTCTGAAAAACAGCATTGTGTAGATTTGACAATATTTTGCAGATTTGGAAACATACATTTTGTACTTTAGACCAGCGGTTCCCAAACCTTTTTGCAGCACAGACCAGTTTCATATAAGATATAATTTCACTGACTGGCGGGGGCGGGAGGATTTAAAATTGAATACCTATAGAGTGGAAAATCAGTGTGAATTCTGAGCTTTTTTTCAATGTAACAAGACGCTGCTCCCACCTAGTGGTGATTGGAGACAATAACACCCCAAGAGTATTGGAAATTGAATTGCTCTTGTAGTGATCTCTAATTATTTATTATTTTTGTGTGGCCCGGCAATAAATGACTCACGGACCAGTGGTTGGGGACCACTGCTTTAGACCATAAAATAACTCAATTATGTCTGAGCTTTAGCTTGTACACAGATGCCTTTACAGTTTTTTCAATCATTTTCTTATATTGTGTATATTGTGGAATTCATTGTTCCACTAATAAAGACATCCAGGTATTTAGATCAGGATATAGTGCAACAAAGCACCCCCACATTGTCATGTATAATGCTTCAAAAAGTGTTTTAATTTTAGCATTATGCCAAAAGGTTTGGGAATCACCAAGTGGTATTCTGCAAATGTCAGACAAGGATTGATTTTTTTTTTTTTTTTTTGGTTCACAGCGATTTCCTCCTTGTTCCCTTCCCCTTTTGCCTTGTCTTTTTTGTTTTATGTCAAGTCATGAACACAGACCTTGGCTACGGCTAGAGACATATGTACATTTATAGATTTATTATTTTATTATTTTATTTTATTTTTTTTCATTTTTCTTTATGAGTTGTTGCCAAGCGTTGAATCCCTTTTGGGCTTTACCACTGTATCAGGTTTTTCTTTATTTACAAACAAATAATGCCTTTAATGGTATAAAACCTAAAGCAGATGCTTTGCTTTAAAAGTTGAAGAGAAATACAGGTCCAGTCCTTATTTTTATTTATTTTTTTTATTTTTTTTATCCAAAAGTTTAGACAAAAAAACATAAATAAATAAAATAAATCAATAGCAATTTACACATGTGTATTATTATTATTATTGTTGTTGTTTTGTTATGATTATTGTTTTGTTGTTGTTGTTGTTGTTGTTATTATAGTTTTGTTATTATTATTATTATTATTATTATTGTTGTTGTTGTTATTATTATTGTTAATAATATTATTATTATAGTTTTGTTATGATTATTATTATTATTTTGTTGTTGTTGTTATTATTGTTATTATTATTATTATTATTATAGTTTTGTTGTTATTATTATTGTTGTTGTTGTTTTGTTGTTGTTATTATTGTTATTAATAGTATTATTGTTATTATTATTATTGTTTTGTTGTTGTTGTTATTATTATTGTTATTATTATTTAATAAACTGATTATGTTTTACTAAAGGTGTCATGTTTTTACTTAGGTTCTCTTTGTAAAATTGTGCTTTGTTTATTAATCCAAAACAATTTAATTTGACTTATAAGGCACTATGAAAGGGGGCAACCTTTTTCCAGCACTGCATTAATAACTATGAAGTACCGGATGTGATGGAATGTCATTTTTGGAGTCTGTTGCTACACATGAAGAGTCAGTTACATGGTCATCACAACGGTCAGACACCCTAATCACATTAATGGCTCCCTAAATGTCACAGCACAATGCAGCATTCACCCTGTGGCATAATGCCCGACAGCTTTGTCATATCCCTGACCCCAGTGTGATCTGTGCCATGCCAGGACTGTACACCACCAGTGAGATATTGTGAATGTTGGCCCAGTTAATCTGGAGTTCAACAGTGCTATATCTGTTTGAATGTGTCAACAATGTTGTTGTGTTCCAAGATAAGATGTCACATCTAGAGTTAAAAGAACTGGACCCCAAGCTTACAGAGCCATGCTGGGAAGAATCAGGATTGGAGGATGAGCTCCAGTAGAAATGAGCTACAGAAACACATCCAAAATCTATTTCTGCCCTAATTGTTGTTTAGCCACACAGCTAAAACATTCAATAAGTTAAACACTGACATGCTCCACAGTCTCTGTCAATAGTTACACACTGTTTACGAAAAGTGCTAAGATGAAGACAATGGTTAGTCAAGTAATTAGCCATAATTGGTTAGACTAAACAGTCTGGGGACTTGCTTTGAAGCTATTGGCAAGGCATAGCTAATGAAGGCTCTCTGCTCTATACTTGTGCAGCAATGTCATTTGCAAACCAAACTAACTGTTTTATCTTTTACTCTCTTAATGATGCTAATTGGTGAACTGTCTTTGTTGATTTTCACTCAGACAGATCAAGGTACAAAGAACACAAGACACGAAATTTAAACCAGACATCCGGTTGTCTTTGCAAATGGGCCCACTTGTTTTGAGCAATTTTCCATTGAAGTATTTAAACATTCTCTGTCATATCGAACATAGTATTTGATACTGTATATATCTCAAAGAGGCCTAAGATTTTCTAAGAATTATATAATATAATACAACCCCAAATCAGAAAAAGTTGGGACAGTATGGAAAATGCAAATAAAATAAAAACACATTGTTCCTTATATTTACTTTGACTTTTATTTGATTGCAGACAGTTTGAACCCAAGATATTTCATGTTTTGTCTGCTCAACTTCATTTTATTTGTTAGTATACATCCATTCCTGCATTTCAGGCCTGCAACACATTCCAAAAAAAGTTGGAACGGGGGCAATTAAGGGCTAGTACTGAGGTAAAAAAACTAAATAATAATGTGATTCCAAACAGCTGATGTCAACAGGTGATTGTAATCATGGTTTGATACAAAAGCAGCATCCAGGAAAGACTGAGTCTTTGATGAGCAAAGATGATCAGAGGATCTCCAGTTTGTCAACAAATGCGTGAGAAAATTATTGAAATGTTTAAAAACAATGAACCTCAAAGAAATATTGGAAGAGACTTGCATATTTCTCCCTCTACAGTGCATAATATCATTAAAAGATTCAAGAAATAGAGAGAAATTTCAGTGCATAAAGGCCAAGGGAACAAACTTAGGCTGAATGCCCATGATCTTCAATCCCTTTGATGGCACTGCATCAAGAACCGCCACTCAACAATAGCTGATATAACCACATGGGTGAGGGATTACTTTGGCAAACCTTTGTCAAGCACTACAATACAGAGTTACATGCACAAATGCCACTTAAAACTTTACTGTGCAAAAAAGAAGTCTTATGTTAACCATGTCCAGAAGCGGCGTTGACTTCTCTGGGCTCGGAGGCATCTAGGATGGACCATCACACAGTGGAAACATGTATTGTGGTCAGATGAATCAGCATTCCAGGTCTTTTATTGAAAAAAATAAACGCTGTGTGCTCCGGACCAAAGACGAAAAGGACCATCCAGACTGTTATCAGCAACATGTCCAATGCCAGGATCTGTCATGGTATGGGACTGTGTTAGTGCCCTTGGCAAAGGTCGTTTACACTTCTGTGATGGCAGCATTAATGCAGAAAAGTACATTGAGATCTTAGAGCAACATGTGCTGCCTTCAAGGCGTCATCTGTTCCAGGTAAGTCCATGCATTTTTCAACAAGACAATGCAAAACCACATGCTGCACACATTACAAAGGCATGGCCGTGGAAGAAGAGGGTACGGGTACTGGACTGGCCTGCCTGCAGTCCTGATCTGTCCCCAATAGAGAATAAGTGGAGAATTTTTAAACAAAAAATGCAACAACGACGACCCCGTACTGTTGCACATCTTAAGACGTGTTTGCAGGAAGAATGAGACAAAATAAAAGCTGAAACACTAAATCACTTGGTATCCTCGATGCCAAAACGTCTTTTAAGTGTGGTGAAAAGGAATGGCAACATTACAAAGTGGTAAATGCTTTACTGTCCCAACTTTTTTTGGAATGTGTTGCAGGCCTGAAATGCAGGAATGGATGTTTATTAATAAATGAAATTAAGGTGACCAGACAAAACATGAAATATCTCAGGTTCATCCTGTCTGCAATCAAATAAAAGTCAAAGTAAATGTAAGAAACTCTTGCATTTGCCATGCTGTCCCAACTTTTTCTGATTTGGGGTAATAGCACATCTTAACTTGATGCCATGTCAACTTATCTAGTTAAAGCCTGACTATGTCTCCCCTTACAATCATTCCCACTTGTATTTAAGTCTGTGAGTGATTTTCTTTCCTCTGAATTCATCCCCCAATTATTTCAGTTTTTTAAAAAGAAAGGCCTGGGATGAAGCCTTAACATCTTCAGCCATTATCAGTCCATTTCTAATCTGCTTTTTCTGAGCCATCACTGCTCAGTTTATGGAACATCTAGCCCTCAGTGATCTTATGGAAAACACCAGCACTGAAGCTGCACTTTAACACTGAAGCTGGGCATTACAAATGACCACCTGATGACTGCAGCTGATCACAGATTATTGAACACATTTTTTACGCTACATCTGACCGCTGCTTTTGTCACAGTAATCCATGTCATCCTCTTGCAATAACTAGGAAACACTATTGACATTTCTGCCACTGTCCTCTCCAGGATTTAATCAGATTTTCTGACAGAGAACAATTTGTTTTAATAGATAGGTTTAGGTCAGATTTGTCCCACTTCTCTAGTGGTGCTCCCCAAGGGTTAGTTCTTGACCCACTGTTTATTATATATACATCCTCACTCAGCCTGCTTCCTCCTTCTTCGGTTGACTGAATTACTGACCTACAGACCTGTGCACCATCCCTACCAAGTTCAAAACATATTTTAGAACTGAACTTTATCAGCTTACTTTCATATTTATCCTGTTTTATCCCACTAATTTATAGTTTTATCACATTTGTTTTCATTTTTACTTACATTTTTTACTTAAAATTTTATAAATTATATTAATTTTGTAGAATAATTTTTTGTATTATTATTGTATTAAATAATACTTAATAATAATAATACAAAAACATTAAATAACTTCACAAGATGCAATATTTTATTTCAAATCTGACAGCTTTGTATGATTTGTAGTAGTTTCTGATACAGTTATAATCCTTCTTATAATACTAGCGTTTAAGGTACTGGACTAGTGATCGAAAGGTCAAGCCCTACCACTGCCAGGTTGTCACTGTTGGGCCCTTCAGCAAGGTCCTTAACCCTCAAATGCTTAGACAGTATACTGTCACAGTACTGTAAGTTGCTTTGGATAAAAACCGTATGTAAACGTAAATGTATACTTTTCCCCCTTTTTTACCCAGTCCAGTCATTCTTGTTCCTGCCACCCCCCCCCCCCCCCCCCCCCCACCCCCCCCACCCCCAATCGAAAAGGGATGAGGCTGTCATGTGCCTCTCCAATCACCTGCAGAAGCAGGGTCTCACAAAGCACACTATCACACTGCCATCCGTGATCAGCCACTTGCTGTGCAGGCGCCTTGGCCCAGTCAGCACTTAACCCAGTGACCAGGACATCACACAGCCAATTGTATCTGTGTAGTATCTGATGTCAGAACTGGTAGACAAGCGTGTTTTACGACATCACAACATTACATTGGCTGTAATATTTATTTATAGTATTTTTTCTGAAGCATTTTAGACACTTTACATATCATGTAGAAACATTTATATGATAACAGAAGCATGTTGGGACATTGGATGGTGCCGTACAACAGAGAAAATTTCCCCCTCTGTCTTGAGATGTCGATTATTTTGTCATGTGCCCCTTGACACATGAACAAGAGACATGAATAAAAATATATGGATAATAATTAGTAGTAATACTTTGTTCCTATCCCATTCTCTTAATTTAAATTATTCTACTTTACTGGATTTTTCTGAAAGTACAGTTAGTGTGTTTACTCAGTATTTTAGAGCTCTAACACATTCATAGTTACCCTAATTCATTCATGTGTAATAGGCACAATTTGTGTGTGTGTGTGTGTTTGTGTTTGCTTTAGTGTGTCTTTTCACTCATTCACTCACTCACTCACTCACTTTCTTAACCGCTTATCCAATTAGGGTCGCAGGGGGTGCTGGAGCCTATCCCAGCATTTCAATGGGCGCAAGGCACACAGTAACACCCTGGACGGGGCGGCAGTCTATCACAGGGCAGACACACACACACACACACACACACATTCACCTATAGGGCAATTCAGTGTCTCCAATTAACCTGACTGCATGTTTTTGGACTGTGAGAGGAAACCGGAGCTCCTGGAGGAATCCAACGCAGACATGAGGAGAACATGCAAACTCCGCACAGGAAGAATCCGGACTGCCCCACCTGGGGATCAAAGATGACCAGGACCTTTTTGCTAGTGTGTCTTTTCGGGTAACAAAAAAGGTTTGGTATAAATGAAACAAAAAATGCTTTATTATTTGTTTTTGGGGTGAAAATGTGGGGTGAACTGATGAACTGATTCTTGTTTTTATTGCATTTTACAAAATGTCCCACCACTTTGTAAAAAAATTTAGGCTGATATGATCTGAGCACTTACACACCACATGCAATCTTTAAAATTAGATTTTAGTCATATTTGTATGCAATAATATGAGGCACTTGTGAAAATCTCTAAACATTTTCATTTTCAACAAATGGCAAAACATTACTAAAGAACAGTTCTCAATAAAATTAGTTTGTTTGTAATTGTCAAAACAGCACAAAAACCCTGGGGGGCATGGATGTTTCAAACAACACATGATAATAGCTGCAGATTAAAGCGGAAGGTTGCCGCTTTGGCCAGTGAGCTTAAGGGCATTGTGCTGAACTGCACTTTTCTAGTTTAGTGTGAATTTAATAGTAACCTTAACCTACTTATACAAGACCGTTCCTGTGCTCCTGATAAATCCTAGCAAAGAGTTTAGAATATTATTCCCAAATGATTTATGCTGAAGTATTACATGTACCCAGTTATGCACTCCTCATATGAAGTAACAAACAGAAGAATGGTAAAAACTTTCTACCAAACAAAAGTAAATGAACTCTTATATACTGTAAATGTCCATAGATTAGAAGTGAGATCAAAAAGGAAACTAACTACTAGAACCAAAACACTTCCTAATGCTTTAAGCCCACCAATGTTTTCAGATTTTACGTACAGCTCATCGTTCTGTGTCCACCTCCTAGTAATTTACATTTACATTTTTGGCACTTAGCAGATGCTTTTATCCAAAGCGAGTAAAAAATGTGACTGTGGCACCCAGGTGGCGCAGCAGGATATTCCGCTAGCACACCAGCGTCGAGATTCTGAACTCCTTGGTTCGAAAATCGGCGTTGCCAGCTGGGCACCATCTAGGAAAAAGAAGAATATACTTTATTTGTCATGTATACATATACAGGTGTACAGTACAATAAAATTATTTCTTCGCATATCCCAGCTTGTTTGGAAGCTGGGGTCAGAGTGCAGGGTCAGCTATCGTACGGCACCCCTGGAGCAGACAGGGTTAAGAGCCTTGCTCAAGGACCCAACAGTGGTTGCACAGCAGAACCTGGATTTGAACCGCCAATCTTCCGATTGATAGCCCAAAGCTTTACCCACTAGGCTTTCCCTAGATACAGCAGACATAATTGGCAGTGCCTGCAGCAGACACAGTTCTGCTAGGGCGGGATGACTGGACTTTGTGGGTGGGTTCTTCAAACGCTGTGTAAGGACCCTGACTGGCAGATAGAGAGGAGTATGTGCAGAATGCATAGGTGAAAAAGAGTTCCGCTAAGGGCTGCGCACGGGTCACAGGAGGCGTGAGCAGCAATATACCCACCTCGACTGCAATCGTAGATCCCCCAGCACTGGAAGACAAATTGACTATGATAAATTGGGAGAAAATGGGAGAAAATTCATAAATAAAATAGAAAAAAAAAAAGAAAAAAATTCTAGCACTGTGTGAAGAATTTAGAATATTATTTCCAAATGATTCATGCTGATGTATTACATGTACCCAGTTATGCACTCCTTATATGCAGTGACAAACACAAATGGTTTATGCGATGTCCATAGATTAGAAGTTAGATCAAAAAGGAAACTAATGTACTAAACTAAACTAGTGTACTAGAACTAAAACACTTCCTAATGCTTTAAGTTCACCAATGTTTTCAGATTTTACACAGAGCTTATTGTCCTGTGTCCATTTTACATTTACATTTTCGGCATTTATGTTTAATGTTTACATTTACATTTTTGGCATTTAGCAGACGCTTTTATCCAAAGCGACTTATAAATGTGACTGAATGCAGTTCAAGCAATTGAGGATTCAGATCCTTGCTCAGGGGCCCAACAGTAGCAACTTGGCGGTCACAGGGCTTGTGATTGTGGTACTAGCAACCAATACACTATCCAAAATGAATATATGTAACATGTTATAAAAAAATTAGATATTATGTTTGATATCACCTGAATATTAGTATTTTGCTGCTTGTGGATTAAATACTTATAGTTGTTAAATCTTGATGTGGCCGGGAGTCTAAAGTACAGAGATAAGCAATGTCATAACGGTGTTGCAACTAGATAAGAAACCACACTTAGCACAGAATGGAGGTTCCAAAGTCCAACACCCAATGTCTAGCATAAAGAGCCATAGTGTCTGTTCCTGGTTCTTATCCAGATACACTGTTGTAAGAACCCACGATCATGCCAATAAATTCTCCAATCCAGTCAACTGTAATTTTTGTTTTCATTTAACATCTCATGGTATAGATTAGACTATAGTCTTCAAATTAAACAACTATATTTTACATTTCTGTGCGCTCCATCCTACTAAGTACCCAACATTTCCTTTAGGTCTTAAGAGGGAGACATTAAACAAGTCCACTTACCAATCAACCCATGACAGGCTGTACTTAGAAGCTCTTTCACATGGATATGTGGATGGTAAAAGCACTCAATCAAATTGAAGCCTTCTGTAGGACTGGCTAAAGTAATCATAGGTCTGGGACAACTGGCAAGCAAATAAGAACACTTCTGCAGTTCCATTCACAATGTATGCTCTCTCCTTTAACACCACAATCTTTAAGTTAACACTATATGGCCAAAAGTGTGTGGGCAACCCTTCAAATTATTGTGTTAATTCATTTAAGCTACACATTTGTACATAACTAAATTAAAGGCTGGAGGGTTTAGATCAGACCACATTTCATAAGGAGCTGAGGGTGCTTGTTGGAGTTTTATTTATTGAAAAACTTTGCAAACGATTGGTTATTTGAGACAACCAACCAGAACACAGAGGGGTGGGATTATAATTATTTTGATTACAATGATTAAGCGGCAAACTCACAGTGCTATGAAAGCAAGCAGCTTAACTAACACACATCTGGATAAGAGCTCTACAAAATAAAAAGGTAAGTGCAGCTGTAACAGCAAGCTCACATGTTGTCCTCCCATATTTTAAACAGCGAAACCCACTGCACTTCGAAAGTTGTTACATCTCGGCTCTGCTACCGCTTGGCTAGGCGCCATCTAGCAGGCACAACTGGCAGTGCCTGCAGCAGACAGAATTGACCACTGGTCTGCTGGGCGGGAAATAACCGAACTAAGTGGGTGGGGTCTGCATATGCTGTGCAAGGACCCTGGTTAGCAGACCGAGGCACCTGGGCACGAAGCACAGGCGAAAAAGACTAATTGGCTACAGTAAATTAGGAAAAAAAGGGAGAAAATGCATAAATACATAGAGAAAAAGTTGCTATATTTCGCTATAAATAACACCACAGTATTTAATGTAGTTATGTAGAAGCCACACATTTCAGTCATTGCTAACAGTTTGTAATAAGCTATGTGCTTCCAAATGTGTAGCAATAGCCCATCTGCACAAAAAAGGAAAATCCGCAATAACACGGTTTGACCATTTTGGTGTGATGGAACTCTAGAGGCCTGCACAAAACTCCAACCTAAAACCCACTGAAGACCTGTAGGGATAAATTAGAATGCTGATTGCGAGCCAGGCCTTCTGGTCCAGCGTCAGTGCCAGATCCTACAAATGCACTGTTGATTGAATGGGCATATTCCTACAGATACACTCAGAAGTCTTGTGAAAAGCTTTTCCAGAATGGCTGTTAGAGCAATAATCCTCCAGCATGTCTATAGTATATACACGTTTCACATCTATGGTCTCAATATTTTCTTCAGGAAAATGCTTTGTCATGTAAAATCCAATACAATTTGGCTAATGCAAGACAGTGACCCAAAACACATCAATACATTAACAACGGAATGTATGAAAAAAAATTTGGTACAAAACTGATCCTCAATGCTGTGCAAGCACTAGTGGCTCTAAAAAACATCACTGCACTTAAAGGAACATACAAAGTTTTATATACTTTGCTACACCTGGACTTTAAATAATCAATAAATGTGACTTAGAGAGATTAGAGAGACATCTCTATCTATGAATATTCACTTCATCTTGACCAGAAAGTGCAGGCAGCAAGGCAGCTATAATGACATGAATTTGTAATTGTCTGTGTTCTATTACTAGTTCAGGTACAATGCTGTTGTCTATTATTATAATTTATTAAACACCAGATCACATTTTATGAAAAATTGAGGTAGAAATCAATGTTTATAATAAATAGATATGGTTTTCCAGAACAAGTGTTACACTGCCTGCTGTTCCTGACTATGCCACTCTCTCGCTGGTACCCACTGACTATAATGATGTGGAGGACTGCATTTCCCAGGAGTCAGCGTAAGATCATGTGGCACATTTGGCCAATCGGACAGCGCAGAGGGAGTCTGCATAACCAGTGTATTAATCAACACCTGAAAATAATTTATGAATGTCTATATAAGCGTGATAGCAATAGGTATACTTAGGTATACTTATACTTAATATACTACAAGGTATTGCCAGTTATTACTCTGCATACTAAGCATTTTGCATGTGTATGACCTTTAGTCTGGTATTTTGACTACGACTTCTGTGTTTTCCCTTTGGATTGTGTTTTACCTAGTTGGTTATGTGCTGACCTACTGATGTGACAACAAGTCTGTCAGATCCACTTACCATATAGAAGCACTTTGTAGTTCTACAATTACTGATCTGTCCATCTGTTTCTCTACATACTTTTTTAGCTGCTTTTACCCTGTTCTTCAATGGTCAGAACCCCCACAGGACCACCACAGACCACAGAGCAGGTATTATTTAGGTGGTGGATCATTCTCAGCACTGCAGTGACAATGACATGGTGTTGGTGTGTTAGTGTGTGTTGTGCTGGTATGAGTGGATCAGACACAGCAGCGCTGCTTTGAGTTTTTCAATACCGTGTCCACTCACTGTCCACTCTATTAGACACTCCTATCCAGTTAGTCCTTCTTGTAGATGTAAAGTCAGAGACAATCGCTCATCTATTGCTGCTGTTTGAGTTGGTCATCTTCTAGACCTTCTTTAGTGGTCACAGGACGCTGCCCACAGGGCGCTCATGGCTGGATATTCTTGGTTGGTGGACCATTTTCAGTCCTGCAGTGACAGTGATGTGTTTAAAAACTCTTATCCACTCATACCAGCACAACACACACTAACACACCACCACCATGTAATTGTCCCTGTGCACAAAGCAAGGTCTATAAGGACATGAAGAAAAGCTTGGTTTAAAGAAACTCCAGTGTTCTGCACAGAGCCCTGACCTCAGCCCCACTGAACAGCTTTGGAATGAACTGGAACATCAATTGATGTTTTCTTGACCAACATCAACCAAATTACTGATGACTAAATGGGCACAAATTCCCACAAATGTCTTCTCCCTTGGCATGTAAGAAGTCTTCTCAGATGGTTGGGCGGTGTTATAGCTGAACAGATCACATAGAGATTACTCTGCTTTTATATCATTTGTTTTTGAAATGGAATGTCCAACAAGCATATGGAGAGGTGTCTAAATAATTGTGGCCATATAATGTACCTTCATGATGTCACTGAAAAGTTGAAAGAATATGGAGCACCCAGAGAAAACTACATTGCCATGGGAAGAATATAATAAATAAAAAACAACATATATTTATATATTATACAGTATGGTAAAAGTGTGTGGACATACAGTAACAGAGGCTAAAATAGCATCTACTGTCTTGGAAGCCTTTCCACAAGAGTTTGAAGTGTGTTTGTTGGAATTTGTGCCCATTTAGTTAAAAGAGCATTTGTGAGGCCAGACACTGATGTTGAATGAGAAGGCCTGACTTGCAATCAACATTGTAGCAGGTATTGTTGTTAAGATATTTGTATGCACCTAGCAATAGTGCTATATTGCTATATAACTAAATAACTATAACAATGTGACCATAAGTACATAAGGACAGCTCTATCAATAAAGTGTCTTTTATTATTTATTTGGTAGTGTAGACATTCTATAATGTTATTATAAGTGATTATGATTAACTATAGCTGGTAACATGACTGGTAAATGGCTGGTAAAATGACTATTATAAAACAGATAGTTCCGGTCCTAAAATCTGATTGGCTGAGCCGCGTTCGAAGCCGTTGTAAAATCCCCGATAAGCGCACACCTATGACCACCTCACATCATTCCATATTAATACGCCACTGAAAAGAAAAAGTGAATGTTATGTTCGCCCTCATGTTGCCTAGCAACACTGTTAACGGACTACGTGATTTCGCGGAAGAATGCTTTTTGTAAGTGTTTTTGTAAATAAAAACATTTATTTATTGAACATCGTTGTATTTTATTATATTTTATGTTGACCGCCGTTTTATAAAAGCAATAAGCCACTCGAGACCATGCATTACTGCTATGATTTTATCACGGGGAAAGACGTTTTAGGCAAAACAACCTTCCCCGTGATAAAATCGCAGTAACGCACAGTCTCTCATGGCTTATTGCTTTAGTTTAGCTGCACCCATTTAAACATAACATGGAACAGTAATCTCTTGTTAAGGTCAGTAATAAAATCCCAGCTACTTTTATTTTGGTTTTGTAACACTACAGATTCTCACACAGCACAAAGCATTGAACAAGTGCCACAAAGGTCACTGCTTCATTCAAAACAAAACAAGTAAAAGGCAAGGTCAAGAAAGTCAACATAAAGTCTTTCTATTCCTGTTCTAAGTTTTGTAAAGCCCAGTAAGGCTCCAAATGTGAATATTCATGGAAGAACTGGCATTATTTAAGATCTCCCACACAAAACTTTACTATCCCCAGGTGCTTTCTGAAACAGCTGTGACTTAAACATGAGCCTGGTTTCGGATAAATCGCTGTAGTGACCCTAACGTTCTTCTTTAATAAAAATGCTGGTTAAGTAAGCATGAAGCCGGGTTCAGGGTCACCTCAGAGACATCTGTGGGAACACTGAATCTCTCTTACAGGATCAAACCAGTGCCAGGGGAGCACAACATCCTCCAAGATAATCTCACGTAAATAGCTTGACTTGCTTTCTGTCTCGGTTGAATTTAAATCATTCTTCAATGGCTCTCACTCTGGGCAACAAGCCAAACACCCAGACCAGTTTGAATACTCAGAATTGAGATGATGAAAAGTGAGTGTTGGTTTATAGCCAAACATTGCCTGATGTGACTAGAGGGCTAAACATTTTGCTCTGTGCAGCTTTGGACTAACTGCATATATTCAGTCATTAATGGTGGTGCAATAAGTATACAAAAACTTGGTCCTTGGCATAGGAGGTATAGGCAAATGCAAGGGATGCCATCCAATCTTAGTGGCACCTAAGTGCCCCAACTGAAGGGAAAAATAATTCTAACTTCTTACTATTATTCCTAAAATAACTTTTTCATGAGTTTATTGTCCAATAATATAAGCCCTAATATTTTCTGTGATACATGCAGCTTTTATTAACCACCTGGCACATTAAACCCCCCTCATCACGCTCTAGTTAGACTTACCTGCCACTGGAGGAGGGGCACTGTAAGTGAGTGACAATGTGATTAACACAAAGATTAAATAATGACATAGCAGCCACTATGTCAAAAAGGCCAAAACCCACTAGTGCCCAGAAAAACATGGTAAAGGACGGAGACAATATAATGTGACGAACGAATACTTTATCTGTGAAGCAATGAGCTTCTGTGTGCCACACACCCCTCTCCGTGAGCACACACTGTCTCCTGCCACACCCCTTCACTGATTGGTTCTTTTGTACTGATTAGCTCCAGCTGCCCTTTATAAAAGAGGAAGGCTGGAAGACAGACATTGGGGCCTATTTTGGACTGCTTTGGTTTGGTTTGTGTACGCTCTTCGTTTGGCTGGGTTTGGCTCTCGTTTGGCTCTCGTTTGGCTCTCGTTTGGCTCTCGTTTGGCTCTCGTTTGGCTCTCGTTTGGCTCTCGTTTGGCTCTCGTTTGGCTCTCGTTTGGCTCTCGTTTGGCTCTCGTTTGGCTCTCGTTAAGTCATTTTACGTCATTTTACGTCATGTTACTAAGTCATGTTTCTAGCTCTTGTCACGTCATGTCCCTAGCTCTTGTTACTAGCCATGTTCCTAGCTCTTGTTACTAGCCATGTTCCTAGCTCTTGTTACTTGCCATGTTCCTAGCTCTTGTTACTAGCCATGTTTCTAGCTCTTGTTATTAGCCATGTTTCTAGCTCTTGTTACTAGCCATGTTTCTAGCACTTGCTATAAAGTCATGTTTCTAGCTCACGTTATGCTAGCTTTTTGTTATAGTTCTTGTTAATAAATCCTTTGTTCGGTTTCATCTCTGCGTGTGTGTCCGCCCCTTTGTCTCGTCCTTAGCCCCCTCATGACAATCTGTTACATAGATCAGTTGCTCGACCAAAGTTACTAGCTAGCTGGATAATGATTGCTGTTTTAATAAATAGCTAATCAGAAGCAACAGAATGTTGGCCCAAAAAACAGAGGTCAGTGTCAAAATGCCATCTTTTATCCAACGCCAGCTCCACATTGGTCTGTGGTACGCAAATAAGTTAAAAGTAATCAAAGTAATATCCTCACTCACTCATTCACATTCTTAACCTTTTATCCGATTAGGGTCGTGTGGGGGGGGTGCTGGAGCTTATCCAAGCTTTTCAATGGGTGCAATGCACACAGTAACACCCTGGACGGGGCACCATTCCATTTCAGGGCAGACACATATACACACACACCCATTCACCTATAGGGCAATTCAGTGTCTCCAATTAACCTGACTGCATGTTTTTGGACTGTGGGAGGAAACCCGAGCTCTCAGAGGAAACCCACGCAGACACAGGAAGAACATGCAAACTCCGCCCCGCCTGGGGATCGAACTCGGGACCTTCTTGCTGTGAGGCAACAGTGCTACACACCGAGCCAGTTGCTGACCAGAAAGTAATAACCTCATAATTTATAAACACGGTTGTACTGTATATTACTGTATTCAGACACCGATCTAATAATAAAAAAGATTTTGATATTTTTTAAAATATATGTTTTGACAAAACTGAGAATTTCTTGGTCACAATTGTTTTTTTTTTTTTTGTATTGCATATTCTTAGCAGAACACCATTATTTTAATTTATTTTTTGTTTTAATTAATTAATTTTTTTAATAATTGTATTTAATTTTTATTTATTTATTTATGTAATTATTTTGTTAGCTTTTGCTATTGCTTGGGCAACCTTAGCCCTGCTCACACAGTGGTCCTTACTGTAAATTGAAACTATTGTATTGTTGTCTGTTCATCCTCAGAGGGATCAGCTGGGGCAAATAGGGATCATTCCGAAGGATCCTTTTTTTTCCTGGAAACATGTTGAGAGTGGCAAAGGATACTAAAGCCATATATCATGCTCTTACAGCTTGCTTGCCTGAAATAAAGAATATGCTTCTATATTGCTCAAAATATGTTTTTTTTTTTTTTTTTTTTATTATTATTGGTTGGCCAGTACTCAAACCACACATCTCTAATGTAACCTTTATATTCTGTTAACCTCAAAAATATAATGTAAAAGTTTGAAAAAAAAAGACTTATTTGTTCATCTTTAGTAACAGTTCAGTCCCAAGCAGGATTATATGGATCAAAAACCTATTCTGAAAACATGTCCAGCACCAGTTTATTTATCACACTTACTAAAACCTAAAAGGTTATTTAGGGTGCAGACAGTATAAACCCAAGATATTTTATATTCCATATTTTGTCTGAATAACTAAATTTCATTTGTTAATATGCATCAATTTCTGCATTACAGGCCTGCAATACATTCCAAAAAAAGTTGGAACAGTGGTAGTTTGGAGCTAGTAATGAGAAAAATGAATAACAATGATGTGATTTCCAACAGGTGATGTGAACAGGTGATTGTAATAGTAATTTGGAACAAAAGCAGTATCAATGAAAGGCTGAATATTTGAGGAGCAAAGATGGGCAGAGAATTTCCAGTTTGTCTACAAAATGCATGAGAAAATTATATTATATAACTATACTTTTAATAATACCATGTACCTCCATGGCACATAATATTATTAAACAATTCAAGAAATTCAATTCAAGTAAAGGGCAAGGGCCTAGACAAAACATTAAATATTTTAAGTTCATACTGTCTGCAATGAAATAAAAGTCAAAGTAAATGTGAGAAACACTATATATACACGATTTAATTAACATTTTTTAATTAAAAAAAACATAAACAACACAGACTTTGAGAACTATTTTGTGACTCTGTTTGTCTGTCAGGTTTCTGAACCCTGTTCTACTCTTCGTGCCTTGCTCCTTGTGCCGGTCTGTCTTCTCCGGTCTGTTTGTTTGGTTTATTTAGTAATCTGTTTAGCCTGTTTAGTCTTTGCTTAGTCTGTTTAGTATGTTCTGTCATGTTTAGTCCTGTTTAGTTTGTTTAACCCAGTTTAGTTCTAGTAATCCTGTTTAGTCTTGTTTAGCCTTTGTCTCTGTTCGTTAGCCCTAGCCCTTTGTTTGTTAGCTCTGTGTTTTAGCTCTGTTTGTTAGCCTTTGTTTATTAGCGTTAGTTCTGTTTATCTCCGATTAGTCTTTGTAGTCCTGTTTAGTTTGTGTTGCCCTGTCCTGTCCTGTCTAGTTCCTGTTTAGCTTAGCTTAGGGTCCGAGTTCCTGTTTTGTGTTAGCACTTAGCTTAGCTTAGGTATTGTTTTTGTTTGTCTTGTTTTGTGTGTTTTGTCTTTATCAGTAAACATTTTGGTTATTATACATCTCTGCGTGTGTGTCCGCTCCTCCTGTCCGTCTTAGCCCACTTAGCGTTACACCCGTTCATCTCTCACCATCTTACAACGCCGTGATAGGAGCGATACCCCAGTCATATGTGAAAGGCACACATGGCCATCGTAATTAATGGTCATTGTGATTTGCATATGGACCTGATCACCAGTTTCATTGTTGTGCAATGGGTGGTGATCGATCGTTATGCAGTTCGTCTGCATAAAAGGTTGGGGTTATTCACCACCAGCTCAGACTGAAGAAGTCACTTGGATGAGTGACAAAACGTATCGCTACAACAAACTTGTGTCTAGATGAACTGATTCAACTTTGTGGATTTGTGTACCTGAATTATTGAGCTTGTGTATATATATATATATATATATATATATATATATATATATATATATATATATATATACAGTGTATCACAAAAGTGAGTACACCCCTCACATTTCTGCAGATATTTAAGTATATCTTTTCATGGGACAACACTGACAAAATGACACTTTGACACAATGAAAAGTAGTCTGTGTGCAGCTTATATAACAGTGTAAATTTATTCCTCCCTCAAAATAACTCAATATACAGCCATTAATGTCTAAACCACCGGCAACAAAAGTGAGTACACCCATTAGTGAAAGTTCCTGAAGTGTCAATATTTTGTGTGGCCACCATTATTTCCCAGAACTGCCTTAACTCTCCTGGGCATGGAGTGTACCAGAGCTTCACAGGTTGCCACTGGAATGCTTTTCCACTCCTCCATGACGACATCACGGAGCTGGCGGATATTCGAGACTTTGCGCTCCTCCACCTTCCGCTTGATGATGCCCCAAAGATGTTCTATTGGGTTTAGGTCTGGAGACATGCTTGGCCAGTCCATCACCTTTACCCTCAGCCTCTTCAATAAAGCAGTGGTCGTCTTAGAGGTGTGTTTCAGGTCATTATCATGCTGGAACACTGCCCTGCGCCCCAGTTTCCGGAGGGAGGGGATCATGCTCTGCTTCAGTATTTCACAGTACATATTGGAGTTCATGTGTTCCTCAATGAAATGTAACTCCCCAACACCTGCTGCACTCATGCAGCCCCAGACCATGGCATTCCCACCACCATGCTTGACTGTAGGCATGACACACTTATCTTTGTACTCCTCACCTGATTGCTGCCACACATGCTTGAGACCATCTGAACCAAACAAATTAATCTTGGTCTCATCAGACCATAGGACATGGTTCCAGTAATCCATGTCCTTTGTTGACATGTCTTCAGCAAACTGTTTGCGGGCTTTCTTGTGTAGAGACTTCAGAAGAGGCTTCCTTCTGGGGTTACAGCCATGCAGACCAATTTGATGTAGTGTGCGGCGTATGGTCTGAGCACTGACAGGCTGACCCCCCACCTTTTCAATCTCTGCAGCAATGCTGACAGCACTCCTGCGCCTATCTTTCACAGACAGCAGTTGGCTGTGACGCTGAGCACGTGCACTCAGCTTCTTTGGACGACCAACGCGAGGTCTGTTCTGAGTGGACCCTGCTCTTTTAAAACGCTGGATGATCTTGGCCACTGTGCTGCAGCTCAGTTTCAGGGTGTTGGCAATCTTCTTGTAGCCTTGGCCATCTTCATGTAGCGCAACAATTCGTCTTTTAAGATCCTCAGAGAGTTCTTTGCCATGAGGTGCCATGTTGGAACTTTCAGTGACCAGTATGAGAGAGTGTGAGAGCTGTACTACTAATTTGAACACACCTGCTCCCTATGCACACCTGAGACCTAGTAACACTAACAAATCACATGACATTTTGGAGGGAAAATGATAAGCAGTGCTCAATTTGGACATTTAGGGGTGTAGTCTCTTAGGGGTGTACTCACTTTTGTTGCCGGTGGTTTAGACATTAATGGCTGTATATTGAGTTATTTTGAGGGAAGAATAAATTTACACTGTTATATAAGCTGCACACAGACTACTTTTCATTGTGTTAAAGTGTCATTTTGTCAGTGTTGTCCCATGAAAAGATATACTTAAATATCTGCAGAAATGTGAGGGGTGTACTCACTTTTGTGATACACTGTATATATATATATATATATAGCATCAGAAAGGCATCTGGCATAAAAACTGCAGCCAAAGAGGAGTCATTCAGTAATGGATTTCCTGGTAAATACAGTGCTTAGTAAAAAAAACAATAAACATGTTAATAGTACTAATAATACTACTACTAATAATAATGATGTACAATTTGAACCAAAAAATAAAAAAACATTAAGACGTCTAGCAGGAAGGATAGTAAACATTGAAGTTAAAAAAGGTTTAAGATACGCAGCAAAGAAAAGGACAGCAAAGAGTCACTAAGAGATTCTGAAAGCCCCAAAGATTTGACAACAGTAGCACAAAGATCTGGCGCCCGCAGATGCTCGTACTGCACAAAGGACTGCCAGAAGTCCAGTGCCTGAAGATATTGCCATGGTTGATGAAACTGTGTTTGCAGCTGGTGCACAGAGCCTCGTCCTGCCCTCCAGTGATGTAAACAGCCCAGAAGTTTGTATGAAGACCTAGACATGATGTAAATTGCACCACTACTGTCAGGAGAGTCAGGCTGCTTCAGAAGTGCTGCAGGAGTCAGCAGCCCTCTCTGAAAAGCACAGCTACTAGTCCAAATACTCCAAGTCCTCTATTAAGTGAACTCTTTATTTCGGACGAGATAGATGACTGAAAGCTGTGACCTAACAAAGAAGCAGCCAAAGGTGCAAGACCGAAAGAAGAGAAAAGGAGGGAAAGCCGGAGGCACAAACACAAAGCAGCCGAAAAAGAGGCACGGTGAGCAAATCTTGCAAAAAATGATTCTGAAATGATCACAAAAGCAAAAAAAGTCAATAAAAAACAAAAAAAAATCTACAACCACAAATCAGAAAAAGTTGGGACAGCATAGAAAAT
Source organism: Trichomycterus rosablanca (assembly GCF_030014385.1). Taxonomy (NCBI): domain Eukaryota; kingdom Metazoa; phylum Chordata; class Actinopteri; order Siluriformes; family Trichomycteridae; genus Trichomycterus; species Trichomycterus rosablanca. The sequence goes on from NC_085993.1 coordinate 16,020,098, forward strand.
GCAATTAATAAAAACACAGAGTTTCTTACATTTACTTTGACTTTTATTTGATTGCAGACAGGATGAACCTGAGATATTTCATGTTTTATCTGCTCAACTTCATTTCATTTATTAATAAACATCCATTCCTGCATTTCAGGCCTGCAACACATTCCAAAAAAAGTTGAAACAGTAAAGCATTTACCACTTTGTAATGTTGCCATTCCTTTTCACCACACTTAAAAGACGTTTTGGCACCGAGGATACCAAGTGATTTAGTGTTTCAGCTTTTATTTTGTCCCATTCTTTCTGCAAACACGTCTTAAGATGTGCAACAGTACGGGGTCGTCGTTGTCACCTTTTTCGTTTCAAAATTCTCCACACATTCTATATTGAGGACAGGTCAGGACTGCAGGCAGGCCAGTCCAGTACCCGTACCCTCTTCTTCCGCAGCCACGCCTGTGTAATGTGTGCAGCATGTGGTTTTGCATTGTCTTATTGGAAAATGCTTGAACGTCCCTGGAAAAGATGACGTCTTGAAGGCAGCACATGTTGCTCTAAGATCTCATTGTACTTTTCTGCATTAATGCTGCCATCACAGAAGTGTAAATTACCTTTGCCTGGGGCACTAACACAGCCCCATACCATGACAGACCCTGGCTTTTGGACTTGTTGCTGCTAACAGTCTGGATGGTCCTTTTCAACTTTGGTCCGGAGCACACAGTGTCCATGTTTTTCCAAAAAAGAATGCTGATTTATCTGACCACAATACACGTTTCCACTGTGTGATGGTCCATCCTAGATGCCTCCGAGCCCAGAGAAGTCGACGCCACTTCTGGACATGGTAAACCTAAAGCTTCTTTTTTTGCACAGTAAAGTTTTAAGTGGCATTTGTGCATGTAACTCCGTGCTGCAGGCCTGAAATGCAGGAATGGAGGTATTTTAACAAATGAAATGAAGTTGAGCAGACAAAAAATGAAATATCTTGGGTTCAAACTGTCTGCAATCAAATGAAAGTTAAAGTAAATGTAAGGAACACTGCATTTTTATTTTATTTGCATTTTCCATACTGTTCCAACTTTTTCTGATTTGAGGTTGTAAATAAATAATATAAAAAAAAAATAATAATAATCAGGGACATTTCAAAACAAAAGATAGAAGATGCATGGCGTACAAAGGAAAACAATGCCTTGTTACAATGGACTGTTGTTTTGAGCATCACTTTTCAATTAAAACTTTTAATACTTTTAAGACTCTTTATAATATGCCATGCAGTATGGAAATGATATACTGCAGTATATATTTTATACTGTAGCCATTCAAACCCAAGCCTAGAGGATTTTAAAAGAATTTTAAAATTTCAGGATGTTTTGATATACAAAGAGTACCTTAGAGGGATTTCAATGTACTGTCAGCATACCTTCAGGCTCTGCAGAAAGCTGCGTTGTCACAAGTTCCTCATGAAATAAAAAAAAGAAAGACTGAACTCTCTACAAGGCACCGCACACAATATATGCGGACTCCGAATGGTCTGCCCTTTGTCCCCATTGGATTTCAAATTCCCTTTGACTGTCTGGGACAAGTGGACTTTATTTATCCAGAGAAAAATAAGATCGGCTGCTATGCCGATTGTCTGTCCCCTTTGGTGACACCTCTTACCATCTCAGAACAGAAAAAAGCCATAATCGTTTCCAGTTCAAAGATTTTTTATCATTTTCAGCACAAAATTAGAAGCATAAATGGAGTGGAAGAATTAGACAAGCTTTTTCATTTGCATTTAATGTGGTGCAGAGGTCCGTGGCTGGAGTCGCTGGCAATTTTTGAAAGTCGTCATTACATTATACACCGGTTTTTATTTGCAGCATTTGAAGTGTTTTCTATTTAAAAAGTGAAAAACTAATTTAATCCGAAGCTGTCAAAAACAGCATTGTAGCAAACACAATGTGTCTGCCATTCCCTGTATCATATTCCATAGCTAAACGAGCTTAGTAGCTGGGAAGTTAGCATCAATAATAACTTTTTTTATCATAATTGTTGAATATGTAGTCTTATACATGTATTGCTATAAATATACATTATATGTACATGGCCTAATGCAGATTACTGGTTGACATAAAATTAGGATTGCATTCTCTACAGGGCGGCACGGTGGCTAAGTGGGTAGCACTGTCGCCTCACAGCAAGAAGGTCCTGGGTTCGATCCCCAAGTGGGGCAGTCCGGGTCCTTTCTGTGTGGAGTTTGCATGTTCTCCCCATGTCTGTGCAAGTGAGGTGAACTGGAGACACTAAATTGTCCATGACTGTGTTCGATATAACCTTGTGAACTGATGAATCTTGTGTAACGAGTAACTACCGAGTCTGTCATGAATGTAACCAAAGTGTAAAACATGACATTAAAATCCTATTAAACAAACATTCTCTACATGTAGCATCACAGTTCACTGAAAGTCCCAAACTTCAATTACTTCTAGCTGATTATGTTGTTAGCAATTAGTATCGACCCCTAAACAAGACAACTATTTAAAAACACTTAACTTTAAAAACAGCAGAAAAGGTAAGCCCCAGATAAAGCGATTAGTGCTAGAGCTGAAATTGAATTCTACATTTTTTAAATTTACATAGTGCACTGGCTAGGATGCTAGTCATTATGTCGTATCATACGACATGTACAGCACACATTGTTATAGCATTTTAAATCCATACACAACTACATGATGTATAGTATAGCTTAAAACACGTGCACACATGCCTAACTAGATAAATAAAATACAAATGAGCTTTGTAGGAGTCACCAATTAATGGCAGACCTACATACACACACAAATAATTCTTTAATTTAAAATCAACTTCATTAGAAACATGGAAAAAAAATCAGGTTATTCTATTTTGTTGTGGAAGCACACTCATTTAATGCATAAGTGTAACATTTTAGGGCTATGACAGACAAGAGGGGTGGACACACGCAGAGATGTTGCAAACAAAGATTTAATAATTACAAAAATGCATGACCGGGATTACAGGTTTAAACACAAGACAGGTTATAACAAGACAAGACCAGATACAAACACACGTAACCTATGCTAAGCTAAATGCTACACTAACTGCCAAACATACATGGACTAAGCTAAATGCTTAAGTTAAACATGAAATGGGAACCTAAACCCTAAGCTAATATCATGGGACAAGACAGAATCACTAAACAAACATAAACAAATGTAATTAGAAAACAGGTTGGCACGGTAGCTCAGTTGGTAGCACTGTCTTAGGTCCTGGGTTCGATCCTCAGGTGGGGCGGTCCGGGTCCTTTCTGTGTGGACTGATGAATCTTGTGTAATGAGTAACAACCGTTTCTGTCATGAATGTAACCAAATTGTAAAACATGACGTTAAAATTTAAATAAATAAATAATTAGAAAATGTTATGCTGACAACGAATTTACAAGTTTATACTTGGATTCATTAAGTTACCAAAATGCATAAAGTCAATGTAGTTGCAATGCAATCTAATTTAATACAGTACATAATACATACTTCACTATATGGTTAATGTTTTAACCTTTTAAATTATTGGATTAATCTAATCTAATGTAAAGTGGTGCAGAAAAGGATCTCCATTAACAAACATTGACAGTAGAAAAGGTCATAATAAAGAGCTTAATGGCTTTTTAACATGACACTGTCATACAGGGGTTGGACAAAATAACTGAAACACCTGTCATTTTAGTGTGGGAGGTTTCATGGCTAAATTGGACCAGTCTGGTGGCCAATCTTCATTAATTGCACATTGCACCAGTAAGAGCAGAGTGTGAAGGTTCAATTAGCAGGGTAAGAGCACAGTTTTGCTCAAAATATTGCAATGCACACAACATTATGGGTGACATACCAGAGTTCAAAAGAGGACAAATTGTTGGTGCACGTCTTGCTGGCGCATCTGTGACCAAGACAGCAAGTCTTTGTGATGTATCAAGAGCCACGGTATCCAGGGTAATGTCAGCATACCACCAAGAAGGACAAACCACATCCAACAGGATTAACTGTGGACGCAAGAGGAAGCTGTCTGAAAGGGATGTTCGGGTGCTAACCCGGATTGTATCCAAAAAACATAAAACCACGGCTGCCCAAATCACGGCAGAATTAAATGTGCACCTCAACTCTCCTGTTTCCACCAGAACTGTCCGTCGGGAGCTCCACAGGGTCGATATACACGGTCGGGCTGCTATAGCCAAACCTTTGGTCACTCGTGCCAATGCCAAACGTCGGTTTCAATGGTGCAAGGAGCGCAAATCTTGGGCTGTGGACAATGTGAAACATGTATTGTTCTCTGATGAGTCCACCTTTACTGTTTTCCCCACATCCGGGAGAGTTACGGTGTGGAGAAGCCCCAAAGAAGCGTACCACCCAGACTGTTGCATGCCCAGAGTGAAGCATGGGGGTGGATCAGTGATGGTTTGGGCTGCCATATCATGGCATTCCCTTGGCCCAATACTTGTGCTAGATGGGCGCGTCACTGCCAAGGACTACCGAACCATTCTGGAGGACCATGTGCATCCAATGGCGGTGCCGTGTATCAGGATGACAATGCACCAATACAGACAGCAAGACTGGTGAAAGATTGGTTTGATGAACATGAAAGTGAAGTTGAACATCTCCCATGGCCTGCACAGTCACCAGATCTAAATATTATTGAGCCACTTTGGGGTGTTTTGGAGAAGCGAGTCAGGAAACGTTTTCCTCCACCAGCATCACGTAGTGACCTGGCCACTATCCTGCAAGAAGAATGGCTTAAAATCCCTCTGACCACTGTGCAGGACTTGTATATGTCATTTCCAAGACGAATTGACGCTGTATTGGCCGCAAAAGGAGGCCCTACACCATACTAATAAATTATTGTGGTCTAAAACCAGGTGTTTCAGTTATTTTGTCCAACCCCTGTAGATATTACCTTTCCTTTTGTTGTTGTTGTTGTTCTGGTAGAGCTTCCTCTGTCATCTGTAAGTGCTCATTTTGTAAAGCATAAACATTTGGTAGTAGAAAATACAATGACAGACGATGGCTACAAAAGGTGTAATACACTGTAGGTTTTAAACCAGTGGATTAGTGAGCTTTTACTGCCTTACCTGCTGTTAGTCTGACAAATGAAACTGTGTTTGAAGGATGCCAGTAGGATCATTAAGTACGTTGTAGAATAAACAAAGGTCTAAGTAGGAAAAAGTAATGATACTACAGCATACAATAATTATCTAGAGCAGCTGTTTTAGCGGTTAATGCTTGAGAGAGCCACAACAGTATGCTGACAAATCAGTGGGTTGACTTGTTCAAGACTTGACCATTTTTTTGTTATGTTATTTATTTATTTGTAGGGAGAATGCAAGAATAAAATTTAAGAACCACTGATCTAAATACATTGTGGTAACACTTTTAAAACTGCAAAAAACAGGCCCATATATAAATAGTTTGCTTCGTTTAATGCCTAAGAAATTCAACAGTCTGCACAGAACCCTCATCTAGTACTATCCAACACCTTTGGCATGAATTTAAGGAAAGCAACATAACCTTATTTCAGTTTCTGTCCTCACTAATGGTTTGTGGGAAGATATATAAAAAAAAAAAAGAAGTTGGTGCTTTTTAAAGTCACAAAGAAAGTACTGTCATCAGGGTGGGACCATCATGGACCTCTACACCCTCAGAGAGGGCCTCAGATATGCTAAATACAATATTTTAAAAGTGAGCAGTTCTGATTTTAGGGAGGCACGGTGGCTCGGTGGGTAGCATTGTCGCCTCACAGCAAGAAGGTCCTGGGTTTAATCGCCAGGTGGGATGGTCCAGGTCCTTTATGTGTGGAGTTTGCGTGGTCTCCACATGTCTGCGTGGGTTTCCTCCGGGAGCTCCGGTTTCCTCCCACAGTCCAAAAACATGCAGTCAGGTTAATTGGAGACACTGAATTGCCCTATAGGTGAATGGATGTGCGTGTGTGTGTGTGTCTGCCCTGCGATGGACTGGTGCCCCGTCCAGGATGTTACTGTGTGCCTTGCGCCCATTGAAAAGCTGGGACCCCCGCGATCCTAATTGGATAAGAGATTAAGAAAGTGAGTAAGTGAGTTCTGATTTTATTTTATCTACTCATAGTTTGACAATCAACATTTAAACAGCAATTAAATCATTCATACCTGCCTATTCAATTTGTTTTGGAATGTGAAGGGTTAGATTACAGATTGAACCTTTCTCTTTTGTTGCTGAAAAGAATGTTGGTGATTGGTGGTCCAGCTATAAATTTTCAGACATGGGTAGGAGAGGGGATGTGAGAGTCGAGATTTAAAGTTCATGGTTTGCTGCTGCTGTTATCATACTAATATCAATTTTTGGGGCTTCACAACTGGACTGTGGCCCATATAATGCATAAATGTACATGACAAGCAGTAATTTTATTCACTGGAGTGACTGCATGATAGGAATATTTAATGTTTCAAATAAACAACATTGGGTAAACCTGACTTAAGAGTTTGTTTAAACTCTAATACAATGTCTTTACATTCTTCTAGTATACAGTTCATTCTTTAATTAAATCTTCCATGGGGAGTCATAGACCTTTGGCCATGATATTAGGAATGGATTGTTTCATCTACAAGCACTTCATTAATTCTGTCGCAAGTGACAGGAGTATATTGTTGGCAGTAGTCAGCTGAAGGTAACATGCTATACTCTGCAAAATACTTGCGGAATAATGACTGGAAAAATCTCTAGGCAATCAATCAACCTTTGTGTCTGCACACAAACGCCTGTCTTCAGTTTTATGGAAATGCAACAATAGTGTTGTCCTTGCAAAGAGGTCTCGATGGATGGATATAAAAGACCTTTTCCTTTGTGGCCTACCGTGACTGTTCATCATTTTTTTTTCACTGTGCTGAATTATTTTATTGATTTTGTATATTTCCTTTTTTAACTGATCTTTCATTTGAAGCAACTGCCTTTACTCAGTTTTATTAAATCATAGCTTTAGTTCAGCCACATTTACATGTTCTCCTTAAATATTTACTGTGCTATAATTAATGTAATTCATGACTCATTGTTGATTATTTCATTCTGCTTCCGGAGTTTTACTAATTAAATATAGTACTCATAAAATTGAGAGCTGGACATGTACTTATGTACACTGATGATGCTGGATTGGATCTTGGTGCAGTGTGTATGAACACCGATCAGCCATAACATTAAAACCACACTCACTGTCCAACTACAGCACTTTGTAGTTCTACAATTACTGACTGTAGTCCATCTGTTTCTCTACATACTTTTTTTAGCCTGCTTTCGTGCTGTTATTCAATGGTCAGGACCCCCACAGGACCACCACAGAGTAAGTATTATTTAGGTGGTGGATCATTCTCAGCACTGCAGGGACACTGACATGGTGGTGGTGAGTTAGTGTGTGTTGTGCTGGTATGAGTGGATCAGACACAGCAGCGCTGATGGAGTTTTTAAATACCGTGTCCACTCACTGTCCACTCTATTAGACACTCCTACCTAGTTGGTCCAGATGTAGATGTAAAGTCAGAGATGATCGCTCATCTATTGCTGCTGTTTGAGTTGGTCATCTTCTAGACCTTCATCAGTGGTCACAGGATGCTGCCCACGGGGCGCTGTTGGCTGGATCTATTTTTGGTTGGTGGACTCTTCTCAGTCCAGCAGTGACAGTGTGTTTAAAAACTCCAGCAGCGCTGCTGTGTCTGATCCACTTATTCCAGCACAACACACACTAATACACCACCACCATGTCAGTGTTACTGCAGTGCTGAGAATCATCCACCACCTAAATAATACCTACTCTGTGGTGGTCCTGAGGGGGTCCTGACCTTTGCAGAACAGCATGAAAGGGGGCTAACAAAGCATGCAGAGAAACAGATGGACTACACTCAGTTATTGTAGAACTACAAAGTGCTTCTGTATGGTAAATGAAGCCGCTAAAATGGACAGTGAGTGTAGAAACAGAGTGTATGTACAATACGTTAATGGTTTAATCAAATAAACTCTTTCAAGCTGTATTTACATTAATGTATATACATTAAAGCCCTAAAAATAAAATGTAAAAAAAAAATCTGATCAGTTGTGGTTTGGACAAGTAATTAGTCATTTAATGCACTGTAAAATTTTCTGTGAACATCCCCACACTTAAACTTGTATCCAATGAAATATGAGACAAAATATTTAATGTTTTAACTAATCACCTTTATTGCTTCCAACTTGATTGGAACAGTTTGGGGAAGACCCTTCCCAGCATTACAGTGCCCCTGTGCACAAAGCAAGGTCTAAAGACATAGTTTAAAAGTGTGGTGGAACTCCAGTGGGATTTGGGATCAACTGACATATAAATTCAGAGCCAAGTCTTCTCATCTAACATCAGTGCTTGACTTCATAAATGATCTTTTGAGCTACTTAAAAAGTGAGTATTCAGGTATAAAAAAGACGTTCAACAAAGATGATATAAAGACCAGATGTAAAAATTAATAGTATATCCATCTGGTTCGCCACCCTTGCATCACCGTAAGTTATGTACCTACAAGACAAGTACAAATGTTACTGTATACCCATCTACTGATAATGTTCATTTGAGGAATGAGCCTTGGGATTGGCACACTACGGCTGCGTCCGAAATCACATACTTCCATTCTGAACAGTACGCGAAAACAGTACAAGAGCGGGTAGTGTGTCCGCATGGGCAGCCGTTTTTGGACGTAGTATGTGTGAGGTTGCGTGCATACTGCATACTTGCATACTTGCATACTAAAAGAGCTTACTGCTTTACCGGCTGAGCAGTATCTTTTAAATTTTATTTGAGAATTACCAGGGCGGCACGGTGACACGGTGAGTAGCACTGTCACCTCACAGCAAGAAGGTCCTGGGTTCGATCCCCAGGCAGGGCGGTCCGGGTCCTTTCTGTGTGGAGTTTGCATGGTCTCCCCGTGTCTGCGTGGGTTTCCCCCTGGAGCTCTAGTTTCCTCCCACAGTCCAAAAACATGCAGTCAGGTTAATTGGAGACACTGAATTGCCCTATAGGTATGTGTGTCTGCCCTGCGATGGACTGGTGCCCCATCCAGGGTGTTACTGTGTGTCTTGCGCCCAAGCTGGGATAGTCTCCAGCACCCCTCATGACCCTAATTGGATAAGCGGTTAAGAAAGTGAGTGAGTGAGTGAGTGAATTACCAGGACCAGCAACCACAAAGTTTAATTCAGTTTTAAGTTAGACTGGTGAACAACGTGTATTACAATTCTTTAAGTCAAACACAGTTTATGCAACTGATATCTGTTACTTTCTCTCTATAAGAGAGAGAGTATCTGTAAATTGTATTTAAATAACTCACAATGGAATAAAAAATACACAAAAGCTGCAAACACTAATTTATTTCAGCTTTTAATTTGGTTAAAAAAAATTAATCTGTTTAAAAAAGAAGACATCACTAACTAACTTCTGTTCCTCAGAAGCCTTTCCAGTGATCAGATGTATGTGCTGATAGTTCTGTTCCATTCTGATTATTTATTGACGGCTGCAGATGGTAGACGCTTAAGGACACTGACTGCAGGTTACAGTGGATTGATTTCAATTTTCCTCACAGTGAGAAGCTGCACTATTTCTGTGAGTTAATCTATGTGTTGCTCTGCATATGACTGAGCTCCTTTTCAAAGTAATTTAAACATAAAAGTAAATGGAGCGTGAAAAATTGTGATGTTAATTATTCATCTTATTTATTTACTTATTTATTTTTTTAATTATTTGGTCAGGTCAAGATCTGTCGGTCATAAAATTTCAATAATAGTAAATCATATGCTATTGCATACACAGAAAACATTATCATACTGAGGGAAGGATCAAACGCAAGTGCTCACTATACTACCTGCTGTGCCACAGCAGCATTTCAAATATAATCTTATTATTTTCTAGTATCAGTGTTTGTGGTATAGTAATAAGTGACATTCTTTTTTGTTATGTCTGTGAACTGCTATATTCTGGTCTCTTCACAAACCCGGTGGGCGTCTGGGCTTTGGCTGAGCCTCTCAAAGACATTCTGAGACTTGCCTTGAAGTCTAGTTTTGTTTAGAGTTAAATAAATTCACTCAATCCAGTCTGAGTTTGCTTGCACTAGAGAATGTTTAGGTCCTCACTAATCTTCAATGGGGTTTAGGTCCATATTCGGCTGGGCCACTTATTGACATTTAAAGACTTGCCTTGAAGTCACTTCACACTGAAAGGTGAATTGTTGTTCTAGTCTGAGATCCTGTTTGCTTTACTTATCCTTGAGTTGTGTCTAGAACTCTAGTGGAGTGTGTATACTGGGTGCACTTTGAATTGTTTTGATCTATTTTTTAAAAATCTTATGCTTTTATCCAAAGCAACTTATAATTATGACTGTATACAACTTTAGTAACTGGGGGTTACAGGCATTGCTCAAGGGCCCAACAGTGTCAACTTGGTAGTGGTGGGGCTTGAACTGGCAACCTCTGGATTACTAGACCATCACTTTAAATGCTGAGCTACTACTACATTGAAGCCAAGAAGCCCAATGAACTGTCTGTGGATCTTTGTGATCCACTTGTGGCAAAGCATAGATCAGGGATAATAGAGTATCTATCTATCTATCTATCTATCTATCTATCTATCTATCTATCTATCTATCTATCTATCTATCTATCTATCTATCTATCTATCTATCTATCTATCATCATATCATTATCATCTATCTATCATATGTCTGTGTCTGTCTGTCTATCTATCTAGCTATCATCTGTCTGTGTGTCTATCTGTGTGTCTATCTGTGTGTCTATCTGTGTGTCTATCTGTGTGTCTATCTATCTATCTATCTATCTATCTATCTATCTATCATCATATCATTATCATCTATCTATCATCTGTCTGTGTCTATCTATGTATCTAGCTAGCTATCATCTGTCTGTGTGTCTATCTGTGTGTCTATCTGTGTGTCTATCTGTGTGTCTATCTGTGTGTCTATCTATCTATCTATCTATCTATCTATCTATCTATCTATCTATCTATCTATCTATCTATCTATCTATCTATCTATCTATGTATCTGTCTGTCTGTCTGTCTGTCTGTCTGTCTGTCTGTCATCATCTGTCTGTGTCTATCTATGTATCTGTCTGTCTGTCTATTTATCAATCTATCTATCATCTATCTATCTATCATCTGTCTGTGTCTATCTATCTATCTGTATGTCTGTCTGTCTATCTGTCTGTCTGTCTGTCTGCCTAGCCAAGCACATAATGTTACTAACAAGAGATCAGATCAGCATGTACATTTAAAGACTGCTATAAATGAGAGATTAGTGTATTGTTTACCTCAGGCAGAAAAGGGGATTGATCAGGGAAGAACAATTAAATTGGATCATTTAGATAGAGCAGATATCAATATGTGAGTAGAAGTCTAGGAGAACTCATTTTATGCATGGATAGGATTATTTTCCTTTCTCGGTGAGCAGTACAATCCCAAAGCTGGCTTGCGACCTACTTGTAAGTCACCGAAGAAAAACACTATGCATGTTCACAATGTCTTAAAAAGAATCGTTAAGGTGATGAATCATTTATGCAAATGTATACAAACATATTTAGATCAAGGACAGACAACAAAGAGGGAAAGTGGAAGGAAAACATTAACCTGCAAAAAAAGTTTGCAGATTGTAATTGAGAAATCAATAACAGCACTGGTCTATGCTGGATAAACCATATAACACCACTGTAGCACACTGCCCCAAGGATCAATACACATGAGCCCAAAATTGCATTGGCCTGGAATATAAATAGAAGGATTAGAAAGTGTATAATCTGATTAGGTAAAAGTAAATGTTTGCCACAGCGCTGGTTTAAAAGACTTCCAGAAAGCTACTCAGAGGACTGACGTATAAAGTACTGGTACTTGCTAGTAAGGCATTAAAGCATTTTATCATATTAAAGTATGCAGAACACACGCTCCAGGGTACAAAAATGGGCCAAACCCAAAACTGCAATAAACAAGCCAGAAGACATTTTGGAAAATTGCAAACACACGTATGTTAGTTTGAGTTTTATATCAAAATGTACATCTTTTTATTAATTTATGTTTGCATTCAAGAAGACTATTTATTTGCATTTTCAATCTAGTTGTATCCAATTACCTAACTGCATTACGCTTCCTCTCTACCGATGCTGACCTCCACTCCTGATTGAGGAGAGCGAGACTGACACACACCCCCTCCGACACGTGCGCAGTACCCGACTGCATCGTTTCATCTGCACAAGGCGCGTTCATACACGGATCAGCTTTGTGTATGGAGAGCCACACCCTGATCAACGCATTATTCCTCGACTCTGTGCAGGCACCTCTGTGCAGGAGCTCTGGTTTCCTCCCACAGTCCAAAAACATGCAGTCAGGTTAATTGGAGACACTAAATTGCCCTATAGGTGAACGGATGTTTGTATGTCTGTGTGTCTGCTCTGCGATGGACTGGCGCCCCGTCCAGGGCGTTACTGTATGCCTTGCGCAAATTGAAAAGCTATGGTAGGCTCCAGCACCCACCCACAACCCTGATTGGATAAGCGGTTAAGAAAGTGAGTGAGTCGTTGTGACCCACATTTGTTACTGTTTTTTGCCGGCCACCAACCAGCAAAACCAAGTGACCATTGTTATTATTAACGTTATGCAAATGACAATTCATTAATCCAATTCTTGCTAAATTTACGGTCTTGACAGTGTCAATTTTATAGTTGATTATGCTTACAAAAATAATTAAATGATTTACCAGAGCTTTCAGTTTCTAAAAGTGGGAAATTGACTCAACCTGAGGCTGGTGACTTAATGAAAACAAATATGAAAACTGGTATGTGTAAATAAAACAGTGTAGTCTTTAAAAATGTGCCTTATTTTTAAGTTAATAAAATCATTCAACAATTAGAAATGAGGAACCTGTTCAAACATCCCACCTTAATACACTGGTTAAGCCAATGGTGTCTGTGTGGGCACCCAGTCAGTTAATATGTACCAAACTCTAATTAACTATCGTCAATAATGCTTTTCACAGATGAAATAATATGATAATGATGATAATAATAATCGATATGTAATATAAATATTGGATGTAATAGGCTTAAATGTGTCAGTGTTTTTTAGTAGTAAATAGATGGTATATGGATCAGTGCACTAAAGTTTTGTATGTTACTGTCAAAATCAGCTTCTTCCAGATTTTTCTGAAGTGTCTATCTGTCAAAGATGTCTGTTACTCTCCACTGAAAGTAAGATACTTCTTACATGGATCACTGGTTATCAAGTCTGAAAGTGCTGAAAATCATGAAGGAATAAGTCACATTTTGGGATTATGATGAGTTTATTGTTTGGCATTTCTATGCAAGAGAGGAGCTTCAAAACAATTTCTATTCGCATAATAGGCATATAATTTCACGCACCATTTTCCATCCAATAGCCATATGCTATTTGTGGTTCTGTTGACTGCTGGCCATGCCACAATTCCTGGACTCCTGTCTCTCTGTGTGCTTGTGCTGGAGGAAAAAAAAGTATTGTTGTGAAGTGCACCCACATTTGTGCACTCATGCACAAAAGAGCTGGGTGGGAGTGTTAAGGCAGAGGCATCTGATGGGCCTCATTGCAGGGTGTTAAATGTTACGGAAACAAAATGCCAACAGGTTGAGAGGGTTATGATCAAAGTGTTCATGCAGCAGCGAAAAACCTGAGCGTGGGCTGTTTTAATTTGCTTTGGGCCTCAGCATCACACAGTTCTTCATGGCCAAGAACATAAGAGACTTGCTTCTCTTCAGACGGATCACCATCAAGGACCTGATTGGAGTTGGGAAAGAGCAAGACAGCACATACCAGGGTTCTTTAAAAAGTTTCAGCACTTTTTTTAAACTATGTTATAATTAGACCCCTGACTAGTTTTGAATGGTTGTTTGACTTTTTTTGTTCTGTGAATGTTCATTCTTTGATGATCAGTTTTACTACCACTTCATCCTGGCCAGAGTTGTTGTGGGTCTGATTTATTGGATGAAAGACAGGAAACACCCCGGACAGTGTCCATCACTGGCCACACACACACACTTACACACTTACACCTAGGGTAATTATTGTAGCTCTTATTGGCTCATTGATGCCCTGGTCTGAGAGCAGATCCTACAGGACACCATCCACCGGGAATGCATATAGGCACGTGGAGGACATATACACTACTAGTAGCGCATTTCCACAAAAGAACCCTGGTTCTTGAACCGGTTCTGTTCAGGTTTCTTCAAACCTTGGTGTTTTGTTGAGAACCGACCCGCGTTTCCACCAGTTTTTGGGAACCAAGCCTGCGTCATCAACGGTGGGCATTACACAACAAAAGTAAAGAGTAGTAACATGATGTGTGTATGTACCTGTGAACATTTGTGCTGTTGTTACAGTTTTTATGTAAAAAGCATCACTCAACTATTGGTAATAAGAAGACATACCTTCACTGTCACCACGACCCTCGGCGCAAATAGCCGATTTGCTCAGCGCTTAGCTTGAGCGATAAAACACAAGTTCAACGATACGAACATTCATCTGTGTGAAATAACCATCAAATCCACTCTAAAAGCTCCACATGTATCTGTGTTTAACTGTATTACGTGTGTTGTATGTGATGGTCGGGGTTCTGATAATCTGCTTCTTGGGAGAGTCAAAAAAGCTTCACCTAAATAAAGCGTAATGTGGCTTAATGTACTAAAAGTATGACACAGAAACACAAAATTTCTCTCCGTTATTACTGGTTATAAGTGCTCTGTGCTGCCCAAATTCATCTGCCATTTAAGTACAACAAGCAACGTTAAGCTTTATTTTTTACGTTTTACCACGTTATATCACACAGCTCACCTCTTCATATCAGCGAATATCAGTGGCAAACTGGCTCAAAATTTAATCAGGTGAGCTTTAAAAGGTGAAAGTTTAGCGCCAAAGCTGTTTAGCAGCTTCTCAAAGCACCCAAACCTCTACACTCTACGCTTTGACACGCCCACAGATGATGTCACGGTTCGCGCTGAAGAACCAAGTATTCTGTGGTGCCAGATTAGAATGGTAGTTCGCTGTCTGGAACCTCTTTTTTTTTCGGTGGAAATCAAGTTCACGAACCGGAATGGAGCCGGATCCGTGTTGGTGGAAAAGGGGTATAAGACACATTGTGAGCTCTGTATATATGTATGCTTATATTATTATTATTTATTTATTCAATAATTTAAGTTCTCTAGACTTAATCTAGGTCAAAATGTGTCCCATCAGTTTTGACAGCCATCAACCAACTTCTTGCTGATATTTGACCACTTGACTTGGCAAGGGGAAGTTAAACTAAATTTCTTGGGTTTTTTTTGGCATGGACAGTCTACATATTCTTAATATGGTTGAGGTTAAGACTTTTGTAGGGTTGTTATAAAACTTTTTTAAAATCTTTGGCTTGTAACTGTGAAGTATTTTTTTTCCCACTTATAAACACTGGGTTTCAGAAAGTTCAATTCTAAAGAATCCACTACAGGTCTACCTACCACATGACAGTATCCACCTACTCCAAAACTCATTTTTATGTCTTCATTTTGAACTTACACAGTCAAGTAAGATTATTATGGCCACCGGCTAATATCCAGAGTAACCGCCATGTGCCACACTGACAGCAGCTAGACGGGCTAGGAGTGACCTAATAAGATCCTGGTAGGTTGTCACAGGTATCTGGAGCCATGCTGACTGCAGTGCAACCCACAGCAGCTGGAGGGTTTGGGGGAGGATCCATAGAGTGAACACGATGATCGAGGTGGTCCCACAGATGCTCAATTGAGTTGAAGTTTGGAGAATTAGGGGGGCAGGGTAGTACTTGGAAGTCTTGGTCATGTTCTTCCAACCAACATTGTCGCATTGTCTTGCTGGAAGATCCCATCAGCCCCTGGGAAAACAATTTTACCCATGGTAGTTCTACCCATGACAGCAATGAGGGATACATATGTGCAGATAGCCTATCAAACACCTTATATACCCACCAAGCCAGCTCACAAAACATGACTTCCTTTATAAGCTCTGTGCTGCTGCCGTCGAAAGTACAGTAGAAAGTGGTCATAATAATGTGACTCGACTGTGTAGTTGTTAGTAACTTAAGTGAGTAGCTCAATCACTGTTAATGACAATTGCTCAAATATAGCTTGACCAAATGGATCTATAATGACAAGAAATCAATCTTTTTAAGTGACTCAGTAATCCAGATAGTAGTGAAAAAATTGCTGCTTTGTAAGGCTAACAAAACAGTGCAAGCTGTACACTGATCAACCATAACATTAAAACCACCTCCTTGTTTCTACGTACACTCATTGTCCATTTTATCAGCTTCACTTACCATATAGAAGCACTTTGTAGTTCTACAATTACTGACTGTAGTCCATCTGTTTCTCTAGATGCTTTGTTAGCCCCCTTTTATGCTGTTCTTTAATGGTCAGGACCCCCACAGGACCACTACAGAGTAGGTATTATTTGGGTGGTGGGTCATTCTCAGCACTGCAGTGACACTGACATGGTGGTGGTGTGTTGTGCTGGTATGAGTGGATCAGACACAGCAATGCTGCTGGAGTTTTTAAACACATCACTGTCACTGCTAGACTGAGAATAGTCCACCAACCAAAAATATCCAGCCAACAGCGCCCCGTGGGCAGTGTTCTGAGACCACTGACCATCTCTGACTTTACATCTACAAGGTAGACCAACTAGGTAGGAGTGTCTAATAGAGTGGACAGTGAGTGGACATGGTATTTAAAAACTCCAGCAGCGCTGCTGTGTCTGATCCACTCATACCAGCACAACACACACTAACACACCACCACCATGTCAGTGTCACTATCGGTGTTTACTGAAAGTGGTTTAACACAGTGGTCCCCAACCACCGGGCCGCGGACCGGTATTGGTACCGGTCCGTGGGTCATTTATTACTGGGCCGCTTAGAAAGAATAAATAATTAGAAATCGCTACATCAGCAATGAAAACACTGCTTCCATTTCCAACACACAGGTGTTTATCATCTCATATCACCCCCAGGTGGAAGCAGCGTCTCGTTGCAGCAAGTTATCCCCCGTAAAATTAAATTTTATA
This sequence comes from Trichomycterus rosablanca, assembly GCF_030014385.1. Taxonomy (NCBI): domain Eukaryota; kingdom Metazoa; phylum Chordata; class Actinopteri; order Siluriformes; family Trichomycteridae; genus Trichomycterus; species Trichomycterus rosablanca. The sequence goes on from NC_085993.1 coordinate 16,037,201, forward strand.
TGAAACCGGTCCGTGGTGCAAAAAAGGTTGGGGAGCGCTGGTTTAACACAAGAACAAAAGTGGTTTGATGTGCTGTTAATTTTTAGTGAGTCAAATCATTTGAGTTGAGACTCTGATGAGAACCAAAGCTTGTACAGTAATGTAAATACAGGAATTGATGAAATGTGTTGTATCTACATAAATGTACATGAACTGTTTAGTATGCACCTGTTAGGGACTGCTTATCTTCCAATTACAAATGTAGTGAAACATCTTTGCTTTTTGACTGATTTCTTAATGACATCCTAACAATTGTAAGCTCTTTATGTTTATTTTGGCGACATATTTAATCAGACTTGATTTTTGTGTAATTTTCAGTAGGATTTGTCAAATTGAATTGTCATTAGCTAACAATGCAGGTGGACACACTTGCAAAGACATGCTTATTTACCAAATCAAGACCAAGACAGGATTAGGGAGAATAACAAGGGAGAACAACAGCTAGGCTAACACTGCTATGCTAATGGCTAATGCTAATGGCTAAATGCTCATTTAACTCTGAACATACAACAGATGCCTAGACTGAACTACTCGAACCACTAACTCAGACAAACAGAAATGTTAACAGGCATGCTAACACATGCTAATAACTACACTAAGCTAATACAGAACATAACAAGGGCAGTGACAACATTAACAGGGACAAAGAGACCAGAGCAAAACATTAAAGAGAGGAGCCACTAGCAGCATTAACTAATTATTACAGATACAGATTCACATTCATTAACATATAATGAGCAACAAGAGAAGGAGCAAACACGCGGGTATATATACACACGGTAATCAGACCAGACATGGGAAACAGCTGGGAGTGATGGCCACAGGAACAAATCAGGTAGAGGAGGCGGAGACAAAATGGCTGTGATCACAACAGTAATAATATAAGAACCAGACTATTTTTTAAAACATTTAAAATAAACATTTGACTTTAATAAAAATAACATCACAGGTGGCCAGTTTAAAATCTTATGAATGCTAAGCTACATTTTTTTTTAATTACTGGAGCTTGACTAAGTACATTTTAAAAGTAGCATGTTTACTTGATAAGATAAGATAAGACTTTATTGATCCCCTTGGGGAAATTAACTTGTTAGAGCAGTACAAAAGAATGGTGGTACAAGCTGCTAGACAAAAAATATGATTTATACTGTAGTAGTGTGCAGTTATTTATACAAAAGCTTTTGTTTTTAAAACAAGTACATGTACAGTGGTACCTTGTAACTCGACGTCCCCTAAACTCGAAATCTTTGAAACTCGACGTCCCTTTGTACCCTTAAACTCGACGTTTCCCTTGAACCCGTCATGTGGGCAACTGTCATTGTTCAGCACTCGCCTTAAAAGAAACCTGAAAAAGTTTAATATTTGCATTGCATAATGCTTTGCTATCATTGAAAAATGAAAGCGCATGGTAACAGCAGCACAGCGACCCAGATCAACCACACAGCAGCATACAATCATAACCTCTGCTTACCAGAGCTTCTTTTCTTCAACTTGGATCATTTGTTCTCTTGGATTTCTCGGTAAAATGCTGAAACTGGTAATTCGTTAACTAAGCTTTCACTTATACCTCTATAACCAATAAAGATATAGTTTTTCATTGCCAGCTCACCTAAATGACCCACATTAGAGAAATCCAAAAAACAACTGAAATTCTGCCTAAAATCTGAATGTGGAAGCTAAGTTAGAAGCTAAAAATTTGATTTGGTGATTGTAAACAACATTTGCAACAGAAATAAATAGTTGATAATGGAATATAATATTATATATAATGAAATGTATGCAGTTCCACAGGACCATGGAACACATTAACAGATTTCCCATACATCCTTATGGGAAAAAATACCTTGAAACTCAATGCCTTTTAAACTTAATGCCACTTCCAGAACCAATTGACGTTGAGTTTTAAGATACCACTGTATTTGAAATAATGGTAATAGAAAATAGGAAACACATAGAAAACTGATGAACATAGATTTAACTGATGTAATAAAAAAACTGTTAGAAATTTAATTTCAATTAAATTATAATTTAGATGATTTAGATTATTAATATTTAGATATTTGGTATATGTTGGTGCATGTATTACTACTACAAGGCAACATTCTTCTCCTTGGCACTGCTTGTGTAATTTATAGCAGACATGGGCAGCCTTTATAATAAAGATGGTTCTTTCTGATTCTTTCTGCAGGGCACAGAGTTAATATGACCATAAGCTGAGCGAGCATGGTCTGTCTGGGTAGATGCTTACAGATAATCAGAACTCCTATGCTGGGGCTTTTGATCCTATATTTTATACTCGTCACAAGCATAGAATACTGCCATTTGCCTGATTTCCATAACACACACACACACACACACACACAGTACAATATGCTTGACAGTACAGGTCTTCAGGTTGGTTGTACCCCCACTACAGGAGGATTTTGAGATAGGTTTGCTGACTTGTTTTTCTTACTGGTATCTTTTGCTCCACTATTTTGTTGTTGTTGTTTTCTCTTGTGTTTTCTCTCATCATTCATCCCAAGTTATGTTGTGGTTACATTAATTCCTATCACAGTAATAGAATTTTCGTGATTAATCTCATAGAGTTTTATGATGCATTCAACTCAGCAACAGCAGCCACTTATTTAATTTGAAGAAGGATGGGAAGGCAAAAACCAGAGGTAATGAATGCGTTTCGTTTTTTGGTGCACAGTGTAGAGGAACAACATCAGTCTTGATGGGAGGAGGATTTGGTTATTTAAGATTTGCATGCTGGGCAATGAAAGCCAAGCAGCTGGAGTGAGTAAAGTAACAAAGATGGAGCACTTAGGCCTTGCTCAGGTGCGTGTTAGAAAATGCTCGTTTAGGCAAGGTGCTGTGTGTAAGAGTGTGACAGCACACAGCATGTACAACAGCTGGTGAGAAATTGGAAACTGTGAGGTTGTTGTGTGCAATCAGCCCACCATTAGCTATGATGATGAACATTTTAAGGTTGAGTGCACACAAAAGGCGCACATACTTTTCTTTCAGTACATGTGCTTTAAAAATCAACTGAGCTTTAATCCTCCTTGAATTTTCAGTGAAGTGAAAACTGTAAAAAAAAATACCTGCTGAGAATTATAAGACGATACACTGCGTTTATATATTTACTTACCTTATTTACAGAAAAGTTGGAGCATTTTGTAAAATGCAATTAAAACAAGAATCTGTGATTTGTTATTTCAATTAAGTCTTTATTTAAGTTAAAGTAAAAATATGTCTTTTTAAGCTGGCACGGCATGGTGGCTATGTAAGTAGCACTGTCGCCTCACAGCAATTAAGTCCTGGGTTCAATCCCCAGGTGGGGCAGTCCGGGTCCTTTCTGTGTGGACTTTACATGTTCTCCCCGTGTCTGCGTGGGTTTCCTCTTGGTGCTCCGGTTTCTTCCCACAGTCCAAAGACATGCAAGTGAGGTGAATTGGAGATACTAAATTGTCCATGACTGTGTTTGACATTAAACTTCTGAACTGAGGAATCTTGTGTGGTGAATAACTACCGTTTCTGTCATGAATGTAACCAAAGTGTGTAAAACATGACGTTAAAGTCCTAATAAACAAAAAATAAGGCAATACAATGCATTTACACTGATCAGCCATAACATTAAAACCACCTCATTGTTTCTACACTCACTGTCCATTTTATCAGCTCCACTTACCATATAGAAGCACTTTGTAGTTCTACATTTACTGACTGTAGTCCATCTGTTTCTCTGCATGCTTTCTTAGCCCCCTGTCATTCTGTTCTTCAGTTGTCCGGACTCTCCCAGGACCACTACAGAGCAGGTATTATTTGGGTGGTGGATCATTCTCAGCACTGCAGTGACACTGACATGGTGGTGGTGTGTTTGTGTGTGTTGTGCTGGTATGAGTGGATAAGACACAGCAATGCTGATGATGTTTGTAAACACCTCACTGTCACTGCTGGACTGAGAATAGTCCACCAACCAAAGACATCCAGCCAACAGCACCCCATGGGCAACGTTCTGTGACCACTGATGAAGGTCTAGAAGATGAGCAACTCAAACAGCAGCAGTAGATGAGCGGTCGTCTCTGACTTTACATCTACAAGGTGGACCAACTAGGTAGGAGTGTCTAATAGTGTGGACAGTGAGTGGACACGGTATTTAAAAAATTACAGCAGCGCTGCCGTGTGTGTGTGTTTGGTTTGCCTATGGCAGTCTGCTGAAGCAGAGGAAACAGAGCATCAAAGTGTCCCCCACCACCTCTGGGTAATTAGGTGTTACCCTTGTTAATGTATCACATCACTTTGTCTGACCCGACTTAAATTGACTCAATAAAAAAAGAAATAGGGAGAGAAGAATGAGGAGCAACAATGCCTAGGGAAGGTGAGGCTGATTAAACACCTGTCACTCTCTGACTTGCTCTCATTCACTCTTTCTGTCTTTCTCTCACACACACACATTTAGACACACACATGCATTTTTTAGGGGTGCTGTAATGGTAGATAGAGGGTGAGGACAGTTAGGACATGTAAAAAAATGTGGACATGTGGACAGTTGACCATGAGAATGTTGGACATCCATTCCACAACAATGGGTATTACTATTACAACAATGGGTTTGGCATTCCACAAAATTTTGCATTGTGTATGTGGAGTTCCAGAGCTAATGTGTTGTTACCCCCGGTTTCTTTTTTACCTACTTCAGCTTTGCATATTGTTCTTTTGATGTGATCATTGTACTCCTAAGAAAAGCAGCGGTTTCAAACACCTAAGTGTTTTACTTTTTTCAGCATCATAGTGATGTATAATAATTATTTTCATACTAATTGAGTTTTGATTCGTCCCAGTAAACATCTTTACTCAATTTTACATGAATAAAATAGAAAAAAATGTCTAGTGTAAATATAATCCATTCATTACTCAATCCAACAAGTCTGTTGGATCGGTTTTATATGTAATTAATGTTGATACCCCACTGGTCACCCATTATAGAGTAGAACAGGAAATGATAAATGTAATCCAGAGCTAGCCTTAAAGATGATATAAAGAAGAACAAATGAAATGCTGCTCAGGTGGCACACGCTGAACACCAGAGCTGGGTTCTCGAATACATCGTATTAAATCTCAACTCTGCCTGCTGGCTTGGCTAAGCAGCCACATGAACAACAATTGGCCTGTTGTTCATATAGCCTGTTGTTCATATAGGGGTGGGATATTAAGCTGAATAGGGACTCTCTCATAACTAATGCAACTACGACCTCTGCTGGCTGATTGATGGCGCCTGTACAGAGATGGAAAAAGAGTGCTGTCCGGGTGTGATCAGCATTGCACTCGTCAAAGTGTAGGTGATAAGATGCATACGGCTGCTGCCCACGTGTCGGCGGGGTGGGTTAGCTTTGTTCTGCTCAATCAGAGCGGGGATCGGGGAATTGGACGCGCTAAAGGGGAGAAAAAGGGGAGAAAATGCATAAACAAAATATAAACAGAACAGATGAAAACCTGGAACAAAATAATGGCACCACCCAAATAATACCTGCTCTGTGGTGGTCCTGACCATTAAAGAACAGGGTGAAAGCAGGCTAAGAAAAGTACGTAAAGAAACAGATGGACTACAGTCAGTAATTGTAGAACTACAAAGTGCTTCTATATGGTAAGTGGAGCTGATAAAATGGACAGTAAGGGTAGAAACAAGGAGGTGGTTTTAATGTTATGGCTGATCAGTGTACATATGTGTGTGTGTGTGTGTGTGCGCGCATTTTGGACTGAAAGAAAATCACTGTGGCAGGTGATTGAAGGACATTAATATATACACATATATACATCATAATTAACATATACAGATACAATATATACAGATATATCTATATCCGACTGTGTCCTTCAACCACCAAGCACAGTGATTTTCTCTCAGTCCGAACTAACCTGATGTATTCATGCCCAAGGGAGCTGCCACTACATGGCAGTATTGTTCTTTTATATTGACCAGGCACCGCCGAGCTCCAAAAGCATTCTGCCGTGTGACAGCAGCAGTGTTTGTCTGCTTGGATTGACTTCTCATAACATTAAGTGTCAATACAGGCTCCACCTGACAGTCCTGCTGTGCCGAGCCTGTTTGCGTTGACGATGAGTAGAAGTGACTGGAGTGACAACAAGCTCCCGTGCTAAAAATCCACTGCTGCAGCAAATATTTGCTGTAGTACTTTTGTGCTGTTTGGATAGGGGAATAGTCTTTAGCGGCAAACCTCACTTCCCCCCCTGTCTTTCTGTCTCGTCTTAATAATGTTGTTGCTGACATGGCTGGGTTTTATTTGTAGCACTGGACTACTGATGCTACATTAGTATGAAATATGTGACAAGGAGTGAATAATTAATGTACGCCATCCATCTACACTGTCAGTTTTGAAGCCTCCATTTACACAAACACTCATAATGAAATGCAATGATTTATAAATATGCATTTAGAATTACTTTGGAGGTATAGCACTTTTTCAATTACTTACCCTGAAGTGAAATGAGTAGTAAAATACAATAAAAAGTACATTACAATTTTGTTCTCAGAAACCACTTGCATGAGCATGAAAATATAATGCCGACAAGACTGCACAGAGTAAGCATGTTACAGAGACAGAGAATGACGGAGCTTTATTTACGGGGTATTTTTACCCCAAGATGTAGTGCATGTATTAACAGATAAACATACACCAATCAGCCATAACATTAAAACCACCTCATTGTTTCTACACTCACTGTACATTGTATCAGCTCCACTTACCATATAAAAGCACTTTGTAGTTCCACAATTATTGACTGTAGTCCATATGTTTCTCTGCATGCTTTGTTAGCCCCCTTTCATGCCGTTCTTCAATGGTCAAGACCCCCAGAGGACCACCACAGAGCAGGTATTATTTGGGTGGTGGATCATTCTCAGCACTGCAGTGACACTGACATGGTGGTGGTGTGTTAGTGTGTTAGTGCTGATATGAGTGGATAAAACACAGCAGCGCTGATGGACTTTTTAAACACCGCACTGTCACTGCTGGACTGAGAATAGTTCACCAACCAAAAACATCCAGCCAACAGCGTCCTGTGACCACTGATGAAGGTCTAGAAGATGACCAACTCAAACAACAGCAATAGATGAGCGATCGTCTCTGACTTTACATCTACAAGGTAGACCAACTAGGTAGGAGTGTCTAACAGAGTGGACAGTGAGTGGACACGGTATTTAAAAACTCCAGCAGTGCTGCTGTCTGATCCACTCATACCAGCACAACACACACTAACACACCAGCACCATGTCAGTGTCACTGCAGTGCTGAGAATCCACCACCTAAATAATAACTGCTCTGTGGTGGTGCTGTGGGGGTCCTGACCATTGAAGAACAGGGTGAAAGTGGCTAAAAAGGTTTGTAGAGAAACAAATGGACTACAGTCAGTAATTGTAGAACTTCAAAGTGCTTCTATATGGTAAGTGGAGCTGTTAAAATGGACAGTGAGTGTAAAAACAAGGAGGTGGTTTTAATGTTATGACTGATCAGTGTATATGGATAACTGACTAGGAACTTCTTGGACATCCTTTTCCAAAATCATTTATTTTTATATGTCTAACTTTTCTGGGAAAGCTTTTCATAATATTTAGAAGTGTTTCTCTGGAATTGGTGTCTATCCAGTCAGTTTGTGATGCCAGGCATCAAGGTTCGATGTTCAGTAAGGTTGAGCGCAAGTCTTTGTTCCACAACATATCTGGCAAACCATGTCTGTATGGATATCAATTTGTGTACAATCCTGCACCAGTCAAGGGCTTTTGACAAATTGTTACCGCAAAAGTAGAAGCATATACAAGGGATCTTCAAAAAGTTTCTGCACTTTTATGTTTTGGTTGGAAATGATGAGGGTGGGGGGAGTAGTAATTCGTCGTGTTTGAGAGACTGAGAGAGCTTATAGTCTGGATTTAGCGCCAGCTGATTTCCCTCTTTTTGGATGCTCAAAGAAGCTTTAAGGGGAAGAAGAGTTTCATGTGATGATGATGATGTGAAAGCAGTGGTGTATCAGTGGCTACACACTCAACCAAAAACATTTTTTGCTGATGGCATTAAAACGTTGGTATGATGCTGGGAAAAATGCATTAGAAGATGACTATGTAGAAAAGTGATGTCATTAGTTTTTGAGTTTCTTAATAAATAGAGTAAAAAAAACACTAGAACTGAACTGTTTGGAGGGGTTTCACATACTGACCCAAATTACTGTAAATCTAGCCCTAAGACTGAGGAATAAGGTTGTTTCAGGGTTGTGAAAGTTTTAAGCCTCTAAAATGCGGTCACTGGCTGAATTATAGTATATTTATATTGTGTCTACATATCTTGTGTCAGTACTTTGTGTATTTATGTACACCGATTATGCATAACATTATGACCACCTTCCTAATATTGTGTTGGTCCCCCTTTTGCTGCCAAAACAACCCAGCAACTGTGATGCACTGTGTATTCTGACACCTTTCTATCAGAACCAGCATTAATTTCTTCAGCAATCTGAGCTACAGTAGCTCGTCTGTTGGCCAGCCTTCGCTCCCCACGTGCATCAATGAGCCTTGGCCGCCCATGACCCTGTCAACGGTTTACCACTGTTTCTTCCTTGGACCACTTTTGATAGATACTGACCACTGCAAACCGGGAACACCCCACAAGAGCTGCAGTTTTGGAGATGCTCTGACCCAGTCGTCTAGCCATCACAATTTGGCCCTTGTCAAACTCGCTTAAATCCTCACTCTTGCCCATTTTTCCTGCTTCTAACACATCAACTTTGAGGATAAAATGTTCACTTGCTGCATAATATATCCCACCCACTAACAGGTGCCGTGATGAAGAGATAATCAGTGTTATTCACTTCACCTGTCAGTGGTCATAATGTTATGCCTAGTCGGTGTATATAGTTCTTTAAAACTGTGCTTGAAAAAAATATGCGAGCACATTTTCATATTTGATAAATATAAAATAACAGAGGAAACTAATGAGGGCAATTTTTACACCACTGTAATTGTAAGCTGGACAATTTGTATAAGTCGTTCCCACAGTAATTAATCGAACTATTTCATCCAATCTTTGTATACAGTATAATACAGAGAGGAAAATAATTAACAGAAGGCTTCCTGTAGAACTCTGAGAACACTGCGGAGAAGGTAATGAAGGATACACCATTAAATTAAGATTAAATTTATCAAATACATCATGGAAGTCCTAATCACAGCCTCTGTGCTTTCTAATATAGCTCAATTACATGCTTGGCCATGAGTGATCTTTTAAAACCTTTTCTTACTGTTAGGAAAGGATTGTGGTCCAAAGGTCATTTACCCTTGATGTGTGTACATTAGGCATAGCCATTACCCTATAAATCAAGTGATTTATTATATTAATATTTTTTTTTTTATTAATTATGTCATTTTTTTGCCCCTGCCATGACTAAAGCACATAGCCAATGATCTAAAAATAGCAAGCAGGAATGACTAACCTGCACAAAGGAACCCTGCCTAAAATGATAGCTTTGATAGAACGAATGATAGAACTCTTTATAAGTGAAAGCTGGTTTTTCTCTTATTTCACTTATCATTAGTCTGAAAGCACATTGTACAATCCTGTGCGGCTCGTCTGTGTTTCCAGGAATACTCCACTTGCTGATTATAGAACCATCTTACTGACAGTATGTGTAAATAGCCATTAACAAAGACATGTTAACACTTAAAACATCCCTGCTTTGTTTACAAGGTTAAAACACATTATGTGTATAGATTTGAAGTGCATATATGAACTGGAACCTTAATTGTGAGTATACAATTACTGACCATTCTGTACATTTTGTCGTACCCTGTTTATCAGCTGAAGTAGACGCCTATAGGACCCTCAATCAGAGATGGGGACTTGAGTCTGCGAGTCCGAGTCGCACGTAAGTCGCACACACAGTGACCTCAGACTCGACTCGAACTCGTTTCAAATGACTCGGACTCAAAAAATGACTTGTTGACATTTTCTACTCTCTAATAACACTCCGGCCGTCTTAACCCGCAACGCACGCAATGGCTAAATGTTCCAGCCAGCTTCCGGCATAGTGATGAAGCATTGCTCCCTATTCCTTACTTTGAATTCGAATCTCACTTAAAATGGTGGAATACGTAGTGCAGTTCACAGTAACAGATAATGTGAATGGAACGCTCCTACAGAATTGGCGCTAATGATTGAAAAAAACGCTTTCTGAGCCAATCAGACCTTCTGATTTTGTTAGTAAGAAATGCTGTTATTTGCATGTATTTAGTTTGCAGTGTCACACAGATGATTGTGAATGAAACGCTTGATTGGCTTTCTAACGAGTTAGTGTTTTACTTCACAACTGGGAAAACTTTGGAGGTTTTTAATTATAAGCACACTTACAAAATAACAGATTCAATTTCTAATGGGACACATGCTTATATATTTAATAGCATCTGGAACAACATAAGCTAAGGTAAGCAGTGCTTATGGATTTTTTGCTGTGTTTTGGATTTTGGCCGCTGTGCCGTAATTTGCAATGAAAACAAAACGTCAGTTTAAGCTTTTAACTGGTACCTAGGAAAGTAAAGGCACTAAGTAAAACGGCAAAATACAGTCGCTAATCTGTTGTTGTTTTTTATCTGAACTTACATCTTATTTGTTTCTTTCTACGCTACATTTCCAATTTATGTTTTGTGTATATTATATTGACTCGTGACTTGACTCGGACTCTAGCCTCAAGACTCGTGACATGACTCGGACTCTAGCCTGAAGACTCGTGACTTGACTCGGACTCTAGCCTAAAGACTCGTAACTCGACTCGGACTCGTATTTTGTGACTTGTGAACATCTTTTAAAGTACCGTGTCTATTAATAAAAGACTAAAGGAAGCTTTGCAGATTATTTATTTAGTATTTTTCCCAATATTCCTCCCAATCTAGTCGTATCCAATTACCCGATTGCATTACGCTTCTTCTCTACTGATACTGATCCCCACTTCTGATTGAGGACAGCGAGACTGTCACATGCCCCCTTCGACACATGTGCAGTAGCCAACTGCATCTTTTCATCTGCCTGAGGTGAGTTCATATGCAGATCAGCTTTGTGTACCGAGGGCCAAACCCTGTTCACATTATTCCTCGACTCTGTGCAGGCGCCATCAACCAGCAAGCAGAGGTCGTAATCAGTTATGAGGTCCCTATCCGGCTTCCCGCCCTGTATGAACAACAACAAGCCAATCGTTGTTCATGTAGCCGCCCAGCCCAGCCGGATGGCAGAGCTGAGTTTTGAACCGACGAGTTCAAAATGTCAGCTCTGGTGTACTAGCGTGTTTTACCGCTGTGCCACCTGAGCGGCAAATTCTGCACAAAAATAAATAAATAATTGGAATGTACACCAACAGCAGTTGCTCCTCTTCTTTTATTGGTTCACACTTTCTAATCACAGGGCACTGTTGGCATTCTATTTTTGGTTGGAGCACTATTCTCCTTCCAGCATTGACACTTAAAATTTGTTTAAGATCCCAACAGTTCTGCTGCACCTGCTACACTTATATCAGAGGTATTGTCCACCATGTAAAAAACATCTAGCTGAGGGTCCTGTAGATGGCCTTTTTGATAAATGGGGTACAGGGGGCATAGTGGCATGATGTACCGAGCAACAGATGGGCTACAATCCGTTATTATATACCTAGCTTATTCATTTATATGGTGAGTGTAGCTTATAAATCAATAAATATTTATGCACCAGATTGGTGTGCCTAAGTGTTCTCAGAGTGTATTTTTATTATTATTATTATTTATACATGTATGTATTTATCTATACATTTATTTATAGCTTTTGCTGGCTGTAATGTAGCTCTGATTGGATATTTACTGTAGCTTAAATTTTGACCCTGACTGGTTTTGTGGAGAAAAAAAAGAACTGCTGATCAGCCAAAACACAGAGGCAGTGGACTGTAGCAGGTTAGGCCATCTTGATTCAGCAGTATCAGTGGAGCGTGCAGTGCAGTGTACCTATAACCGTTTATTGTAATTCATCATAAGGACAGTGACAGGCATTCTCAAAACTGACACCGGTGGCATACAGAGATGTGAGGCATCAGACAGCACGCAGCCAGTGACCTGCAAAAACGTAATCCTAATCACATTTTTGAAAAAAGCGTACTTTATAAATAGTTGCAATTATTATTATTATTACTGTTGTTGCTGTTGTTACCACCACCACTACTACTACTACTACTACTACTACTACTACTAATAATAATAATAATAATAATAATAATGGGTAACAATACACCCTACCCATGATGCGATGCGATTCATGATACTGAGTTCACGATACGATTTTTTCAAGATTTTTTAAACAAAATTACATTAAAAACAAGTCATGACAAAGTTTCCTTTTATTATTTCTCTTTAAAAAATAAAATAAAATACTGTATTTGTGCATATATTTTATATATATAAATAATGAATGCCCTTTTATTTTTGAGGTAGGTACAAACTATGCAAAAAATTGCTGCACATTTCCCTTTTTGTGTAAAAAAAAAAAACTGAAATAAAATGAAAGAAATCCCACATTAAATAAATAAATGAATAATACAAATAAAGAAAGTATCCTCACATAAATACATATGGCTCAAAAATTCCGAATCTGGCAACCCTGTAGTGACGTCAACCAGGCAAGGTGAATAGTGCCAGTGCCCTCTGCTGTTTAAAGTGAATAACTGTCTTGTAGTGCATCGTTACATCCCTAATAATAATAATAATAATAATAATAATAGTAATAATGGTATACATAATAATAATGGTTACAATTTTTACCCTTTTGTTGAAAATTTACTTTCATACAAATGTTTTGGACTTCAGTAGCAAACAACAAAAAAAGTAAATTACATGTTCTGCTGTGTGCAGACCTTTTGAATCCATACATAAATAAAAGCTTCAATTTCTGGTGCATGTAATTATATCTTCCACATGCCTACTTCATTTGGCAACCTGTACAAGACAAGTTATTATCTTGTGTAGTTAAAGTTATTTGAAAGTAAAATTTAAGTAAACCAGATAACTGGCTTCAACTCAAAGCACTACAAAAAGGCTTACATGATCACTTCATTACTTCACTATACTTATCTGATTAGCTAGGGGCAAATAAGCTATTAGTTAAATGTTGTTGCTGTAGATTGTTTGTTTGTTTATTAGGATTTTAACGTCATGTTTTAAACACTTTGGTTACATTCATGACAGACACAGTTGTTACACGAGATTCATCAATTCACAAGGTTATATCAAACACAGTCATGAACAATTTTGTATCTCCAATTCACCTTACTTGCATGTCTTTAGTGAGGGAGGAAACCGGAGCGCCCGGAGGAAACCCACGCAGACACGGGGAGAACATGCAAACTCCACACAGAAAGGACCCGGACCGCCCTACCTGAGGATCTAACCCAGGACCTTCTTGCTGTGAGGCGACAGTGCTACCCACTTAGCCACCGTACCGCCTGTTACTGTAGATCTACACACTGCAATCAAAATGATACAGCCTGACTGAATTCTAACTACTTTTGAACCCAAAATGCTTAATTGCTTACATCACATACAGCACATATACAATGCAATGTCATCCTCTTCCTCTGTACATTGTTTATCAACTGAACTAGATGCATATATGACCCTTAATAATTATTAAAAGTCATGTGTCTATTAATAAAATACATGAGAAATTAAAATAAATAAATTGTACACCTATAACAATTGCTCCTCTTCTTTCAGGATCAGTTCACACTTTCTAATCACAGGACCCTTCTGTGTGTGTGTGGGGGGGGGGGTGTCCCAGCTTTTTAGTGGGCGCAAGGCACACAGTAACACCTTGGACGGGGTGCCAGTCCATCGCAGAGCAGACACACACACCCATTCACCTATAGGGCAATTCAGTGTCTCCAATCAACCTGACTGCATGTTTTTGGACTGTGGGAGGAAAATGGAGCTCCAAGAGGAAACCCACACAGACACGGGGAGAACATGCAAACTCCACACAGGAAGGACCCGGACCTTCTTGCTGTAAGGCAGCAGTGCTACCCACCGAGCCACCGTGCCGCCCATCATTGACACTTAAAATTTATTTAAAAATCCAAACAATACTGCTGCATCTGCTACACTCATACCAGAAGTATAGTCACCATGTAAAAAAAACATGTAGCTAGTGAGGGTTCTTTAGAAGGCCTATGATTCACTGATTATATTTAGACTGATCAACATTTTTAGAAGTGTGGGGGTTTGGTCGCTCTCCTTACCTGCCTGTATAAGCAAGCTGGCTCGGTGGGTAGCACTGTCGCCTCACAGCAAGAAGGTCCTGGGTTAGATCCTCAGGTAGGGCGGTCCGGGTCCTTTCTGTGTGGAGTTTGCATGTTCTCCCCGTGTCTGCGTGGGTTTTCTCCGGGAGCTCCGGTGTCCTCCCACAGTCCAAAAACATGCAGTCAGGTTAATTGGAGACACTGAATTGCCCTATAGGTGAATGAGTGTATGTGTGTGTATGTGTCTCTGCCCTGTGATAGACTGCTGCCTCGTCCAGGGCGTTACTGTGTGCCTTGCCCCCCCCCCCGCGACCCTAATTGTATAAGCGGTTATTAAGTGAGTGAAAGAAACTCTAACAATGTTTCTCTAACATAGAAATAAACCTTTCTTTATATGTTTTTTCAAATTGTAAATAACTGATACTGGTCTAGCGGCCAATATGGTTATGTTTCTGCTAGTTCCATTTTTCACCTCCCTTATTCCACAGAGCCAAAACACACCAGCTAAAGCTAGCTCACTGAGCTTAAGTTAATAAGAACCGACTCTTAAATCCACCCCATGAAAATGCACAATTAATTGTTTAGCGTGTTAGAACCTGAGCCTGGGGCATTGTTCAAATGGTGCATTACTTTGTTTACCCATTTCTTTTAGCAACAGAAGCATATTAGGTATGATTTGATTTAAAATGTAAAAAGAGATTGGTAGTCGATATTATTGGACAAGTTACAAGGATAATAAACAGAACTAACATATGAAGTTTATTTGATTTTTTTTACTATGAAATATAAAATATAAACGAATGAATGTATTTTAATTCACTACTCATTCTCTCTCTCACACACATTCTCTTTCTTTCTCACTTTCTCCTATTCTCTTTATAGCATATAGGTGTAGCAAATCCTAAATTCTAAAACATTATTGCTTTATATTCAACTACAACCCCAAATCAGAAAAATTTGGGACAGCATGGAAAATGCAAATAATAAAAATCACAGTTTCTTACATTTACTTTGACTTTTATTTGATTGCAGACAGGATGAACCTGAGATATTTCATGTTTTATCTGCTAAACTTCATTTTATTTCTTAATAAACATCCATTCCTGCATTTCAGACCTGCAACACATTCCAAAAGAAGTTGAAACAGTAAAGCATTTACCACTTTGTAATGTTGCCATTCCTTTTCACCACACTTAAAAGATGTTTTGGCACCGAGGATACCAAGTGATTTAGTGTATCAGCTTTTATTTTGTGCCATTCTTCCTGCAAACACGTCTTAAGATGTGCAACAGTGGGACAGGTCAGGACTGCAGACAGTCCAGTACCCGTACCCTCTTCTTCCGCTGTCATGCCTTTGTAATGTGAGCAGCATGTGGTTTTGCATCGTCTTGTAGAAAATTGCATGAACGGCCCTGGAAAAGATGACGTCTTGAAGGCAGCATATGTTGCTCTAAGATCTCAATGTACTTTTCTGCATTAATGCTGCCATCACAGAAGTATAAATGACCTTTGCCAAGGACATTGACACAGTCCTATACCATGACAGACCCTGGCATTGGACTTGTTGCTGATAACAGTCTGGATGGTCCTTTTTGTCACACGGCGTCCATTTTTTCCAAACAAGAACTGGAATGCTGATTCATCTGACCACAATACACGTTTCCACTGTGTGATGGTCCATCCTCGATGCCTCCGAGCCCAGAGAAGTCGACACCACTTCTGGACATGGTAAACATAAAGCTTCCTTTTTGCACAGTAAAGTTATAAGTGCCATTTGTGCATGTAACTCTGTATTGTAGTGCTTGACAAAGGTTTGCCAAAGTAATCCCTCACCCATGTGGTTATATCAGCTATTGTTGATATACTGCATTTTTTTTTTTTTTTTGCATTTTCCATACTGTCCCGACTTTTTCTGATTTGGGGTTGTAATAAAAACATGGACATCTGAGTGTAATGTGTTTATTTATCATTTTTACATTATTATATTAGGGGAACATTTTGAGGATGTGTGAATACTGGAGGGGACGTGTAAATGGAATATATTTAACAAGCAACAGATGAGACAAATTAGTCACTATGGCAATATGATTAGATAATAGGAAACAGACCATGTATAAAAATGGTAAGCTAAATAAACAAAATAGGACAGAGTTTGCAAAAATCTAAGTATAGTTAGTAAAATTGTTTTAGTTTATTTAACTAAACTGTTAAATACTAAACTATTTGAAATTACCTGGAGTTCTAGATAAAATACTTATAACGTGGTCTATACTTTATCTTCTATTGAAAGATAGAAAGCAATATTAAGTGAACAAAACACATTCAGCATGCACAACACAACTGTACTACTGTACTGTCTTAATTAAGCTAATAATTCACAGCCCCACTTAGAAAAAGTATGTGAACTCTCGGATGTAATAAACAGTAGAATCTCCAGCAGCAATAATACCCTCAGTTATATCTATTGATCAGACTTCCATTCCACAACTCATGCCACAGCATTTCCACTTGGATAAGATTTGGACTCTGCCTTTGCCAAACCACACACTTATCTAAACACACACTTAACCAAAACATGTTAATGCTAATTCACTCATGTGTTTTGAATTATTGTCTTGTTGCGTGATGAAACTTCTATCAAAAGTGGGGTAAACAATTTAGCTCAGCTGACCATGAAATAAATGTTTAAGAAAATAACTTGATCTCTGGGGTTGCACCAGGCTCTGTAAACAGGAGAAAATACAAACAGTGATCAAAAGCAATTTTCAGTTAACCAGTACTTGGAGGTAAGCAGAGTATCACAAGTCCCTTTTTACACTCTGATTCCATATAAATACTAAAATAGCATCATTATTACTAGGGCTGGCACCGATCCGATACTCTGTATCGGTATCGGTCCGATATTGGCCCAAATCACTGGATCGGATATCAGAAGGAAAAAAACGTGTAATCCGATCCGATACTGTTGCTTAATGTAAATAACACTTACTGTAAATAACACTTAATGTAAATAATGCCATTGTTTGTGTGTAAAGCAAATAACACACGAAGATACGTTCCAACAGAGCGCCGTTTATTTCCAGCTCACTCGGAACAACAAAGTGCATCTTGATGACATCATTAACATGTGCCACTGATCTACAACTCATCCGCAACAGCCATTCAGAAATGAAAACACACTGATCTACTTAAACTTTTAGCATTTAAAAAAGATTATCTACTACTGCCACATCTAAAAACACTGTCGCTCACCTGAGATAAAGAAAACCTATCTTGTCCCAGCTTGGAGATATCTCATATCCTCAACGATTAATCCATTAGTGTTATGAAATAAAACAAACTACACCATTTCTCGTTTAGCCACAGATGTCATCTTCAAAATCCAGCAGGGTTTAATAATCTAAAAACGTGACAGAACTTTAACAGAAAATCTTAACCCTGCTTCAATTTTAATTGGTCCATCGCGTTTGATTGACATCTTCCAATTGTAGACACTTTGGACGACACGCCGTAAAGCGAGACATGTCACGTGAACAACAGCTCGAACGTAAGTGAAACCAAAAATGCTGCTAAATGTTCTGTGTGTAAAAGTTAAAATAAAAACAGCAGTTGTGCATAATTGTGATGTTGTAGGTTCTGTATTTATTACTTTTGAATATTTGTTTCACAGTCTGAGCATTGTTATTTAGATAGTTAGTTTAACCATGGTGCATTGAGGCATGTATTATTACTGCTTAGTTGTTTGAGTATCGGATGGTATCGGATTGGTATTGGTATCGGCAGATACTCAATTTGCAGTATCGTATCGGACATAAAAAAAGTGGTATCAAGCCCTAATTATTATATTTGCCTTGTTTATTATTCACATACATGCATCACCCTTCACTCATGACCACCTCAATACATGCAAGGTGATGTGTCACAATCACACAAACAAGATATCTAGTAAAAGCTAAAAATACTTTAGTTTGTTTATCAGCTGCGTCTTTACGAACGTTTAATGGTCCATTATTAAAGTGATTCTCGCTTGTGATTCACGCATAAATGATTCTTTATTACAGAATCATCACTGGGCTACCAAAATTTCCTTAATTTCTTGGTCATTTCAGCACATTGCACAAATGCACATTACTGCATTTTTGTATTTCTTTTTTATGACAAGATGAGATAACAGTTTATACAATTATATTAATATTTTATGAATTTTGAGTTTTGGTCACTGCTTTGGTGTGCTTTACCAAATCTAAAACAAGTTGCAGACTTTAGGACATAGAACAATATAGAAGAAGAGTGTGCAGAAACTTTTGACTGCACATGAAATACACAGATATGATTAACACAGAAATCAGTTTGAATTACAAGCTTATGAATTTGCACTTGTGTTGGGGAGGTGACGTTGCAACTACAAAAAAGCTGAATGTTGGGGCTATGTATGAAAATTAAGAATAAGCTAATAATAAAATAATTAAAAAAATATTTTTACTTGCAACAGGTGTATTAGTTAATATTCATTTATACCTTCTATCATTTATTTAGAACTAGGTAAACCAGTGGCTCAGTGGGTATCACTGTCACCTCACAGCAAGAAGGTCCTGGCTTCGATCCCCAGGTGGGACGGTTCAGGTGTGGAGTTTGCATGTTCTCCCCGTGTCTGCGTGGGTTTGCTCTGGGAGCTCCGGTTTCCTCCCACAGTCCAAAGACATGCAAGTGAGGTGAATTAGAGATACAGAGTTGTGTATGACTGTGTTTGACATTAAGGGGGCGGCACAGTGGCTCAGTGGGTAGCACTGTCACCTCACAGCAAGAAGGTCCTGGGTTTGATCCCCAGGTGGGGCGGTCTGGGTGCTTTTTGTGTGGAGTTTGCATGTTCTCCCCGTGTCTTCGTGTGTTTCCTTCCACAGTTAGAAAAAAAACATGCAAGTGAGGTGAATTGGAGATAGAATTGACCATGACTGTGTTTGATATTAAACTTGTGAACTGATGAATCTTGTGTAACCAGTAACTACCTGTCCTGTCATGAATGGAACCAAAGTGTAAAACATGACGTTAAAATCCTAATACATAAATAACTAAACTAGGTAAACTTGCAATTTGTGCAATTTTGTAGGTAACATTAATGCTTACTTAATATGCATAAAATATTAAATTATGTCAACTCATCAGGGTTAATCAGATATTTATCCCTACCCAAATGTGCTGCATTTAACATGTGTATTGCAAGTAGCTACTATCAGCCCAGCAGTTAATATACAGTGTATCACAAAAGTGAGTACACCCCTCACATTTCTGCAAATATTTCATTATATCTTTTCATGGGACAACACTATAGACATGAAACTTGGATATAACTTAGAGTAGTCAGTGTACAGCTTGTATAGCAGTGTAGATTTACTGTCTTCTGAAAATAACTCAACACACAGCCATTAATGTCTAAATAGCTGGCAACATAAGTGAGTACACCCCACAGTGAACATGTCCAAATTGTGCCCAAATGTGTCGTTGTCCCTCCCTGGTGTCATGTGTCAAGGTCCCAGGTGTAAATGGGGAGCAGGGCTGTTAAATTTGGTGTTTTGGGTACAATTCTCTCATACTGGCCACTGGATATTCAACATGGCACCTCATGGCAAAGAACTCTCTGAGGATGTGAGAAATAGAATTGTTGCTCTCCACAAAGATGGCCTGGGCTATAAGAAGATTGCTAACACCCTGAAACTGAGCTACAGCATGGTGGCCAAGGTCATACAGCGGTTTTCCAGGACAGGTTCCACTCGGAACAGGCTTCGCCAGGGTCGACCAAAGAAGTTGAGTCCACGTGTTCGGCGTCATATCCAGAGGTTGGCTTTAAAAAATAGACACATGAGTGCTGCCAGCATTGCTGCAGAGGTTGAAGACGTGGGAGGTCAGCCTGTCAGTGCTCAGACCATACGCCGCACACTGCATCAACTCGGTCTGCATGGTCGTCATCCCAGAAGGAAGCTGACGCACAAGAAAGCCCGCAAACAGTTTGCTGAAGACAAGCAGTCCAAGAACATGGATTACTGGAATGCCCTGTGGTCTGACGAGACCAAGATAAACTTGTTTGGCTCAGATGGTGTCCAGCATGTGTGGCGGCGCCCTGGTGAGAAGTACCAAGACAACTGTATCTTGCCTACAGTCAAGCATGGTGGTGGTAGCATCATGGTCTTGGGCTGCATGAGTGTTGCTGGCACTGGGGAGCTGCAGTTCATTGAGGGAAACATGAATTCCAACATGTACTGTGACATTCTGAAACAGAGCATGATCCCCTCCCTTCGAAAACTGGGCCTCATGGCAGTTTTCCAACAGGATAACGACCCCAAACACAACCTCCAAGATGACAACTGCCTTGCTGAGGAAGCTGAAGGTAAAGGTGATGGACTAAACCCAATTGAGCACCTGTGGCGCATCCTCAAGTGGAAGGTGGAGGAGTTCAAGGTGTCTAACATCCACCAGCTCCGTGATGTTATCATGGAGGAGTGGAAGAGGATTCCAGTAGCAACCTGTGCAGCTCTGGTGAATTCCATGCCCAGGAGGGTTAAGGCAGTACTGGATAATAATGGTGGTCACACAAAATATTGACACTTTGGGCACAATTTGGACATGTTCACTGTGGGGTGTACTCACTTATGTTGCCAGCCATTTAGACATTAATGGCTGTGTGTTGAGTTATTTTCAGAAGACAGTAAATCTACACTGCTATACAAGTTGTACACTGACTACTCTAAGTTATATCCAAGTTTTATTTCTATAGTGTTGTCCCATGAAAAGATATAATAAAATATTTGCAGAAATGTGAGGGGTGTACTCACTTTTGTGATACACTGTATATATCTGACCATGTCATGCAGAGTTGGTATGAAATAGACATTACCTTGCATATATCTGGGGGATCGGATGTATATACAGTATATATTAAATGTAATTGCTTTCAAATCAACATCAGGCCCATTATTTAAAGCACAACTGTAATTGCTTTGTCATCTAGCATAACTCTTTTTGGACAATATATAGTTTTGTATACATCACAAACACTCCTAAACCTGGTCCTGTATGTTTATCTACAACAAACATCCAGGATGACACTAAATTAAAAAGCAGCACAGTGGGAGAGTAAAACAGGCGCTCCATCAGGGAGAACAGAATCCCAAAGGCAGCGTGCTGCACATCAGTACCATGTTTACCCACAAAGGCCTGGATTTCCCATACAACCAGAGCAACAACAGCACTCATCAGGAAGATGAAAAATGAGTCAAACCTGGTCCCACAGAGATCACTTATCCTGCATGGCCATGTTCAAAAAAGCACAATGCATCTAAGCATAGCCCCAGCTTCACTACCACTGCTACCTGAGAAGCATTTGCCACAAAGATACAAACAAGGAGTTAAACATTTCTTCTGCTTATTTCGTTGTCCTCTGCAGACTAAGGCTCATGCCTAAACAATATGCTGTTTTCTTATGATTAATGTTGCATGTAAAATAAGCTTTATGAAAAATGCACTGTCTGTTGTATATAGTTAAAATACAGTATATGCTGGGTTATAACAAAGTACACTATACACTATATGACCAAAAGTATTGTGACACTCCTTAACATTTTACATTACATGCTTCCAACTGTGCAGCAACAGTTTTTATGTATGTATTTTTTCATTTATTTATTAAGTTCCCTAAGTTTCCTCCAAACTAACATAAAAGGGATTTTGATGATTCATGAATAATGGTGAGTTTGTGTGTCACACCCCATATCATTGGTTTATGGTTTTCTGTAAATAGCATAAATAGCACATGTTTATAGCATTTTAAGCTATATCCTCCTGAGACCCAGCAATTCCCTTTGTCCTCTGTGGTAGACATGTGTCTGAGATCTCTAACTCAAGCACCATTTACGCAATCCATTTGAGTACTACTGTTCTATATAGAGTACACCCTGAGCTTTTCAGTAATGTCACATTTGTGGGGGTGTGGCAAACATAGCTCATGAACTTTCTTTTCGAAGTGGCTACAATCTCAGATACCACATTTTATGGCAACAGGCAAGCAGTTTTTTGCTGATATTATGTTTCTGTTGCTAATAATCAAATTGTTTCATCAATATGAGAGTCTTAACTTCAATTTAGAAAGATTTTAGAAATGTACAGCAATTTTACCCCTTTCAAAAAACAACATTTATGTCCTTTGTAGTGGACAGTAGGACTTACTCCCTCCTGTTTTTAGCCTATTTCTATACAAGGAAGCAAAGGGCTGAGTAAGGCAGAGGCTATTTTATTCAGAAATTAGGCAGATTTAGAGCTGTCAGGAGATGAGGAAGAGGAGGGCCAGACTGTAGAGCTGGGAGAAGAAGAGGCCTATAGAACCACAGCCCAATGACAATGTCAAAATTATGGGGCACTGCATTTGCCAAAAATGCTGAATGTAGTACATGCATCACCATGCAGGAGAGCGGGCTGCAAAGGGAAAACATTTGTCAAATGTATTAAATGTAACATGTTTTTGTGTGTTTCAAAGACAAAAAACTGCTTCCTGTTATATCATGCATGACGCTGTAGCTGTGTGATGTGATCTTTAGGTGACTTCAAGATTTTAATTGAAATCTATATGAAAGTAATACAATGATAATACAATATTATTACATTACACATTAGCAAACAAGACCTGATGTCCACTAAAATCACAATACAGTAGACCCTTGACTTACTTATTTAATTGGTTCCAAAGTGCTGTTCTTAAGTCAAAATGTTTGTTAGTTAAACCTATTTTTCCCATAAGAAATAATGTAAATAGAATTATTCCGTGCCAGACCCCCCAAACCACCCTTTACCTAACATTTCTAATGTCTTAAATGCTCTTTTATGTTATAAATTCAAGTGTATTTTCCCTTAAATCTTAAATTATAGAATAGACATTCCTGTAATAAACAATAATAAACAACAATACACAGTAGTACTGTACTGTACACAAAACTACACACATCACATTTCAGTACAGTACGTGTGCTGTACCACATACCATAATAACTTTCCTTCTTTTTTTATAAAATGTATCTACCAGAAACAACGCTCATATTTTTCTATTATTTCCTTATTTATTTTAATAGTGTTGTATTTTGTAGGTGTAATTGCACGAAAGAAAGAATACTTTACTGAGCCGAATTTCTTCTTCTCTCTGACTCACTGTCCCCTCTGTCTGATACACAGTGACATCTACTGGCAGGAGTAATTATACAACAACAAATGTAATAAATTTTTTAATTTTTCACCACCACGCTTTCTCTGCACCTTAATTGAGGACATTTTAATATTGCATTTTACAAAATATAAAGAAAACACTGGAAAAACACCGTCCGCTGTCCAAATGTTTGCTCACTGTATATATACAGAGAGAGAGATGGTCGGAGTCAACTTGTTCGTGACGTCACGTGTTTCGCGAATTTTAGTTGGTAATCTGACATTTGTTTGTACGTTAAGTTGAAAAAGATCATTCGTAACCCAAAATGTTCGTATGGTAAACCGTTGTAAACTCAGGGGTCTACTGTACTTAATTTATCAAAAAGAAAAATTCTAAATATTTTAACCTTTTTTCCTTTGGTTATAGGATATAAAACTGATATAAATATCTTTCTTTTTTGTTTATTTTTCTAGTGCATAGTCTACTAACCAAACGAACAGATAGATCAGTGGCGATTTCTCTAAGACTGCAAGGGAAGCTCAGCTTCCCCTAAAATGTCAAAAATTAAATGGTCAAATATGTACAGTTGTGTTAACATTTCATTGACTACAAATGCGTTAGAACACGTTCATCTCGAAGACGAGTTCGTTCAGAATCAGCTACTTATCACAAATCGACTGACTCGAACTTCTCATACATTCCCTTGGCGTCAATGCATTTGCCCGCAGAAGCTGAGCGTCTATTCACTTCAATGGGACTGCATGGAAGGGTTTTTTTCATTGCTTCAAAACTCGCTGGTCATTGGATAAATGCCACAATTTTGTCCCGCCCCCAGATGCTGAGCGTCTCTGGGGGTGAATGGAGCTGTGGGCGGGTCTGGACACTGAGCTTCTGCAAGATGATTGGAGGATCAGTCGAAAGGCTGAATCCTGTTTTGATTGACAGCTATTTTGATCTCTACACCATCACTTAATCACTGGGAGCTTCAGTCCCATCGCGGATTTTGCGAGTGAAGTCGTTAGACAAACTGCAACCCATTTCAGGCCATTTTCTTGAAAGGAACAGGGCAGAATTTATGTATAAATAAATTGACAAATTTTATGATGTAAGACGACAATGAGCTTCCCCTCTTTGAAAGACCAGCAGCCGCCACTGAGATAGACATAACTTTTTACCTTGTACATAATCTTTCCATTTATACTTAGGTTAGTTTATTACTTAACTGCAAAATAGTGACTGCTTTCTCCGAAAACCATGGGAATTAAAAAGAGATTTCACGTATGCGCATTCTCACTTTTTTAAAAATGATGGTAATTTGCATATCAGAATCAGCTTTATTTGATGGAGCAGTATAAAAGAACATCCTGGGTTTGTTTTTGTGCATCTGTTAAACTCAAACGATAAGCCCAGCAGTATAATCATCTGTTCAGCTGTACTCATGGGTAATGGGGTGTTTCTATTGACTTTGATTCATTAAAAGCTCATCTGATTTTAAAGAATTTACTCTTCCAGTGTTACACTCTCTAAACCAGAACAGGTCGTGTTCATATTTCTGAGACTAAATTCCTTCTATTATTCAACACAGTGCTAAATTATTCAACTTGAGTGATCTCCCTTTTTTGCACGTACTACTACCATGTTGTTTATCTCCAAATGTCACTGCTTTTAATCATATGAATAAAAGCTGAGATGGAACTGAGGCACGATGAGATTTAACTGAAGTATTTTAATTGGTGTAAAACAAACACTCTGCATGGTGTCTAGCCAAACATGTTTTAATATATACAGTACTACTCCTTCTCTCAGTTCTACATCTAACCATTTTATTTTATTTTATTAGTAAAAAGGCATTTTTTTATTAATGACCTTGAGTTTTGTGTTTATAACATCCTCACAAATACACCGATCAGCCATAACATTAAATGATGTGCATGATTCTCAGCACTGAAGTGACAATGACATGGTGGTGGTGTGTTAGTGTGTGTTGTGCTGGTATGAGTGGATCAGACAGAGCAGTGCTGCTGGAGTTTTTAAATACTGTGTCCACTCACTGTCCACTCTGTTAGACATTCCTACCTAGTTGGTCCACCTTGTAGATGTAAAGTCAGAAATGACATCTTCTAGTCCTTCATCAGTCGTCACAAGACGCTGCCCATGGGGCACTGTTGGCTGGATGTTTTTGGTTGGTGGACTATTCTCAGTCCAGCAGTGACAGTGAGGTGTTTAAAAACTCCATTAGCATTGCTGTGTCTGATCCACTCATACCAGCACAACACACACTAACACACCACCACCATGTCAGTGTCACTGTGGTGCTTAGAATGATCCACCACCCAAATAGCAAAAAGGACCCAAATAATACCTACTCCCAGGAGTGCTGACCATTGAAGAAAAGCATGAAAGGGGGCTAACAAAGCATGGAGAGAAACATATGGACTACAGTCAGTAATTGTAGAACTAAGTGCTTCTATATGGTAAGTGGAGCTGATAAAATGGACAGGGAGTGTTGAAACAAGGAATATCCCAGCACAGCTTAAATGGGCCATTGAATGATTTTTCATATTTAATAGCTATTTATCATAATCCTTTTTAAAGTCTCCTTCTTAAGGATTCCTAATAGTGTCTATAAACCTCTTATCCAGATTCCAGACTGTAATTTATCATGATTTTAGGTCAAATGTGCTGGCAGCAGCAGCAGGCTGTATCTTATTACTGTAGTCACACATGAATGACCCAGAAAACATGACAACAACCTTACATGCAATATATTTAGTTACATGTAGGTTTAAAAGTGATTTATCACTGATGCACAAATCAATTATTATATGTTTTAAGGACACACTTTTAACTCACTGACACTTTGTTCTACCACAGACTAAACTGAAAGATGATCAACTCTAATAAAATGCTTTTTACTAGGTTAAACTTTAGCTAGAAATAATTTAATATTTCGATGCATAGTTTGATTCGTCCAATTCTAATTCATCCTAATTCATATCCTTAGACTACCCTGGATGGGTCTCTGTGAGGTTTAATATTTAAATATCAATGTTTAATATTTAGGGAGTTTTTCCATGCCACTGATGCAAATTGTCTATTGTAAAACTGAAATTTGACTTGACATTACCAAGCTATCAACAGCATTTTTATTTCTAAATTGTTTTTTTATTTATTTATTCACTCAATCATTTACATTTCTTCTTTTGTGAATGAGTTTTTCATGTAAATAAAAGTAACTACTTGTTAGCAGAGTGACTTTGTCATTGCTGTGAGCTCTGTGTCAGAAAAAATTACCATTAAAGCATCATAAATAAAACAGGCTGCAAAAATACTTCTAAGTAATACATATCCTGAAGAATATCCTAAAGTTTGTGCTTTGCTGTGGTACAGAGGCATCCCAGATTAGTCTATTCAATTACTTAAAGGCAAAATAGTAATAGTTACTGCTTAATAGTTACAATTACAAAGTGATTTTTATTATGCAGTGAACCTTAGTTGCATTGTAAGACTTTGTACTCAGTCTAAGTAATACATAGACTGAAGAATATCCTGACATGTGTGCTTTGCTGAGGTACAGATGCATTCCAGAGAGGATGTTTGCATTTTTTTTAACACAAACAAAACTTGTTTAAGTTTAAAACATAAGACAAAAAAATGGACAGCATTTAAAAGCATTAAAAAAGCATTCAAATCTTACAAAAGTAAGATTAGGCAACATGTGTATTTAAGTACATGTAGTCCTATAATAATCAGTGTTATAATCATTATTAGCCACAACAATTGGTATAAGTTGTGATAGATTAATTATATATAGGAAATTCTATGCTTCCAACTTTGCAGCAATAGTTTAGGGAAGGCCCATTCCTGTTCCAGAATGACTGTACCCCTGTGCAAAAAGCAAGGTCTGTAGAGCTTGGTTTAAAGAAACTCAAGTAGCCTTAGATTATCCTTATGACTGTCCTTATTAAGCTCATAATCAGGTGTCCAAATATTAACTTATAAGGTGTATACAGTGGTACCTTAAAAGACGTTTAAAAGACGTTGAGTTTCAAGGTATTTTTTTCCCATAAGGATGTATGGGAAACCTGTTAATGTGTTCCATGGTCCCGTGGAACTGCAAATATTTTAGGCTAATGTCAAATAACAGGGTTGTTGTTGACACTTATACACTGACAATACCACAAGTACAATATAAGAACACTGAAATACAGTTGAAAAACAGTTAAAACTCATTTTAAAATACAATAAATTATTGTTTCTTATGCTTCTTAATCATGGAGATGCCTGATTTTGGAATACCGTATTCCTTAGTGAGTTCAGTAAGGGTGCATTCACCTGAGAAGCAGCAAAACCACTTATTATTATTTCCTATGAAGTGTGGCGGTGCACAAAGCTTAATGTGACTTATTGTACTAAAACAACAAGTGAGGAATTTTATTAGTGGAGAGAACTTATGAGCAGTAATAATTAAGAGAGGTTTAGTGTTCCTATGTCGTTCTTTGAATCTTTCTTTGTTGTTTTACTCCAAAGGCATTCTGATGGAAACCTGTTTACCCGCCGAGGTTAAGGATTAAAGTCGAGACTGCCGTGACAACTATGCTGCTCCTGCCGGATGTGACGGGTCTGGAGTAATTGCACCAAGAATGACAAGAAATCACTACAGACATTATTGAAGACTACAGCGAAGAACAACTCTATTATTATTTATCTATTTATTACCAGTCATAACTTTTAGATCATTTAATTCTGTGTTCGTATGCTCTGTGTAAATCGTGTATTTATTTAAAGTATCCTCCAGGTCACCCAAGAAGGAAGGGCCCTGCTGAGTCTGGTTCCTCTCAAGGTTTCTTCCTGTAATTTTCAGGGAGTTTTTCCTTGCCACTGTCGCCCTCGGCTTGCTCAACAGGGTTTTTTTGTATCTGTTGGTCCTGGATTTTGTAAAGTTGCTTTGAGACAATGTCTATTGTAAAAAGCGCTATATAAATAAAGTTGACTTGACTTGACTTAATAAATTAAGTCACATTAAGCTTTTTTTTTTTTTTTAACAATAAGCATTTCAGACTCAGAAAAGCTGATTCTCACAATTTCTCAGCACCCTGAGCTATAACACAAGTTTAAAAGTTAAAAAAAAAGTAAACACAGATACATGTTGATGCTTTCAGAGTGAATCTGATAGTTATTCGACACAAATGCAGATTTGTCTCATATTCGCACTTTGATGACATTTTACTGCACTGCTTAAGCCGAGCGCTGAACAGTGGCAGTCGCACACATGTCAAAGATTTTCAGTTTAGGTGACTTTGAGTTACAAGGTACCATTGTACACTGAAAAACATACCCATCCATGCAATTCACTTTAATATTTGCATCTGTTGTGTTTTCACTATTGTGTACCCTGCATTTACTCAGTAAATATTTGTATCCCTTTCCATGACATTTTAACTCTAACATGCTTTCACACAACACAAACAAAGCAGTTTGCTGGTTAATACCCAGGTTAGTGTGCTTCAAAGCAGTTTTGACAGGTTCTTTTTTTCTCAAGGCCTTTTCTTCAATTAATAGAGCGTGATTAATTAAAGACTACTACAGTCCTGTCTATGTACATGCATTTTTTTTACAAATGTTGTGTAATTGTGAATAATTAAGGAAGCAATGGCTTTAAATTGCATATGGCACATGAACCCTAGCTCTAATTATTTCTGTGTATAGGCATGTAATTTAAGCACATACCTACACGGATCAGCCATAACATTAAAACCACCTCGTTTCTACACTCCACTTATCATATAGGAGTGCTTTGTAGTTCTACAATTACTGACTGTAGTCCATCTGTTTCTCTACATACCTTTTTAGCCTGCTTTCACCCTGTTCTTCAATGGTCAGATCCCCCACAAAGCAGGTATTATTTAGGTGGTGGATCATTCTCAGCACTTCAGTGACACTGACATGGTGGTGGTGTGTTAGTGTGTGTTGTGCTGGTATGAGTGGATCAGACACAGCAGCACTGCTGGAATTTTTAAATACTGTGTCCACTCACTGCCCACTCTATTAGACACTCCTACCTAGTTGGTCCACCTTGTAGATGTAAAGTCAGAGATGATTGCTGATCTAAGCTGCTGTTTGAGTTGGTCATCTTCTAGAACTTCATCAGTGGTCACAAGATGCTGCCCACGGGGTGCTGTTGGATGGATATTTTTGGTTGGTGGACTATTCTCAGTCCAGCAGTGACAGTGAGGTGTTTACAAACTCCATCAGCGCTGCTGTGTCTTATCCACTCATACCAGCACAACACACACTAACACACCACCACCATGTCCATGTCACTGCAGTGCTGAGAATGACCTGACCATTGAAGAACAGCATGAAAGGGGGCTAACAAAGCATGCAGAGAAACAGATGGATTACAGTCAGTAATTGTAGAACTACAAAGTGCTTCTATGGTATATGGTAAGTGGAGCTGATAAAAAGGACAGTGAGTGTAGAAACAAGGAGGTGGTTTTAATGTTATGGCTCATGGGTGTATAGTCACATACTACAGTATACCAGTTCTTCTCATATGGGTATCAAACAGCATCAAGCTGCTTCTAATCTGGGTGTCGACCTTTTTTCAAGAGTTTGCACTTTATACAAAAAGGCCTTATGCAATCAGTGTAGGATGAACTGAACTGCCAGTATGCTCTGTGTGAAAAACTAGATTAATCTAATTACTTCAACAACAGAAGCAATTAGTCAAAAGCTCTAGTTGGCGCCTCCTTATTACGCCTTATTGCAAACGTTAAAAAAAGATTCCATTATACAACAAAGGCAGAGGAGATAAGATGTTCCCTCTGGTTTACTTAGCCTAGATTTTAACAATTCCCAGCTGGCTAGATAAATGTATGGATGGACAAGTGTTTCTATTCACCATAGAACATCAGACAGAACAAAGTGTTCTCTAAGCACCCCAGTGCCATGGGAAAAGGATGAAAAGAACCTGGAAATGTTTTTACTTCTAAGCATTCAAAATTCAAAAATGTAATTTATCTCTATCTTTCTGTCTCTCTCTCATTCACTAACTGTCTCCAGGGGGCCGCACAGGTTGTACAGCATCCTGGTCACAAGGTAAATTGTAAATTTTTTAAACCCACTCAATAATGCAAATTTCCTAAATGTATTAAACTAAATGTGAGCATGAAGACATTTATGCTACAATATTAAATGAACTATTAGTGGCCCGTGTTCTCCGCTATGGCTTTTCGTATAGCCTCATCATGAATTTTGCATTACCTTTTAATGACTCTAGAGGATATTGACTCACTCAGGATCTAATTTATCATTAGCTTGAATGTGAGCATGCATCAGCCGGCTAGAAAGGTAATCTGTCATATCTTGGGGGTTTTGATGTGCACACTCAGCTGGCAGATTGACCGGACAATAAATTTTGTTACGCCAGACTTAATGGTGGTTGAGACAAGGTAGAAGTTCATTGAGCAAATGTCAAATGCTGCGAAGGTCTAAAAAGGTTTTAGTGACCTTAGTGATCTCAAGATCTCATTGTTTTCTCAAATAATTAAATTATATTTATTTTGATCTAAAGAATTTTGACATTTTTGTTGCCCTAACTATGGATTTAGCAAAAAATAGAAATATACATTTATTTATAACGTTGACTTGGCTGCATGGCTGACAAAAGACTGGGTTGCTGAGTCAATTTATTTGATCCCACAGAGCACAAACATCCAGGAAACAATGCTGTACTGACTTGGATGTTGACCAGGATAAAAATGTCTACTATACCCACTGTGAAAAACAGTGAACCCACTGCCCATCAAAATGACCCTGGCTTTTGGATATGTTGCTGATGACCTTTTGGATGGTCCATTTTGTCCTTGGCATCCAGCATCGATTTCTTCCAAAAAACATCTGAAATGCTGATTCGTCTGACCACAGGGCATTTTTTCACAGTGTGACGGTCCATCCCAGATGTTTAAGAGCCCAGAGAAACTGACACCTCTTCCGGATGTTTAACATAGAGCTTGTATTTTGCTTAGTAAGGTTTTAAGTGGCATTTGTGCATGTAACTCTGTATTGTAGTGCCTGACAAAGGTTTGCCAAAGTAATCCCTTGTCCATGTGGATATGAATGGCGGTTTTTGATGCAGTGCTGTCTGAGGGTTCAGAGATCACAGGTATTTAGGTAAAATTCCTCCAGATTCTTTGAATTGTGTAATGATATTATGCACTGTAGAGGGACAAATATGCAACCCCCTTCCAATGTTTTCTTAAGAAAGATTGTTTTTAAACATTTTAATAATTTTCCCACACACATGTTGACAAACTGGAGATCCACTGTCCGTATTTGCTTCTTAAAGACTCAACCTTTTATGGATACTACAATTCTACCAAACCATAATTAAAATACCATTGACATCACCTGTTTGAAATCACATCATTATTTAGATTATTTTACCTCATTACTCGTTTTTACTATTTAAAAAATGGTAGCATGGGATTCATTTAATCAGGGGCTAAATAAATACACAAAACTATGGATTTTAGCTAGGTTCTAAGTACAGATAACTACAGTATATTTAGATGCCAAACGTATATGTAAACCACTTTACACAGTGAAGTGAGGTCCATAAAAAACATCATTTGACAAGTTCGCCTTCACAGAGCTCCAACCCTTCACATTCCTATTAACATTCTATGAGATGAATTGAAATGTTGATTAGTCCCTGATCACATAATGCATTTGAGTAAACTGGCCTAGAATCCTACAGACACACTTTAAAATCCTGCTTTTGAAAAACTGTAGAGGCGTTTATAGTCAATAGTATAATATTTTATAGTCAACTAAATCTTGTAAAATTTCAAGTTGACTGTAATTTGTTAATTGAGTGGCACAAATAAAAGTATGTAGTGTGCTTTCTGCATAGCACCAGGGTCCCAAAGACCCGTGTTCAAACCTTGCTTTTAGGCTGTGTGAAGTTTGGTTTTCCACTGTCGGTTGGTTTTTCTCTAGGTACTCTGGTCACCTTTAGGCTGAAGCATTATAACAGATAGTAGATGTGTGTTTTATTTAAGTTTAAAGGTGGTTAATCTTTTAACACACAACTCATGATAGTTGTTAGTCCTGGCCATACGTCAATGGGTTTGATGTACTGATGCATTTTTTTAAACAACAGTGGGGTTTAATTGATGCTAAAAAGTTCTTGTGAATGCAGTCTAAGACACCATTCCATTTTGTTACATTACACCTCCTAGCATTACATGAACAAGGCAACCAAGTGGTTACAGCACAGACATGAGGTTCTTCTGTGATTTCTGGGATACTGTGAGAAAAAAATAATCCAAGTTTTTTGGTACCCACATGGACTAGAGAAACAAAATTAAAAAAGAGAAAAGTTAAGCATTAGCACTAATGTTTCATTCCTGTACTTTACCTATGGTTCTAAAATCACTAAATTCACCACTGACGTAATCATAGCTGTTTACACTTATGTACGGTGGCCGAGAAGTGCAAAACAAATTTACATTTCAGAAAACAAAATTACAAAAAAACAAAAACAAATTTACAAGTGCTTGGGTACCCAGTGTTTGTAAATTTGTTTTGGCATATGTAAAAGTGTTTCAGCACTTGTAAATTTGTTTTCGGCATATGTAATTTTGTTTTCTAAAATGTACATTTGTTTTGCACTTCTCGGCCGCACATTTCTGACGGAAAGGGTAGGTACAATAAACCGGAAGTGCGTGTTGCTTACCTGCTGTCAATCAAACTGTTTCTCAGCGGTAAAGTGAACGGAGTTTGTGATGGTGACGATAAACAAGGTTTTGTCTAGTTTGTGGAAATCATTTTATCCAGTTGACCCGCTTTTATTCTTAGTAACGCGGTGTGTGCGCAATATAACCTGTGTAATACACCGCTGTATGAGTAGCACCGTGGGCGGAGTGCGTTGTTTTGCCTAAAATATGGTTCTGACTTATTATTATAAAGAATGAAAATAATAAATGTTAAACACCATAAATAAAACCTTTGTTCTCGTGACTGTGTAAGGTGCCCCCCCAGGTATTTTCAGCACAATCAGGAAAAAAGCTTCAAAAGCTTAAATGAGGCTTCATCTGCACTCCGCCCACTGCGCTGCTCATACAGCGGTGTATTACACAGGTTATATTGCGCACACACCGCGTTACTAAGAATAAAAGTGAACACTACTTAATATAATTAATTAAACAGCAGTTTCCTTCTGTTTTATACACATCACACTGTCTCCCATTGATAAAACTACGGAACAAAGCGCGTATCAGTTCAATACTGAACGCGGCGTTTAGTTTCCAAATAAAGAAGGATTCTGTATTTTACGGGATGGTTGGTAACCCTGGTTTGATTGTCTCTTATATAGTGAGTGAGATAAAACACAGCACCAAAGCTTCATCAGTCCCGCACATGCTGCTTTAATATAAGCTCCGATACACTGAGTCCAGTGTTACAAAAGTGAAACAAGCTTCAAAGCCTCGGTATCAAATGTTCCGTCCCTAATAAACAATGTTTTGTCCATTTTGTGTTAATTATTTTCATTATTTCGCTTTTGTTGTTCTTGTGGGAATTCCTTAGATGTTTAGAAGAGCGGACGGTAGATAGAGATGCACACACCACGTCTAAACATCTGCACAAACTATCTAATAACTTTCCACAAGAAAAACAATAGCGGGTCAACTGGATAAAATGATTTCCACAAACTAGACAAAACCTTGTTTATCGTCACCATCACAAACTCCGTTCACTTTACCGCTGAGAAACAGTTTGATTGACAGCAGGTAAGCAACACGCACTTCCGGTTTATTGTACCTACCCTTTCCGTCAGAAATGTGCGGCCGAGAAGTGCAAAACAAATTTACATTTTAGAAAACAAAATTACATATGCCGAAAACTAATTTACAAGTGCTGAAACACTTTTACATATGCCAAAACAAATTTACAAACACTGGGTACCCAAGCACTTGTAAATTTAGTTTTTTTGTAATTTTGTCTTCTGAAATGTAAATTTGTTTTGCACTTCTCGGCCACTTATGTGATATTTACAGCATTTAGAAGTGTGTTTTTTTCCTCACCACAGTACAAATATACAACAGTCCAATAACACAATTCAGCTAAAAACATGTTAAAAGACAATATGTGTAAAGACAAATAATTGTAGTTGCTTTATTTGTAAGCAAAAGGATAGTGTTTACTTAAATGTGTGTATTCAGTCCCTGTTTAAAAAGAGCAACTGACTTAGCTGTTTAGCCAGCATGGAAAGGTTTGTTCCACCACCTGGGTGCTAGTATAGAAAGGAACCTTGATGCTTGTCCTCTTTGGTCCTGAAAGGTAGGTGAAGTCAAGCTAGACCTTTGGCTTTAAAGGTGTTATCTTTTAGCATCGCTTTAGCATGGACAAGGTTGTGGTAAGCCTGGTTTCCAGCAATCTCTGGGCATAATGCACTAGGACAGTGGTCCCCACCCACCGGGCCGCGGACCGGTACCGGTCCGTGGGTCATTTATTATCCGTCCGCACAGAAAGAATAAATAATTACAAATCGCTACAAGAGCAATTAAAATTCCAATACTCTTGAGGTGTTATTGTCTTTAATCACCACTAGGTGTGAGCAGCGTGAAAAAAGCTCAGGGTCCCCACCCAAATTTACATTCTATTTTAAATCCTCCCGCCCCCGCGGGTCAGTCAAATTATACTGTATCTTATATGAAACCGGTCCGTGGTGCAAAAAAGGTTGGGAAGCGCTGCACTAGGACACCAATCCACAGTGGGGCCTTGGCCACCTCCTAGACATAGCTAATAATGCCTGTATGTAAAAGCCTGACCAGCTGACAGCACAGCTAGGATCTGAACCCAGGATTCCAGCATTAGTGTGCTAGAGTAATTTATCACTACCCCACTCTCTCCCACAAAGCTTCTCAATTAAAGCATATTTCTTTTATTTTACTGATTTGAAGGACTAGTCAAGGAATCAAGTATTACATCGAGCAATAGTCTGTCTACATAGAAACATTTCACTCACCAACATATGAACCCTTCATCATAACGTCTTTCCTGCTAACTGCTTTTTTGTAATGAATGCTTTACTGTTAAAATCCATTATATTTTAAGAACTAAAATAGCATGGAATTTAACAATTAACCCATCTGGGACTGGGCAAATGGCATTGCGTCTGATATCGATCACAGATGGCCAGGAGAAAACTATACCATCTGGATGCAGGTACTGCAAATTTGGAGGATAAAGACCAAGTGGGACAGAAAGTTTATTTTAGGGTATAGTAATACTGATGACTTGCATTTCTGAAGTTGCTCTTGAAGTTGGATGTATCCTTTTTATTAGATTGTCTCGTACATAAATAACTTCAGTGTTTAAAATGAAACAATTCCACCACCAAGTGGCTGGTAGTTGAAGCTGCCGTGGCGTTATGAACGTTGCAAAACCTTTAAAATTGGAAATACACAGACACATTTATCAGAATAACCTTTTGTTAAACAAGCTAACAATGTATTGATAATTTAAGAATCAAAATAAATGTTTTACAAATAATTTATTCATTGGTATATATTTTTTTATTTTATTTTTATTTATTTATTATTATTATTTGTTTTTGTTTTGTTTTTTGTTTTTCATTTTTACAAATCAATGCATTCTGGTCAGGTTCAAAGTGGATCTGGCATAATCTGAAAACACTGGATGCAAAATTGAAATACACCCTAGGCAGGGTGCCAATCTGTTGCAAGACATTACCTACTCCCATGTGTCTTTACCCACACAAATAGGCAAATGAAAAGTAGCCAGTCAACATTGTCCATGTACAAACCCCATTTTTGGAAAAGTTGGGAAATTTTGTAAAATTCAATCAAACAAGAATCCGGGAACTGAATTGTATTTTTTGTAAAAATTTGTGCCTGCAACACAAAGAAAGACAAGTTGAGACAGAGGTATATTTACTACAGTGTTACAGTACCTTTTCAATTATTACACTTGGGATTAGGAATCTTGCACCTTTCATTGTTACCAGTCTGGATGTTCCCTTTCTTCCATATTTTTCCCAATAGGAAGCTGAAACTTGGACTCGTCCTGTTATGACAGGCTATGGCCTGGTTTCCACTGTTTTTGGTTCATTTAAGATAAAGTTGGGCTAGGAGAACTCAGTGGCCTTGCTGCATAGAATGACTATCAATGCAGCATCCATAGTGTGGGTATCTCTTTGCATAATAAAGTTTCAGTTTAAAGTGACTGTTTTTGGAAGTACTCTTAAGCCCATGTGGCTATATTTGTCACAGTAGAATGACACTTTCTCATCAGGTCTGAGGGCTCAAAGGTAATGCAGATTCAACAGTGGTTTTTAACATTGCCTTACACAAACGGAATTTCTTCAAATTCCATGAATCTTTCCATAATATGTGTGGAAGATGGTAAAAGACTTCCATGAAGAAATGTTGTTTTTAAACTGATTGACTATTCTTTTATGAAGTTTGGTATAAAATGGTGAGCCATAAACCATCTTTGCTTGCAAAGTTTGAGTCCTTGGTGGATACTCATTATGATTTTTACCAATCATAATATTCTCACCTGTTACCAATTAATGTGATTACTGTGGAATCTTTTAAAATTGTGTAACATGTATTTCTATATTTTTTTCACTCTTACTTTGTCCTTGACCCAAGTGTGTTCCCTGTTCAAGTGTGTGTGTTGCAGCCATCAACACAAAATTCTCATAACTGTTTATTGTTTTTTATAATAAGAAGAAGAAGAAGAAGAAGAAGAAGATGAAAAAGAAGAAGAATAATTCAAATATTGTTCGTAATTATATTCAAAGATTTTTAAAGGGAAACTCATGGTGTTACCTGACAAGAACCAACCATTTAGAAAGGGCCCAGTCAATTATGATTGATGATAAATTGGTATTGACATATATGTTTGTAGTGGTACTGCATGTGGTGTTACTAGTCAAACATAAGGGCAATCTTGTCTATGGTGTTTAAATGAAACCACTTTGCACAAGGATGGAATACAGTTAGAGGCAATTCAAGTTGGAGGTGTGTGTGTGTGTGTGTGTGTGTGTTGTTTAAGTACTTTTACAGCTTCTTACAGTCAGTGACAATAAATTAGGAGCAAATGTTGCTTTGTGGCACCCACTCTACCAGCTGTACCACTGTACCCAGGCAGAGAAAATCATGCTGTCTGAACTTTACCAGTTTAAATCAAAATAAAATACCAAAAAGAGCTGTAAACAATTAGTGCCTAATTAGTCTAATTTGCAAGTGTGATCAAATATTATTCTTTAATTGGACTGCTGCCACGATCAGTGTGTATTTTGTCCTTAGTAATTCCTAAGAATAATGAATAAATGAATTACCTAATACCTAAAACAGCCCTGGTCAAATTCCATGTTAACACATCCTCTACAGGGAAACAAATGTTGATCTGGCATCTTCTGCAAACTTTAGTGCACATTTTTATTTATTGGCAGAATATAACATTTGGGGGGAGGCAATCAACATAAAATCTAGAAACTGCTGTGAGGAGGAATTGCCACTAGATGGCGCCATTGAATAAGGCTTAAATGTCAAAATTGTAACAGCGATCTGTTCGGTGTCAGCTAGTGTTTCCGGTAGAAAAATAACACACTTTTTACAATGGGTAAATCATTTTAAATAAATATTTTAATTTATCCAAGTCTATTAAAATACATTTTCTATACACAAGAACAATTCATTCATTTATTCCTCTTTTGAGACTGAAAATGTCAAACTGCCCTTCATTCAAACTACAACCACAAAACAGAGAAAAGTTGGGACAACAATCCCGCATTGTTTCTTATATTTACTTTGACTTTTATTTCATTGCAGACAGTATGGACCCAGGATTTGTCATGTTTTGTTTGGTCAATTTCATTTCATTTGTTAATAAACATCCATTTGTGCATTTCAGGCCTGCAACACATTCCAAAAGACGTTGGGACGGTAAAGCATTTACCGTTTCTAATGCTGCCATTCCTTCTCACAACATCTAAAAGACGTTTTGGCACCGAGGATACCAAGCGTTGAAGTGTTTAGGTGTTACTTTGGCCAATTCTTTCTGCAAACATGTCTTAAGGTGTGCAGACGGTACAGGATTGTCGTTATAGCATTCTCTATTGGAGCAGACAGACAGGTCAGTCCAGTACCCGTACCCTCTTCTTCCGCAACCATGCCTTTGTAATGTGTGCAGCATGTGGTTTTGCATTGTCTCGTTGACGTCTTGAAGGCAGCATATGTTGCTCTAATACTTCAATAAACTTTTCTGCATTAATGCTGCCATCACAGAAGTGTAAATTACCTTTGCCAAGGGCACTGACACAACCGTTTGGACTTGTTGCTAATAACAATCTGGATGGAAGATATAAAAGACTGATTTCTTTGACCACACTACACATTTCCACTGTGTGATGGTCCATCCCAAATGCCTCCAAGCCCAGAGAACCTGACACCGCTTTATGAAAAACCTAAGGCTTCTTATTTGCACAGTAAAGTTTTAAGTGGCATTTGTGCATGTAACTCTGTAGTGTAGTGCTTGACAAAGGTTTGCCAAAGTAATCCCTTGCCCATGAGGTTATATCAGCTATTGCTGAATGACAGTTCCGAAAGATCGGAGATCACGTGTGTTTAGCTTAAGTTTGTGCCCCTGCCCTTTGCCTACTGAAACTCCTCCAGATTCCTTGAATCATTTAATGATACTATGAACTGTAGAGAATATGCAAATCCATACCAATCTTTCTTTAAGGAAACATTTCAATCATTTTCTCACCCATTTGTTGACAAACTGGAGATCCTCCGCCCATCTTTGCTTCTCATAGACTCAGCCTTTGTAGATGCTTTTGTACCAAATCCTGATTACAATCACATGCTGACATCACCTGTTTAAAAATCACATCATTATTTAGTTTATTCAGTTATTGTTGTTGTTATTTTTTTAGACCAGAAATGCAGGAATGGATGTGCATTAAAACATGAAATTAAGTTGATTACACAAAACACAAAATATCTTGGGTTCACACAGTCTGAAATGAAATAAAAGTAAATGTAAAATAAAAACACTGCATTATTATTATTATTATTATTATTATTATTATTATCTTTTAATTTGCATTAATCATACTGTTCCAACTTTTTTCCTTATTTGGGGTTGTATTTCAGGAGATCACATTACAGTAGAAGACGTGTCCAGACTTAGGTGCTATGATTTGTGTTCTTATTAATGTAATTAGTTCTTGAGTCACACATACACAAGTTTATAACATCTGGGAAATTACATGATCATGTGTTCTTATTAAATTGCATTTCAAAAGGCTTTGTACAGGCAGCTGTTTGTTTCGATAAGTGAGTCAACCCAGATCAGCTAAATCCATACAGAATGCTTTTTAAAATTATTTATTCAAATGTCAATGATTTGTCTCAGTAAATTATATTACAGATTTGGGATGTATGTGTCTTAGCTTGTAGATTCTAGGTAACATGTCAGTCTTGTTTATTTACAGTGGTACTGATCTCTGTTGATCTCTCTGAGGAACAGGGTCACATGCCTTTTTAAAGTGTATTCCAGATATATTAACCTTTGGTCATGTATTGTGTATTTTAACAATTTATCTACATGCATTAAAGACTGTTAGTCTTCTGCCACAAATTCCATTTTAAAGTATTCTTACACCCTTCTCCAACCCTCTGAAATCCTACACCTTCTACTTCATAGCACCACTATACACTCAGCTGCTGGATTTAATTGTGTTTTATATATACAGTGCATGTTATCAGTCTGGCTTTTCCAAAAATACTGAGGTTTACATGGTGGTGGTGTGTTAGTGTGTGTTGTGCTGGTATGAGTGGATAAGACACAGCAATGCTGATGGAGTTTTTAAACACCCCACTGTCCTTGCTGGACGGAGAATAGTCCACCAACCAAAAATATCCAGCAAACAGCACCCCATGGGCAATGTCCTGTGACCACTAATAAAGGTCTCGAAGATGACCAACTCAAACAGCAACAATAGATGAGGGATTGTCTCTGACTTTACATCTACAAGGTGGACCAACTAGATAGGAGTGTCTAATAGAGTGGACAGTGAGTGGACACGGTATTTAAAAACTCCAGCAGTGCTGTTGTGTCTGATCCACTCATACCAGCACAACACACACTAACACACCACCACCATGTCATTGTCACGTCTATATGGTAAGTGGACAATGTGTGTAGAATGTTAAGACTGATCAGTGTATATGAGGTAAAAACTACATTCAAGATGACCAGGTTTTGAGTCTTAAGCCAACAAGCAGGTTCTTGTACAAGTGGCCAGTGATGACAGAAAATACACAGACTTCATAGACTCAGAGTGCATGTGCTTGACTGGCCTGCCTGTAGTCTAGATCTGTCTCCTATTGAAAATGCATGGTTCATCATGAAAAGGAGAATCAGACAACAGTGACCACTGACTGTGGAGCAGCTGAAATTCTGTATCAAGCAAGAATGGGCCAGAATTACGAACTGTAACAATAAGTATCCTCAGTTAGCAAATGATTAAAAGGGGTGTGTTGCAGACATCCCATTCTTTATTACTTGTTTATGTTTACAAAATAAAGGAAGAGAAAGGCCTGGTCAGTTTTTCCTAATAGCGGTCCAAATGCAATGAGGGGGGAGACTTTCAACCATGTAGTGGGGAGGCGTGAAGGCTGGAGCTTAAATGTCAGTGAACATGAAAACCCCCTGCAGTGGCTTGATTCCTCATAGAAACATTCAGAATCCAGAATGGATTTCTATATATATTTTTTTTTTTTTACACAAGAAGTAAAACCAGCATTGTTTTGCATAGTTTGCACCTTCCTTAGAAATAAAAGGACATTCATTATTTAAATACATAAAAGATAAGCACAAATACAATATTTTATTTTATTTTAAATTTAAAATAAAATTTAATTTTGTTTAAAAATTCGGATAAAAAAATCGTATCGTGAACCCAGTATTGTGAATCATATCGCATTGTGGGTAGAGTGTATTGTTACATCCCTATCTAAGACAGATACTTTTAGTAGACCACAGTGTTAATGAGCAAACCAAACTTCAATAAAAGACACTAATGCAAACCACTGTCTCCAGTTTCTATAACAGATTTATGGATTATGTGAGCATTTGTTTATATAAAAACAATAAATAAATAAACACCAAAAATAAAATACAGAAAAAAAAATGTGACAGAAATGTGTATTCAAAAAAAAAAAGCCTGAGTATGATGTACACAACATTTAGGCGTAATTACATAATTATAATATGACATCTTTCAACTTGTTTGAAGGGTTGTAATACACTCCATAATAATCCATAACTCAACTCTTTGTTTGCAATATTTCTGCCTTAATCTAAGGCCAACAGGGAACTCGTGCCATTATCTACGGTCAAAGTAATAAGAACTTTTCAAGTCTGTTTCCTTTGATATGTTTGGTCTTCTGAGGTCTTCTGTGCTGTTTTACAGACTTTCAGTCACAAAATTCTGACAGGCCTCAATGTGTTTTCTCTCCAAATGCCACAGAAGAATGCACTCCAGTTTGTGCGTCGGAGTCTTTCTTGGGAGGTAGAAACTAAAAGGGCCTGTGAGCTTTGATGCGGAGTTCTGTGTTGCGACTGCGATGGTTAACTCGGAAAAAGAAGCCAGTGTTGGAAACAGAGAAGTCAGTGAGGATGTGGTTCTTCTCTCTCTCTCATTGTCTATTTTAGGGGTGAGATGAGACGAGGGGTGGGGGTAGGTTGAGGAAGAGTAAGAGAACACACAGCAAGCTTTAATGTGTTAGTTGTTCTGAGGCCACTTATGTTATTGATTATGCGTGATTATGTGCTCACTATCCATAACAGAGTCAGATAGGAAAAAATGAAGCCGTTCTGTTTGTAGTGGCTTGCTGATGCGGTGCCTGGAGGCCATTAGATTTGTTTGTTGCCATAGATTGCATGAGAATTTGTATCTGTGTACTGAGACAATTACAAATACGCTGCAGTAAGAGCAAATATGTTGTATAATAGTAAAGAATTAACCTTATACTACAAGATCATTTTCTTTAACTTTTATCTTAAGAACTGAGCCTAAAAGTTGCCACCTGGATGTGCCTTGAATGATTTTAAAATACTGTTACAAAATCTACAATTTTGAAATTATTCATTTATTTTTTTAGCACAAACTATATATTTTTTCTAGTAATTTTTACTAATTTATAGTACAGTAAAAACTATTAAAGTGTCAGATGAATTAATTAATTACAGTCGTACCTTGTAACTCACCGTCACCTAAACACTCAATGCCCTTTGTTGAGAAATCTGTACCCTTAAACTAGAGTAACTATAGAATGGAAAATCGGTGGAAACCGTGAGTTTTTTGCGGTGCAATGCTCCCACATAGTGGTGATTAGAGACAATAACACCCCAAGAGTATTGGAAATTTAATTGCTTGTAGCGATTTCTAATTATCTATTATTTCTGTGCGGCCCGGTAATAAATGACCCATGGACTGGTACTGGTCCACGGCCCGGGGATTGGGGACCACTGCCTTAAACTCAACGTGTTCAGTTTTTTTTTTTTTTTATGTATTTATTTAATTTCAAATTAACAATGAACAGTCGCTTTGTTCAGCGCTCGGCTTGAGCGGTGCGGTAATACGTCATCAAAGTGTGCATGTGAGACGAAACTGCATTTGTGTGGAATAACCATCAGATTCACTTTGAAAGCGCCACATGACTGTGTTTAGCTGAATTTTCCTCACTGTTTCACTTTTAAACTTGTGTGACAGCTCGGGGTTCTGAGAAATTATAAGAATCAGCTTTTTATTTCAGTATTTTTACATTATATTAGTGTTATTTTCAGTGTATAAGTGTCAAAAAGTGTATAAGTGCCCTATTATTTCACATAGGCCTAGAATATATGCAAGTCCAAGGGACCATGGAACACATTAACAGGTTTCCCATACATCTTTATGGGAAAAAATACCTTGAAACTCAACACCTTTTAAACTCAACGCCACTCCCAGATCCAAATTACATTGAGTTTCAAGGTACCACTGTAATTCATTGTTTGTTTTACTACCACTATATCCTTTTAAGGGTCACTGTGGGTCCAATTCACTGGACGAAAGGTAGGAAACACCATGGACAGGTTGCCAGTCCATCAAAAGGCAAACACGCATACATACACACACACACATACACTCATACCTAGGGCAATTGTTTATCTCCAATTAACCTGATTGCATGCCTTTGGGCTGTGGGAGGAGACCGGAGCACCCGGAAGAAACCCACACAGACACAGGGAGAACATACAAACTCCATGCAGAATGGACCCAGACCGCTCCACCTGGTAATCGAACCCAGGACCTTCTTGCTATGAGGTGACAGTGCTACCCACCAAGCCTCCATGACATCCAGAGATGAAGAGATGAATGTATTTCATTATAACCTCATAAAACATTATTTCAGTATTATCAACCCTTTTATTAACCCTTTATCTATCTATCTATCTATCTATCTATCTATCTATCTATCTATCTATCTATCTATCTATCTATCTATCTATCTATCTATCTATCTATCTTCAGTAACATTCATGCTTTATCCTCACTGAGGTCACTGTGGGTCTACAGCCATCAAGAAACACTGGCCACAATAGCAGAAATCCAATCCACTCCATAACACTAATCCATCTACTTTCTCACTTACACCTAGAGGCAATAAAGAGCCAATCCAGAGGTTTTAGGCAGGTGAGAGGGCACTGGATTACCCAGATAAACCCTATGCAAATGAAGGAATAAGATGTCAAGCTTCTCATTGACAGTGACCAGAAACAAACACCATCCAACCCAGTTCCCTGATGCTGTATGCCCTCAGACCTCTGGCTGTACCACAATATTGAAATCATAGACTTCAATCTTTAGGATTAGTTCTCATTTGTTGACACACTGAGGCACTTGCAAGCCTATTGAAATCTATCCCTCATCCCACATAACCAAAGCAACTATATTGGCACGGACATGCGGCTGGCCTGCCCTAGTGCTTTAGTCCTGATCTGACTTTTAACCATCAAAACGTGGACCATGGTCCCAGTCGGTGTGTTCTGGGTGAAGCCAGGCCCTGTTATT
Organism: Trichomycterus rosablanca; assembly: GCF_030014385.1. Classification (NCBI taxonomy): domain Eukaryota; kingdom Metazoa; phylum Chordata; class Actinopteri; order Siluriformes; family Trichomycteridae; genus Trichomycterus; species Trichomycterus rosablanca. The sequence goes on from NC_085993.1 coordinate 16,081,882, forward strand.
TGTCACTAAGACAGTTGTTGCTTTGTGGGAAAGCGGACCGCAGAAGGCCCTGGAGGCTTCATTGTACTCGGAGCAGTTTTGTGCGCCAGCCAGCAGCGAAGAATGGGACTTTAGTGAAACCATGTTTTCTGTATATTAAACTGACATGCGTGAGAATGAGCAGTAATTAGAAAAAGGTGAGTAGGAAATGCACCATTTAACAAACAGTGCTGCTTTTCAAGCAGTGGAGTCATGGTTGGAGCCTCTTTTTTGAAATGCTATTGTTTTATGAAGCTCTTTGCTTTTAGTTGACAGCAAATTAGTGGTAACCTGCTTGGAATGCTTGAGGCAAGTGCTTGAAGCATCATCAGATACAACATATTTCCTTTCCATGTATTATTACTATTATTATTATTTCTTAATAATAGGGCGGCACGGTGGCTCGGTGGGTAGCACTGTCGCCTCACAGCAAGAAGGTCCTGGGTTCGATTCCCAGGTGGGGCTGTTCGTGTTCTTTCTGTTTGAAGTTTGCATGTTCACCCCCGTGTCTGTGTGGGTTTCCTCTGGAAATCGCATACTTAAACAGTATGTACTAAATTGGAGGCAGTGCACACTGCACAGCCAGTAACGCAGTAAGCTCTCTCAGTACGCGAGTGTGCAGTATGCACGCAACCTTGGACGTACTACATTTGCCATCTTACCAGCATTACATGATGCACGACATCACATCGCCACAGTTATAACAACTTTTAAATCAGACAAAATTCTGTCGTTCTCCACAAAGCTACTCATAACGTTATTAAGGGATGTACTTAATCATAACATTTTTTATTTTTGTCTTACTCCGTCTCTCCGCTTTCCACCATCTTTCTTCTTCCTCTTTGAACGCCTTTGCAGCTTCAGTTGAATTATGGGATAGATTATCGGACCACAGTGTGCTGTGTTTGCATATTTAAAAATGGCTGCCCAGGCAGTAGGTCATCCAGGTACTGTTTAATGAATACTACATATTCTGACACACTACTCCCTCTTGCGTACTGCTTTCACATGCTGTTCATTTTGGAAGTATGCGATTTTGGACACAGTCGTGGCCTTGAGGCCCCATGTGTCTCTTTATATACACACATTTGCAAGTCACCCATACCTCGGGTACTGATGCAACCCCATACCATGACATTGGCCTTTGCACCTTTTACTGATTACTGTCTGGATGGTCTTTTTCATCTTTGAAACAGAGAACTCGACATATTTCTTACTTACCTGAAGACAAGCTGAACCACAGACTCATCTGACCACAGCACACGTTTACACTTTCTTTCAGTATGTCTAAGATGAGCTCGGGCTCAGAGAAATCGGAGCATTTCTGTATAGAATGGATGTGTGGCTTTTTCTTTGTTTAACAGAGTTTCAGGTTGCATTTCTTGATGTAGCAGCAGACTGTGTTAGTTGACAATGGTTTTCTGAAGTACTCCAGAGCCCACATTGCTATATTTATCACAGAAGCCTGACTTTTTCTCATGCAATTCCACCTGACAGCTCAAAGGTCATGCACATTCAAGTGGTTTTCGGCTTTTTCCTAAGCACACTGAGATCTCTCCAGATTCTTTGAATCTTTTTTACAATATTATGTATGGTAGATGGTAAAAATAATTTGCAATCATACATTGAGTAAGGTTTTTTTCTTTCTTTCACAAAGTTTGTCTCAAAGTTGTGAACTACAACTTATTATTGCTTATAAAGACTGAGTCTTCGGTGGCTCCTCCTTTTATACCCAATCATAATTCCCTCACCTGTTACCAATTCACTTGCTTATTGTGGAACACTAACTTGAATATTCTATAAACTTTTCACTCTAATTTTGTCCCTCTCCCAACTTTTTGGAGTATGTTGCATTTTACAAAATGTCCAAACCAGCAATATTACAAACTAAACTATGAAGTTTCTACTAGCTACTGTAACGCATAGTAAATAAAACAAGTACTGATTAAATTCTAAAAAATCTTAATGTGTTTATATTTACAAAATACCAAAATACAATGAAGTTGATCAGTAAAAACACTGAAAACATTGAAATATGATAAATTACATTCTTATTAGCAGGTTTACACCAACAAGGCATAACATTATGACCACTGACAGGTAAAGAAAAAAACACTGATTATCTCTTTATCACCACACCTGTTAGTGAGTGGGATATATAATTAAGGCAGCAAGTGAACATTTTATCCTCATAGTTGATGTGTTAGAAGCATGAAAAATGGTTCTAAGGATTTGAGGGAGTTTGACAAATTGTGATGGCTAGACGACCGGGTTTAGAGCATCTCCAAAACTACAGCTCTTGTGGGGTGTTCCTGGTCTGCAGTCAAAAGTGGTCCAAGGAAGGAACAGTGGTAAACTGGCGACAGGGTCATGGGTGGCCAAGGCTCATTGATGCATGTGGGAACCGAAGGCTGGCCCGTGTGGTCCGATCCTCAAATTGCTGAAGAAGTTAATGCTGGTTCTGATAGAAAGGTGTCAGAATACACAGTGCATCACAGTTTGTTGCGTATGGGGCTGCATAAGGGGGACCAACATAATATTAGGAAGGTGGTCATAATGTTGTGCCTGAGCGGTGTATACAGGGCCGGAGTGGGCCCCTTTTTCAGCACGGGAGTTTCATGCCCAAACCCGGCCCACTTTTTCCGCGGAGGAAAAATTTTGAATAAATGAAACAGCAGCTAGCTCTTACAATGACTTTTTATTGGGTATAAGTTCAGGTGTATGTTGGTAAGTTAACAGAAAACACTTCACTTAAATATGTTTAATTCAAATTTTAATCAGATGAAGATTTAAAAGGTAAAAAATGTGATAAAGATGAAAAAGTATTTACATTTGTACATGAGCAATAAGTTGAAATAAAAATTAAAATTGCATTTGTCTTTTCAACAGAGAGGTGCTCTATTGTTAGGTTTACACTAAACTCTTAAGTAGCTTCACTATTTAGTAGGCTACCTACAGCATCAAAAGCCTCCTAAGCAGTGCACTTTATTAATAACGGTGTCATTGTCTATAGACATGAGACATGGCTTATCTGCTGCTCTGAGGTTAAAAAACAACATTTCATTAAGGGTTAGTCTATTTTGCTGAATAACATAACATGCTTAAAGTTTTTTTTGTTTTTAACAATTTAGCCTATATTATGATGGTGTAAAATTGATAGTGATTTAGGTTATTTGTCTTCATTTGTTAAAATAAAATAGGCTATCGTGCTGACATCTTTATGACTGTCTGAACAATTTAACATATATCATGTATATTCTCTACGTTATATTTTACATTACAAATAACTATCTTAGTTTAAATAAATCTGTTAGAATATCCTCCACCTGTCCCTTCAGTAGTCATGGATCATCAGTACAGTAGCGTCGGAACAAAAACATTCCATTAATGAGTTAGGCTATTTAATATATCACACTTCAAATTATGTTTATTATTTTCAGCTTGAAACTGGATATTTGTGATTAATGCTGTGTATTGGGTTCTACAAAATAAACTATGCCAAGTTGACTTGGCAATGTTGCGCAATACCAGCTGCATGGGGTCTGTCCTCTGGAAAACATGTCTGTTAATTTTACACATTTGGCAGCATCTTCTTCCATTGCCTTTCTTTTTTTTTTAACCTGGTCTTTTCGGCTCCACCTGGCCTCTTCCTGCCCTCCATCACCACCGACTTGCGCTATTCTGTTGCTATATTTACTTTTACCGGTGTTCTGTCGATTTGTCCTACCCTATCGAAACTTCCTACCGTAGCGCAGATTTATAGATCTATCTGTCGATTTGTCCTACCCTATCGAAATGTATTCCAGTAGTAAATATTTAAGTTTTATCGATCTATTCTTATTAAAATTATGTTTATCTTATTATAAACTATAGGTAGCACATCTCGATAGGTCTGTATCTTATTATAATTAGTGGTAGCACATCTCGATAGGTCTGTATCTTATTATAAACTATAGGTTACACATCTCGATAGCTCTTTATCGTATTATAACTAGTGGTAGCACATCTCGATAGGTCTATATATTGTGGCGCCGACGAGCAGGAAGGATAGCGTCAGGGCCGCAAGTGAGCTGCCTTTGGCAGTTCATTCAGTGGTTTAGGGACAGACACCCATTCATACACACATACAATCATACAACAGACAAACATTTAAGCTACTTACCCAACCCTCACCGCAGCCACCCTTCTCCCAACAACGGGATACACGGCTACGGTGAGCTTAGACACCACTGCCGCAAGGCTTTCTGGGTAATGCCTGTGCCGACGCTACACTGCCCCCTCCCTAATGGTCAACCGTCTCGGTGACCTACTCACCAGCGTCCACTGGGTGGCTCCATGTCCGGACCGCACCCCACACTGCCGAGCCGCTCTTCCACCCACTGCTGGACCGGGCACCCTGCCCCTACAGCCACCTGGGATAGCGCACTCAGACAGACCGGGCATATTGACCCACCGAACCACCAGAGCCACCCAAATGCCACAATATCACTTCTGACACCAATGTGGCGCCGGCGAGCAGGAAGGAGAGCGTCAGGGCCGCAAGTGAGCTGCCTTTGGCAGTTCATTCAGTGGTTTAGGGACAGACACCCATTCATACACACATACAATCATACAACAGACAAACATTTTTATTATAAACTATAGGTAGCACATCTCGATAGGTCTGTATCTTATTATAAACTATAGGTAGCACATCTCGATAGCTCTTTATCGTATTATAACTAGTGGTAGCACATCTCGATAGGTCTATATATTATTATAAACTATAGGTAGCACATCTCGATAGGTCTGTATCTTATTATAATTAGTGGTAGCACATCTCGATAGGTCTGTATATTATTATAAACTATAGGTAGCACATCTCGATAGCTCTATATCGTATTATAACTAGTGGTAGCACATCTCGATAGGTCTGTATATTATTATAAACTATAGGTAGCACATCTCGATAGCTCTATATCGTATTATAACTAGTGGTAGCACATCTCGATAGGTCTATATATTATTATAATTAGTGGTAGCACATCTCGACAGGTCTGTATCTTATTATAATTAGTGGTAGCACATCTTGATAGGTCTGTATATTATTATAAACTATAGGTAGCACATCTCGATAGGTCTGTATATTATTATAACTAGTGGTAGCACATCTCGATAGGTCTGTATATTATTATAATTAGTGGTAGCACATCTCGATAGGTCTATATATTATTATAAACTATAGGTAGCACATCTCGATAGGTCTGTATATTATTATAATTAGTGGTAGCACATCTCGATAGGTCTGTATCTTATTATAAACTATAGGTAGCACATCTCGATAGGTCTATATATTATTATAATTAGTGGTAGCACATCTCGATAGGTCTGTATATTATTATAAACTATAGGTAGCACATCTCGATAGCTCTATATCGTATTATAACTAGTGGTAGCACATCTCGATAGGTCTATATATTATTATAATTAGTGGTAGCACATCTCGATAGGTCTATATATCATTAAAAAACTATGGGTAGCACACTTGATTCATTGACCTGTCTCTCAGACATATATCTCAATTTTTTTTTATTAGGATTTTAACATCATGTTGATTACATTCATGACAGGAACGGTAGTTATTCATTACACAAGATTTATCAATTCACAAGTTTAATATCAAACACAGTCATAGACAATTTTGTATCTCCAATTCACCTCACTTGCATGTCTTTGGACTGTGGGAGAAAACCGGAGCACCCGGAAAAAAACCCCACATAGACATGGGAGAACATGCAAACTCCACAAAGAAAGAACACACCTGTAAATCGAGCCCAGGACCTTCTTGCTGTGAATCGACAATGCTACCCACTGAGCCACTATGTGGCCCATACATCTCAAATAATTGTGTAATTGTTAAACTAGTTTATTAACAACAACAACAACACATCCTGAGTCTCTGGAGGATTAATGTCTACATTTTTTACATATGTAGTTCGGGTGTAAATTCTGCACATTAAAATGTACCCATCTACTGTCACACTGCACCCGAGAAAAACAGGTAACAATGCTGTACAAATCAGTAAATAATGTTGACTTTTTAATAATAAAGGTAAAATTAGATGAAATCTGTATAATATAGCTGCTCTAAATATTTACAATTTCAATCATGCTCTTGTCAGCTCTGTCTTGCAGCATGGAGCAACTTATGCAGTAATCAGTAATCCTTTGCATTGTCTTAAATCACCACTCAGCCCTGCTGTCATGAAGTTGCCTTGGCTTCATAATTCCTATTAATTGATGGAGACATTGGCAAAAGTTACAAACTGGTTTAGCAAATTCTAACTAGTTTAAAATGTTCAATAACAATAACACCTCCAGCTGTTATTTATACATGCATATGAACTTGAGTTCATCCTGAAAAACTTACCATGTAGAAGCACTTTTTAGTTCTACAATTACTGACTGTAGTCCATATGTTTCTCTACATACTTTTTAACCTGCTTTCACCCTGTTCTGGACCACCACAGAGCAGGTATTATTTAGGTGGTGGATCATTCTCAGCACTGCAGTGACACTGACATGGTGGTGGTGTGTTAGTGTGTGTTGTGCTGCTATGAGTGGATCGGACACAGCAGCGCTGTTGGGAGTTTTTAAACACCTCACTGTCACTGCTGGACTGAAAATCGTCCAACAACCAAAAACATCCAGCCAACAGCGCCCCGTGGGCAGCATCCTGTGACCACTGATGAAGGTCTAGAAGATGACCGACTCAAACAGCAGCAATAGATGAGCGATCATCTCTGACTTTACATCTACAAGGTGGACCAACTAGGTAGGAGTGTCTAATAGAGTGGACAGTGAGTGGACACGGTATTTTAAAACTCCAGCAGCACTGCTGTGTCTGATCCACTCATACCAGCACAACACACACTAACACACCACCACCATGTCAGTGTCAGAATGATCCACCACCTAAATAATACCTGCTCTGTGGGGGTCCTGACCATTGAAAAACAGCATGAAAGAGGCCAACAAAGCATGTAGAGAAAGAGATGGACTACAGTCAGTAATTGTAAAACTACAAAGTGCTTCTATATGGTAAGTTTTTTAGGATGAACTTAAGTTCATATGCTAGCGAGTTCTTTTGGCAATATAGTGTGTATAATATATATATATATATATATATATATATATTACACACTATATTATACACACTATATATATATATATATATATATATATATATATATATATATATATATATATATATATATATACAGTATATATATATATATATGTGTGTGTGTGTGTATATATATATATATATATATATATATATATATATATATATATATATATATATACTGTATATATATTACAGATCTGTAATATAAATACAAAACATTTTGTAGTAAATAATATTCTAACCCTCTATGAGGGATATCTTAATCTCAAATAATTAGAACTGAACTGACAAGGGAGCAGCAACAAAATTGTTTTACACATACCAATAGCTAAGTACATAACACACGTAATAAATGCTCAACATATTCACTCAGCAATTATCTTTAAACTCAACTTTAAACTTTACACAACCTTTACTGTACATATTATCAAATTACCATAGTTAAATAAAACATTAACACACAGCGTTATTAGATAAACAGTTATTCAACTGTAATCAATCAAGTACAGCTCATTTGAGCACTTTGCATATTTTATATAGCTTTTTTTTTTAAAGTCACATAAGGCATTACATACACTTAAACTTTTTAAAGAATTAAAACGAAACCACACGTTATTAACCGCTACAACAAATAAAATAGGCAAAGGTAGCACAGAATTATAGGCGTTCCCCGCATCGAGTCAAAAACTGATGTGCGCATGCTCGGTAGGACAAATCGATGGGTAGGATAAATCGACAGAACACCGGCGCTCCAGAAAAGACGCCTCATGGGCCAAACCAACTTAAACATTTGGGAGGGGGGTAGAACCCATCTACCTCAGATGGTAGAACCCATCTAATCTACTGCGATGTAGGGGCTGCGCTGTCAGATGAATGAGAATGAATGCAAGAATAAGATTAGATAAGTGACAGATGAGTGTCAAAATTATTTTTCCCAACCGGCCCAAACTTGAGACTGACATGAGAATCCTCCCGAATCTCCCGATTAGCCACTCCGGGCTTGGGTGTATATACTGTAGAATATAGATTTAAAGATATATATATATATGTAAAATATAGAATATATGAAATATAGTTTTATATTTTCGTTTTTTACTATTGTATTTATTAGTTTATTTTTAAGGAGATTCCTTATGGTGAATCTAGGGGAGCTGCAACCCAGGAAGCCCCACCTTCCCCACACTTATGTCCCCACAATGATCAGACACCCTGTTGAGGGTGTACACTGGTCTGGCGCTAATGTTTCTAAACAGGATCCAAACCCACTGAAACCCTTATCAGGATAAAGCAATAAATAACGACACATTCATTACAATTTCTCTTTGCCTGAATCTTAGTCAGGCTACATTAACGTCTTTCAGTCTTACTGCTCTACCCACAAGTGCTTATTTCTGTCCAACAGTGATAAAAGTGATTTACACACTCTTGACTTATTTTCAAATCCGGGCAGGCAAGGCCTTATGAGGCTCCAAAGCTACCCCATCATAACTGTCATGCCTAATGGCTTTCAAATGCAAAGCTGGAAAAGTTGGAACATGCAACACTTCACATCAGTTTACTGCATGTAAACAAACCAGCCAGGCAACAAAACATGACAACATGTAGACCATATGGTCAAAAGTATGTGTACACCCTTTCTAATTATTAAGTTTAGGTATTTTAGACACAAACAATGCTTGCAGGTGTTTAAAACTATTCCATAAAGTGGATTATATGCTTTCAACTTTGTGGCAACACTGTGGGGAAGGGCCGAGTTTTCCCAACTGAGATGACTTGGAATGTTCTCTTGATGCATGCTCTATAATCCAGGTACACAAATCCACAAAGTTGAATCAGTTCATCTGGACACAAGTTTGGTATGGAGATACGAAGTGCCATCGTCAGTTCAAACATGTGTCCAGATGAACTGATTCAACTTTGTGAACTTGAAATGTTGGTTGTCCAGCAGTGGTGTCTGACATTGCACATGCAGTTTTGACTGAATGGGCACATTTTCTGACATATGCACTCTAAAATCATGTGCAAAGCCTTCCCAGAATAGTAAAGGCTATCAAAACTTGGTCAGAATGACATGGTCCCCCTCTACCTTTTAAAATATGTGTCGTGGCAGTCTCTGCAACTTCTCATTTTGTGACTATAGAAAAACTTTCACAAATATTAGGGTTTATTATTATTATTTTTTATTTATTAATATTATTAATATTATTATTATTATTATTTTATTACTGTTATTACTATTATTATTATTATTTATTATTATGTATTTATTTATTAATTTTTATTGTTATTATTATTATTATTATTATTATTACATGCATATACAGCAACTTACATTATACATTTGCTGGATTGTGGACAGGTTCACCCGTGTTTTAGTGGGGTTTGGATAAAAAATCTGACCATCTGAACAAATTACCTCTCAGTCTAAGGTGACTTTATTATTTATTATTTTATTCCTGAAATGGAGTTGTGCAGTGAAACTAGTCCTGTATATATAGACACATTTACATTTTTTTAAGCATTTAGCAGACGCTTTAATCCAAAGCAATTTACAGTACTGTGACAGAATATTGTCTAGCAATTGAGGGTAAGGGTCTTGCTCAAGGGCCCAACAGTGGCAACTAGGCAGTGGTGGGGCTTGAACCAGCGACCTTTTGATTACTAGTCCAGTACCTTAACCACTAGGCTACAACTGCCCATAGACACAAACATCATCAGGTTTAGATAATTACTAACAAGAATTTAAGAGGCTGCTTCATTCATTCATTCCTTTATTCATTCATAGTCTGTTTAAGATAGATAGCCTTTTATTATCCCACAGGGGGAAATTTGTAAAAGGAATTGCCACACCTTACACTGGTCAGGGTAGCTGGGGGTCTGGTTTATTGGACGAAAGGCAAGAAACACCCCGGACATGGCACCAGTCCATCACTTGGCAGACACACAGACACAGGGTAATTTTTTGTATTTTTAATCATCTTCACTGCATGTCTTTGGACTAGTGGAAGGAACTGGAGCACCTGAAGGAAACCCACACAGACACAGCAAGAACATGCAAACTTCACACTGAAGGACTCTGGCAGCCCAGTCTAGGAATCCAACCCAGGCCCTTCTTGCTGTGAAGCAACAGTGCTACCCACCGCACCATCATGCCACCAAGGTCATTTCACAAAGTTCATTATTATAAAAACATTAACTGGATTAATAAAAAGAAAAAAAGAATCTAAACTGTTGCATAAATTATTAAAATCTGCCATGACATACACACCCTTTTTAATTAAATGTAAACTTTGATGTTAACTATATATCAAACTGACTAAAAATGAAAATAAGCAAAAATTGCTCAAATTTGCAATTCAGATTATTTTTTTCAGTTTAGTGCAACATTACTGTACTTAAGAGAAAAACCGTAAGCTGAAGCTTGATCCACTGACATGTTACTTTGCATGTTCCCTTGGTTCCAGGGCAAAATGCAAAATTTTTACCACATCTTAAAACTTTACCTCAGCCTAACACTAGCACAGCACTTGTAAATGTTGTGTTTTATTCAAATGTTTACCCTTTGTTTCACGCACAGTACAAACCTGCTGATGGCAGTTACAATTTGCAAAAGGGATTTATTTTTTGTGTCTACAAAACCTGCTGATAATACATTGTGGGTATCACTGTGGCACAATTGGTAAAGTGGTTACGGCATCAGACTTGGGGGCATTGGATTGGTTTTTGCCTCTGGCCACTGTCTGTGATGTCTTTTGTGTTTTTGTCTGTATATGCATGGGTTTCCTCTTGCTACTTCAGCTTTCTCCCACCTCCCTAAACATGCCAGTATGTGGACTGGCTTGTTTAAATAGTTCTAAATGACTAAATGCCTTGTAATGAGAAACATTTATTAAATTTGGAAACAAATGTAAAATGAAAGGGTAGCACAGTGGCTCGGTGGGTAGCACTGTCGCCTCACAGCAAGAAGGTCATGGGTCCTATCCCCAGTCGGGGCGGTCCGGGTCCGATCTGTGCGGAGTTTGCATGTTCTCCCCGTATCAGCGTGGGTTTGCAAACTCCACACAGAAAGGACCCGGACTGCACCAGGGAATCAAACCCAAAACCTCAATCAAATCTCACTGTGAGGTGACAGTGCTATCCATCGAGCCACCGTGCCACCACCAAATATTGCATATTTGTATTAACTTAGAAAAAAATACTTATGTAAGTATGGAAGGTATGTAAGTAGGATAGTTTTACAAATAGATTATTTACAAACCCTATATTTAGTTCACAGTTACAGTACAATATTACTCTAACTACAAATACTGTATTTGTCTTCATAAACTTTTAATTATCTTTATCAGGGGTACCAATGACTCTGAGCTGAATGTACGTACATGCATATTTTACTTTAATTAAAAGTACACTTACTGGGCACTTTATGATGTACACCTTTCTGGTACACCAACCATATAGATGAACTCTGTGGGTATATACACTGATCAGCCATAACATTAAAACCACCTCCTTGTTTCTACACTCAGTGTCCATTTTATCAGCTTCACTTACCATATAGGTGCACTTTGTAGTTCTACATTTACTGACTGTAGCCAATCTGTTACTCTGCATACTTTTTTAGCCTGCTTTCACCCTGTTCTTCAATGGTCAGGACCCCCACAGAACCACCACAGAGAAGGTATTATTTAGGTGGTGGATCATTCTCAGCACTGCAGTGACACTCACTGTCCTCTCTATTAGACACTCCTACCTGTTTAGTTCACCTTGTAGATGTAAAGTCAGAGACAATCACTCATCTATTGCTGCTGTCTGAGTTGGTCATCTTCTAGACCTTCATCAGTGGTCACAAGACGCTGCCTACGGGGCGCTGTTGGCTGGATATTTTTTGGTTGGTGGACTATTCTCAGTCCAGCAGGGACAGTGAGGTGTTTAAAAACTCCAGCAGCACTGCTGTGTCTTATCCACTCATACCAGCACAACACACACTAACACACCACCACCATGTCAGTGTCACTACAGTGCTGAGAATGATCCACCACCCAAATAATACCTACTCTGTGGTGGTACTGTGGGGGTCCTGACCATTGAAGAACAGGGTGAAAGCAGGCTAAAAAGGTAAGTAGAGAAATAGATGGACTACAGTCAGTACTCCTATATGGTAAGTGGAGCTGATAAAATGGACAGTGGGTGTAGAAACAAGGAGGTGGTTTTAATGTTATGGCTGATCAGTGTAGCCTATCTAATGTTCTGTACACTTTTCACCCTCTGAAACCCATTTATCAATGAGAGGGAGCACATAAGACCCAAATTGACCAGATGATGCTTGGATAGTGGGCCATTCCCATCAGTGCAATGACACTATCATGGTATTACTAAGGTTCTGGAACAAGTGCAGCAGGTGCGGCAGTGTTGTTGGGATTTTTAAATGCTTTACAGTGCCCTAACCAAACATATAAAGTTAGCAGCTTGCTGTGATCAAAATTTGACCAGTAATAAAAAATACTAGAGGAAAACACATGCACTGTGCTTGAAGAACAAAAATAGCTTTAGTCTGTCGCCGTGAACCTACAATAAGTGCTAACAGGGTATGTGTTCTAAAGAGCATTTAACAATCCCAAAAACATACACTACCATATCATTAGATCACAGGTGTACCTTATAAAGTTCTCTATAAGTGTATGTTCCTACACTATATAGAAGGATGCATTCACCTTACCTGATCTAAATTTATACATAATTTTACATTAACCAAATAAACTACATCAACACAATAACTGCTAATAATAAGTACATTAAAATTAACTTGATGCCGGAATGCTGTATAAATTATATCAGGATGTGATAAAGTGCTCCACTGTGTGATCATTTCACAGCAGAGGATGTGCTTACGACAAAATAACCACCTTCGTTCTATGTTCAGATTGTAAAACAGCCTTCAAAGTCTGTAAATTGCATGGTAGCAGACCAGCATTTTGTCTAACTTCTAGCTTGTTTGGCTAATATGATACAGCAAACCTGCAAACTGTATTTTAGCTTCATGTCTTCATGTATGTTTGCATACACAGAGTTTATTTTGTATCTTATTTGCATTTGAGTACAGTGAACAGTCCAAAGACCGTGAATTTATCGAGCGTCGCTAACCATTATGAAAGAAGAAGAAGAAAGAAAGAAAGAGGTGAACATATTAAAAGTCAGCATTTATTTCAGTACTTCATTTGTTCCTCTCATAGCAGAAAGCACATAAATCAGAAGTAAAAGAGAGCTGCAACATGCTTTTCTTCTTCACCAGCCCTGCAATAGCAGCTAGCGCTCCCCTTCACCCCCACCCTCATTCGCCTCAGGACAAGGCCGGCTCAATTTCGACTCATTTCGTGCCAGGGATCCACACCGGCAATTTGAGCTGTCAGCGAAGTCATGACTCACACTGGAAAGGCATGATTATTTGAGCTGATTTATTAGAAACAACTAAGGCACTTTTTTTACACAAGAGAGAGGAACCAAATCACCTCTAGTGTTGCCACAGAAAGCTTAGGGTGAGACCTGGGGCTCGGCCAAAAGGTGTTCTCACATATTACCAACATTTAGCCAGATGGACTTATAAATGGACAGATGATGTATAATGTTTATATTTTCTTTACACGTGTATGTAATGTTATGGTCCTGGGACTGCTTTCTGTAACCGCTATTTCTCTATAAGTGATTGAGACACACTTCTTCCTAGGATATATAAATAAAAATAAATAAATAAATAAATAAAATAAAAAATAATTATAAAAATAATATTAATAATAATAATTATTATTAATATTTTAAAAATAAGAAAAAAAATAAGAAGAAGAATATAAAAAATAAATAAAATAAATAAATAAAATAAAAAATAATAAACAACAATAATAATACAACAACAACAACAACAATAATAATAATAATAATAATAATAATAATAATAATAATAATAATAACAATAATAATAATATCCCTATAATGCCACAAAGCAGCTCTGGATGAATGAAGCATTTTATGCCTGTTTAAAGCGCATGTTATTCTTTATACTAATGCCTGTTCTATACTGATAACTGGTAAAATATATTATGTTAAATATTAAAAATAAATAATCTTAGTACGGCTGTATGCCAACTAAAACTGTAAGTGACATTCTGTCTTATTTATAATGTTCATATCAATAATTTCCCTCAGGATAAATAAAGTATCTATCTATCTGTCTGTCTGTCTGTCTGTCTGTCTGTCTGTCTGTCTGTCTGTCTGTGTTTATTATATGTAACTGCTGAGGGGAACAATGATTATAAAAAGTATTCAGACCCCTTGATTTTTGTACCCTTTTGTGTAGTAAACTTGATTCTGAATGAATTCAGGTGTTATTGTTACCCAGCAATCGACACTTAATCCCCCTTAATGACAAATACAAATCTTTTAATCAGAACAGTATTTAGACCCTTTTTAATACTTTGTAGTATACCCTATGGCTGCAATAACAGCTCCATGTATTTTTGAATACATTTCTACAAGCATTGCACACTTGCATCTGGGTAGTTCATCCCATTTATCATGGCGTATCATTTCAGGCTTTGTCAAATTTGATGGCGAGTATCTGTGAACTGCCATCTTTAGGTCTCTTAACAGCTCTGAATGTGCCACTTGATGGCATTCAGAGACTTGCCCCAAAGCCACTTCAGTGTTGTTTTGGCTGTTGAAAAGTAACTTTTGCCATCACTCTGGGGATGGTTTTCTTTAAGCATGGTCTTGTGGTTCTTGTGTTTTCACCTGTCATAATGATTGCTGTTCTACCCAAAGAGTTACATTTTTGTCTCATCATTCATCTCTGACAACATAAGGAAAAATGTTGCTTGTTTATCTGAGTCCTTTTACATTCTCAACATGCTATCATTTGGCTTTTACTCAACAGTGTCTTCCATCTTTATTTATGGACTGTTTCAAAATGACAGGTTTTCCCTGCTGCCCAAGACTTTTAGAGCTCTTTCAGAGTGACCATTGGGTTGTTTCTTATCTCTCTGACCAAGGCCCTTTTTGCCCAATTACCTAATTTGTGGTGTAAATCATGGGCCTTTATGAAGCAAGAGGTGTGCCTTTTTAGACTATGTCCAGTCAATCATTCAAATTGTGGTTAGGTACATCCTGGTAATTTTAAGTGTCACATGTTCAAGTTTTATATGTTTTTGCAAAAATTTACAAACCTTATAAACCTGATAAAGTGTGGATTGTTGGATAAAATTAAACACATAACAGTATGCAAAAAGTGAAGGGGTCTAAATACATTCTGAATTAATTGTATGTACATACATACATACATACTGTACATACATTACATTGGCCATCTGTATCTGGAGACTTGAATGTGAGCCCAAAAACTATATTATTGCACCACCAATAGTTGCCTGTATTGTTAGATAAACAAGACATGTATCTCTACATCTTCTGCTACTATGATGCAAAAGAAAATCTGTTCCTTGTGTGTTTTTAGCCTTTTAAGGGACTCAAACTTGCCAGAAGTATAGCTTCACTGTACATGCCCATCAAGATAGAACACATGCATTAGGACTTTATTTTAGACTAAAGAATGTCATTTCATTAAGTGCTTAAACACTCATGCAAAACATGATACAAGCTTTTTAAAATGGACTGTTTTACCCAGGATTCTAGACTCAACCAGTTTTCCAGTACAGTTGTGCTACCAATGATGCTACCACCACCATATTTTACTGTGTGAATGTTCTTATGTCACTAATGTGCCTTGTTAGATTTACACCACCATACAGCTTTTAAACCGAAAAAGGTCTTTAGAATACAAGTTTTTCTGACATAATGTCAAAAAATCTTATGAATGATGTTTTGCCATCAATAATTTTGAGAACAGCTTGTTTATTCCCTTTTCAGGTTTAAAACAGGTCCAGTGGCTTTTAATTTTTGGTAAGCATAGTGACAGTTTGGGTTTTTCTTTCTGACCATGGAAAGAAAGCACTATTACAAACCATTTTAATGGGTGCAGTTAAACTAGCCCTATAACTATGGGTACATAAAAGTAATCTATAATCACTAAAAATTAATTAAGTTGGCATGCCACAAAGATAAAATACATTATAGAATTATTTCTATAGAGTAAAATTATTTATTTGTGGTCAAATAAGAAAAAGAAGTTAAGATGCTTTAATGAGACTCCTGATAAAAAAACAATCATAATTTTGGAGAATTTGGAGGAGCCTTGGCACTCTTGAAACTCTGGAACTCTGAGCCACAATGCTGCAAAAGCTATTTTCTTTTCTATTAAATACACACATGCTGTAATTGGCAACAAACAGCTTTGCATGTTAATAATTTGTTGTCTGAACACCTTGTTCCCTAATTATTTTATAAACATATAGTTATTTTTGCTTCTAGGTAAAATCATTTTTGCTCCAAATTCCTTTAGTGTAGCTGGTAGGTTCTCATGGCTGGTTTGACTGCAGCCTTTGAAATGTATGTGCAACATTGGTCTTTTTCCAAGTTGGGGAGGAAACTGAAACTGTCACCCTGTGCTGAGAACAATTTGTCTGAATGGTTAGATGTAACGGAAGAAGAAGATAAAAATAAAACAAGTCTTGGGAAGACAGTAATCATAGATATCCAAAGACTGCCATGACATACATAAACATTTGACTTGTAATTGTAAATGTTATGTTTGGTATAGCTAAATCATTAATTAAATGAATATTATTTTAAGTAACATTTATGCCATTCCACCAACGCTGGGATCCGGGTTGGAATCTCAGTGGTGCTATTTGCCAGACAGGTGTCTACACAGACATGATTGGCTATGTCCAAGGGGCTGGCGAAACCCCTGGATTGACACCCTGTCTAGGGTATTTCTGCCTTGCGCCAAATGTTTTTAGCTGAAACCAGACCAAACACAATCCTGATCAGGATAAAGTGGTTGATGAAAATTAAAAAACATGGAATTTGCAATTCTATAACTGTAAAGTTAAAATATTTAATTATTGGAAGTCATAAAAGTTATACAAAATTAATAATGTTTATGCTGTTTTATTTTATACAAATTTGTGAAGCTATTTAGTCAGTGTAACTCCTATAAATAAATATTTCCTTTACCAGTAACTAGGTTGTAGCCATATAAATGTTGTTCTGGTGTCAGCTGGTCAATTAGGCCATATACGTTACAATATAATAATATTTTCTGGTTCCACGACTTCCACTTAAATCTATCTGAACACTTTTGGCATTTAATTCATAATAAAAATATAGCTGGTGGAACTATTTATAATAATTTTAGTGATATTTAATTTTACCTTTTAAGTCTTAGATATTTAAATAAAATTAGTGATTGGGGCTGACTGTGTCCTGTCTGATCAAACTGTTTAGGCAGTGATAGCTCAGTGGTTAAGGTACTGGACTAATAATCAGAATATTGCCGGTTCAAGCCCCACCAACACCAAGTTGCCACTGTTGGGTCCCTGAGCAAGGCCCTTAATCCTCAATTGCTCATCGTGTTCAGCTCATTGTGTAAGTCGCTTTGGTTAAAAGCGTCTGCTAAATGCTGAAGATGTAAAATGTTTAAATATTTAGTCAAATTACATTGATTGATTACACAGCTAAAAAAGGCAGTTACTTTTTAACACAATGTTAGTGTTAAAAATTATTTTCTTTTGTCTTTAAAGAAATAAAACAAATATTTGGTACCTGGTACCACTTTAAATTTTGATGAAAATATAAACAATTAGGTCTGACAGAAATGCAAAAACAGAGGAGTGAGCATGTGATGACCTGCATTGTATTTGCGTTCTGGGTTTTCCTTTGCTTTAGACCAACTGAATATGGGTGGACCCGAACACTGACCGGGGTCTATCTATCTATCTATCTATCTATCTATCTATCTATCTATCTATCTATCTATCTATCTATCTATCTATCTATCTATCTATCTATCTATCTATCTATCTATCTATGCTTAGAAATACTTATTAATGTTGAACTTAATGTCTTGGGGGGCGGCACTGTGGCTAAGTGGGTAGCACTGTCGCCTCACAAAAAGAAGTCCTGGGTTCGATCCCCAGGTGGGGCGGTCCGGGTCCTTTCTGTGTTGAGTTTGCATGTTCTCCCGTGTCTGCGTGGGTTTCCTCCCACAGTCCAAAGACATGCGAGGTAAATTGGAGATACAAAATTGTCCATGACTGTGTTCGACATAAACTTGTGTGAACTGATAAACCTTGTGTAATGAGTAACTACTGTTCCTGTCATGAATGTAACCAAATTGTAAAACATGATGTTAAAATCCTAATAAGATAAATAAATAAATAAATAATGTCTTGGGTATAAATACTCAAGAATACACAACAGACCTTGTGTATAAACACTTGAATTATATCAAATGACAAAAAGTAAATGGTTGAATACTTCATGTGATGGAGTGACCAGCTCAGCATTTTTTCATTAAACTTCATTTTCTTTATCAAATTATCTGGTAAATGGGCATGTTGACACAAAAAACCCTTTATTTATTGTTTGTCTATGAAAATAGCTGGCTGCATTTTTTTTTTTTTTTTGCTGAAATAGCTTAAAAGAAGTACCTTAGTAGGAGGTGGGCTTGAATTCTTGACCTTCTCTTTGGTAGTCCAATATTCCTACCTGTAAGTTGCCACTGTTGAACCGCTGAGCAAGGCTCTTTATCCTTAGTTGTTTAGATGTATCCTGTCTGAATTTTATGTTGCTTTGTACATGAGTTAGAAGTTTCTATGTTACATACATAGTTCCATCACTCACATAACAGTTACAGGCACAGCATGACAACGTTTAAAGATTTGTAATTACAACAATTGTCATTGTTGATTCCTAAAATAATTATGTTTTAATTTAGGTGCATGTATGTACATTTCTGTAGACATGACCCAACAATGTTTTGCACATTGGGTAGGATTGTCTGTGTTTTAGTGCTAACACAAACGTGACTGTAATTATCAACTGTCACCTAGACTGCAAACAGCTACATGGTGCATTATTATCTGTGGTTATGCTTCTGCAAATATGTAATTACAGTTATTAGTAACAAATTATTAGAGCAAAAATGTCTAATGCAAACTAATGGCTTTGAGACAGTTGTTTTATGGTTTGTGTTTATGTGGACTTGGTTGTTAGTATGCTAAATGTCTATAAGTGCTGTTTATCTGACATGGTCTTTAAACACTTTATCTTTATCTACCATTCAGCATTTAAATGCATACTGTTCCTTGTTTCCTGTTTTAATCTGACATGCCTTCATACTAAAAACAGCATTAAATCTTTTCCCATGACATTTACAAACATGTCAGTTTATCCAGTACTTATTACCTGGGGTTGTTTCTACATGTGGGGTTTGTATGGTGGTGGGCAAAATCATTTCACATCTATGGACACATTCATGAACACAGTAAACCATGCCGACCAGGAACTTTTGACCCCGGTAGTCCTGCATGTAAACCTAATCTTGTCTGAGCTTCACTGCAATAGGTTACCTGGTTTGACCAGAGTGTTTAAAAGTCCATAAAACAATTGTTGTTCTAACAGCCTTAATCCAGAGGCTTTAAATAATCTCACCTGCATTTGCATGTAAAAACCCGTCAAAAGACATCAAGGAGAAGAAGCTGTAAGAAGAAGCGGTAAAAAAAATCAAAGAAACAATGTGTGCTGTGCTCCTCCCTCCTGATAAAAAACTTGGCATTCAGACAAATAAGAGGCATGCCAACAATTCCCTGTGAAGTGGCATTCTGAAGTTTGCCTTAGGCTCTCCAATTGTAAATTCGTCAGTGTCAGTTCATAGTTGAGAGTAGGCTTTGAAGCAAACAGAAGCGTGCTAATCAATGTCAATATGGAGGTATTTAATTTCTCATTTTCCTAACAAAATATATCTAGCTGTAACACTTGTTTGATCTTAGCGCACATCATGAAATGCAATATTTAAAAAGATGAGCATTTACAAATGAGTTCTGAGGTGCATTTTGAATAGATTTTGAGTAAATTTAAATTAGTAATTGCCCAAATTGCTTACATTATGAAAACACACACATGCTTTAAAATCGTATTTATTATACAATAAACTGTATTACACTACAATCCTTATGTGTATAATCTGCATGGGAACATTTTCACACTGAGCTTTGCTCACACAACCTCTATACACTCTTCACACACACTCCTTTTTTTCTTTTTTAACAGACTGACTATGTGACAGTTCAGCTGATTTACAGTGAAGAGACTCAACATAAAACTTTAATTACAACTCCCACCTGTGCTGTTTGTCCTGTCGGCACTGGGGGAATGCTCATGTGGCAGGGCCGCCCCAGGCGATTTTGGGATGGATGAGGCTTGGGTGGGGGTTCTTGTCAAGCCTACTTAAGGACTGATAAATGGGCCGCCCTGTTACACTCATAAATGAGAAAGTTTGGCTTTAGTACTGTGAAACTCAGTAAAGACTTAAGTGCAGTTAGAATAATTTTTGCTGAACTACAAATGACCTTTTAACATTTTAGTTAAGCCTTTTTAACAGTACAATCACGTGAATGCATAAATCAAATAACCACAACCCTTACTTGCCTTAGATATGGACAACATTTATAGTTTCACTATTGAAAAAAGTAGACAAAGATGGTTAAATGTGGAACCAGGAGGAACTTATCTTAAGTTTGCCAAACAAATGATGACCAAAAAGTTCTAATAACCCAAAGATTAACATGTAAAAAACCAAAACATTGGTTTACATTGGTCCTATTACATTTGGTGTGAATCTAACACAGCATTCCACCGCAACAACATACCAACAGTTGAAACATGGTGGTGGTAGGGTGCTGGTTTGACTTACAATTATCACTATATACAATTCAAGCAATTGAGGGTTAAGGGCCTTGCTCAAGGTCCCAACAGTGACAACTTGGCAATGGTGCGGCTTAAACCGGCAACCTTATGATTACTAGTCCAGTACTAAGGGCGGCACGGTGGCTAAGTGAGTAGCACTGTCGCCTCACAGCAATAAGGTCCTGGGTTTGATCCCCAGGTGGGGCGGTCCGGGTCCGTTCTGTGTGGAGTTTTCATGTTCTCCTCGTGTCTGTGTGGGTTTCCTCCGGGAGCTCCAATTTCCTCCCACAAAAAAAACATGCATTCAGGTTAGTTAGAGACACTAAATTTCCCTATAGGTGAATGTGTGTGTGTGTGTGTGTGTGTGTGTGTGTGCCCTGTGATGGACTGGCGCCCCGTCCAGGCTGTTACTGTGTGCCTTGCACCCATTGAAAAGCTGGGATAGGCTCCAGCACCCCCCCTCCCACCACCACCACCCTAATTGGATAAGCGGTTAAGAAAGTGAGTGAGTGAGTGAGCTCCAGTTTCCTCCCACAGTCCAAAGACATGCAAGTGAGGTTAATTGGAGACACTAAATTGTAACCAAAGTGTCAAACATGATGTTAAAAACAAACGAACCTTAACCCCTAAGCTACCACTGAAACCAGACTTCAGGGTCTAAAATATAAATTCGTGACGCCCAGGGCGCAGCGGAATATTTCGCTAGCACACCAGCGCCGAGATTCTAAACTGTTAACTAAATTGTGTTCTTGCTCATGACAAATTCAGTAAATCCACGAGGAAGGTAAATATTTTTTTTGTTTTCTGATTTTGTTTGAGGGTGGCTCGGGGGTAGCACTGTTGCAACAAGGTCCTGGGTTCGATCCCCAGGCAGAGCGGTCCAGGTCCTTTCTGTGCAAAGTTTGCATGTTCTCCTGCGTGTCTGCGTGGGTTTCGTCCGGGAGCTCCAGTTTCCTCCCACAGTCCAAAAACATGCAGTCAGGTTAATTTGAGATACTGAATTACCCTATAGGTGAATGGGTGTGTGTATGTCTGTGTGTGTGTGTGTGTGTGTGTGTGTCTGCCCTGCGATGGACTGGCGCACCATCCAGGGTGTTACTGTGTGCCTTGCACCCATTGAAAAGCTGGGATAGGCTCCAGCACACCCCCACAACCCTAATTGGATAAGCGGTTAAGAAAGAAAGTAAGTGAGTGATTTTGGTCGAAGTAGTGGGTTTACTTCTAGTAAACACCACCTTAGTCTACTTCAACGGGAACTGAATCGGAATCATGGATAGTCACCATCCATTGACGTTTGTGTCCATTCTAGAAAACCTAACGTAGGCTAGTTTAAAATAGATCTATATGACATCACAAGAGAGCTCACGTATGCCAACAGTCTATCAATTTTACTGTTCTATCACATGTGATTCTTTTTTACTCTTCTTAATTAAATGGATAGGTACCCATCTCCAGGCTCACTGAGGACCTCTAAGAACCTAACCCCCCTGGTTGGGAACCACTGCTCTATAGCATTTAAAGACTTCCCATAATTTTCTGTTATCTAAATTATTTTGTTGCAGTTGTTACCACTGAAGAGGAATTTTTTTATGGGTTATATAGATGTTGCATAAGCATTTTGGGTATACTGTTTACATGACAACTTGAATATTTAGATAACTGTATAAAACAAATAATGATTGTAACTTTTCTCTGAACATAAACCTGAGTAATGTAATCCAAACAGTAAAGGCTTCGACCTCCTCCCACCCTACCTTGTTTAATAAGCTCAACAATCTTCACAACAGACCTTGTGTACTTTGGATGAAGTTCTATTTGTTTTAGTTTTACCGATTTCTCAAGCCTGTTAAAATTGGACCAAAACCTCCCCTCTTGCAGTCTAGTTTTGACACGTTAGGCCGCTTTTGTTGGATCGCTCTTGTCATATTTAGTTGATGTGCAGAGAACCTGACCCCTCCTGTAGAAAATGGCAGAGTCGTAATTGCTGCGAATGCGTCACGGCTGGAAGAGCCTGGGGCCAAAAGATCATTTGCATCCTGTTGGGTTTTCGGCCTCTGCTCATCATCCTGAAACACACCTGCCAAACCGTAATTACTCTGTGATGTGGATACATGTCCCGTTTTACCATCACTGTTAAAAAAATAAAAGCAGTCTTTAAATCTTTTCATTATTTGAAACTTTTTTAATTAGATCCCACTATAAGTCTCATGTTTCATTTTGTCATATGGAGTTTAGGAAGTGCAACATCATATTGTTCAAAGATCTAAATGGGGCAATAGAAAAAAATGCAGGTGTGAAAATAGATGCAGGAATAAATTAAATGTAGTAATTTATTTATTATTTATTTTTATTTATTTTTTTATTTTTTTTATTTATTGATCTATTATTAAGAAAGAAAAATGTAATTAGTAAAGTTTTTTTTCTAATTAAAAATAAGAATTTAATTTTTTTTTCTGTGCCTAACATCTGCAATTGCAAGATTTTTTTTTATTATATTTATATAATGAATTTAAATATTTTTAAATAATTTTTTGAGGGTAATAACAAGAGCATACTAGTACTGTACTAGTACTTGCACTGTATTTAGAAGATGCTGATACACCTAAATCAAATTGTCAGCTGTTCACAAGTATTTTAAGGTTCGTAATTCTGCATAATGATGCTGTGTGAACTTAATGTTTACATTACATATTACATTTACATTTTCGGCATTTAGCAGACGCTTTTATCCAAAGCGACAATTATGACTGAACACAATTTTAAGCAATTGAGGGTTAAGGGCCTTGCTCAGAGGCCCAACCGGCAACCTTTTGATTACTAGTCCAGTACCTTAACCACTGAGCTATCACTGCCCTAATGTCATTAAATAATCAAGTTATATATAATTTAATATTTAATAAATTAATGTAGCTTGTTTGAAACAAATAATCTTGTTTTTCTTATATTTTTTTTCTTGTATCTTGTATTTCTGCAATTTCCCTCTGGGATCAATAAAGTATTCTGATTCTGATTTCAACAAATAATAGTAATAATAATAAAACAGTCATAAACAAATTAAAATAATTTCCCCATCAGAACACATCTACTTCAAATTTTATATTAAGGGTGTTTTTTATTTATTTATTTATATCTAAAATACCATTTTTTTTACAGCGTTTATTTAAATATGTTACCTAAACTGCTTCTCTTCAATAAGCTTGCATAGCTGATGTAGCTAAGTAAAAAGTTCAAACCTCTGTTTACCGCCATTGAACATGGCTTAAAATAAAAGTTGCACCCTGCTCAGCTCATGGCCCAAGGCAGACCTGTCATTCTTTGAATGACAAGGCAATCTGACCTGATCTCCCTCTCAAAGGTCTTCAACCTTTAACAGAGCTGCCTCTTTGAACAAAATGCAACACTAAAATCCAACTGTCAGTCAGGGCTTAAGTGTACAAAGTCACTGTTGTCACGCTAGAGCCTAAATGTCCGTAATCTGCAGTAGGATCCAGCCATTGCTATTGCTAGAACACTACATGCATGATGCTATGCATTTGTTATGTTGTTTTTTTATAACTCTGTTTGAAACTAACAGCAAACGTCTCTGACCTCCTGTTCTGCCTCGGCCCCGTTTTGCATAATGCATTGTCCCAGGTATTCAGTAATTCAGAGGTAATCCAAGTGTCTCCATTGATGGTTCACCCAACCCTCATGCCCTTGGGTGATCCTCCCTTCAGATGCCTATCCTGTTGTTTATGGTAAACAAGCACTAAAAAGGGATCATATCTAAGTCTGTTGCTTTGGGTTGACATCTGATTAAATGAAGGTGGAGTGGTGGGTCTCTGAAAGAAAAGCATGATGAAAAAAATCTTCTTTCTCTGATCCACTAGAAACAAAGATGATTAAAACAAAATGCAAAGTTCCCTTTCCTTTGCAGTGCCAACACTTCTGGACACAGCTGCCGGAGCGAAGCCAGAAAAATAAGGCAGGAAAATTTGCACATCCAAATGTTGCACAGAGGCCTATTGTTGAGTTGTGCTGTTTTTCAGTACACGCAGAATTTTGAGCTGAACATTTCAAAGCAATCCCTACAAGATGAGAGTTTCATGCAAGGCCAGGCCTAATCTAAAGCAAATGTCTTATCCGCTGAGGGTTTTTTTTTTGTTTTTGTTTTTTTGTGATACTTAATGCATTTAGAAATAATAGATACAAATAAAAATAGATACATAAATAAATATATACATTCATACATAGGTATATACACCAATCAGGCATAACATTATGACCACCTCCTTGTTTCTACACTCACTGTCCATTTTATCAGCTCCACTTCCCATAAAGAAGCACTTTGTAGTTCTACAATTACTGACTGTAATCCAAATATTTCTCTACATACCTTTTTAGCCTGCTTTCACCCTGTTCTTCAATGGTCAGGACCCCCACAGGACCCTACAGAGCAGGTATTTTTTAGGTGGTGGATCATTCTCAGCACTGCAGTGACAATGACATGGTGGTGGTGTGTTAGTGTGTGTTGTGCTGGTATGAGTGGATCAGACACAGCACCTCTGCTGGAGTTTTTAAATACTGTGTCCACTCACTGTCCACTCTATTAGACACGCCTACCTAGTTGGTCCACCTTGTAGATGTAAAGTCAGAGACGATCGCTCATCTATTGCTGCTGTTTGAGTTGGTCATCTTCTAGACCTTCATCACTGGTCACAGGATGCTGCCCACGGGGCGCTGTTGGCTGGATATTTTTGGTTGGTGGACTATTCTCAGTCCAGCAGTGACAGTGAGGTGTTTAAAAACTCCAGCAGCGCTGCTGTGTCTTATCCACTCATACTAGCACAACACACACTAACACACAGCCACCATGTCAGTGTCCTAATAATACCTAATCTGTGGTGGTCCTGGGAGAGTCCTGACCATTGAAGAACAGTATGAAAGGGGGCTAACAAAACATGCAGAGAAGATGAACTACAGTCAGTAATTGTAGAACTACAAAGTGCTTCTATATGGTAAGTGGAGCTGATAAAATGGACAGTGAGTGTTCTTAATGTTATGGCTGATCAGTGTATACATCTTAAATGTATTTATTTATTTATTATTATCTATAATTTCTAAATGCCTTAAATATCACTTAAAACTATATATAATAGCAATTATATCAATAGTCTTTTCTTCAGATTGCTAAATATAGAGTATGGGATCACATGGAAAAGAAAGTGGTTTCTTGTTTGATATGACCACAAAGGATGTTCTGTAAATTCCATCCACTAATCAACCAGTAACACGATTAAGCAAGGCAACATGAAAAAATATTTAGTGATGTATGCCCAGCATGGATTAATAATCATTGAAGGGCAAGTGGCCAGACATATTTTTGCCATTTAAATGCATTTTGCAAAAAACAATTTCTGACTAAAGTAACCATTAGTCAGAAATATAGCCGTATACAGCCATGTAGCCATCCATATACAGCTAGACCAAAATCATAATTGGATTTTTAGGGTAAATATTACACCATATTTCAGGTGCCAAACTATGTGTAACTAAGCTGTTCCATAAATGTTAATTAATATCTCTGGTTTACTTGTGCTCATTGGTTCACTTTTGTGAAAGAAAGTGTAACTTATCTTAAAACTTAATTTATTAAGACAAAATTAATATTACCAATTAATATAATTAATAAAATTAATATTACCAATATATATTTTAGAGGATGGATGAAGGCAGACTATGACCAAACCTATTCAAATCAAGCTAAGCTGGGCCATTAAGAAAAAAAAAAGAAAAAAAATGCTGACATCAAGATCTGCTTGTGTACACTGATGTTTTTTTAAAGACTTATGTTGAAATCTTTCTTTTTGTAAAGGAATTTATCACTACTAACATATACAATTACATGCACGCACGTGCAAAGCCTCACAGCCACCCACATCCACCCAAACACATATTCAAACGCTCTTATAAAGTAACAGAAATAATTGTGCCCCACTGTGAAGGAGAAAGGGGAAAAGGGAAGAGTCGTCATTATGTAGCAGGGTGTTTGTTGTATTATTTTCTTTTGTGCCAGGCCCTGCATGCTCCATACAGGTTTGCGGAGAGGAGGAGGGTGTTGTGGGTAATTATAGGGAGATGCTGAACTAGGTGACCCACCACACCCAACACTTAGTGTGGCATGCTGTCTGTGCTCTCCAGGTCCTGCCCAGTTGTCTATGAATGACAATAGGCCAGACCATGGAGCCAGTAATTAGGATCTGCCGTAGAATCTACTCACCCAGCCCAGGTCTCTCTTTCTCTTTCTCTCTCTGTCTCACTGCTTAGGAGTTCTAATGACCCTCCTCAACCATGCAAAATTTTAATTACTATAAAGAGCATTCGTTTTGGTAACCTGGTGTTGTTCTGCACCAATGTAAACATTTACATTGTATTGCATTGCATGCTTATATTAGATGTATGTAAATATTTAGAATTAATTCACTTTCAGACAATTCTGCATCAAGTCTATTATTATGTTGACTATTTATGTTTAACTAATGTAAATGAAATATACAATATATTGAAATATATCTGAAGTTTGCTATTTGCTTTTTCATGTGTATTTCATTTAAATGGCAACTATTTATACTTGCACGTTTAACTTACATTGCAAATAATGTAGATTGAATTGGTTTCCATTTCTGATATTCTGTGCAAGTAGTATTCTGTAAACAATAATACAGACTAATGTTGCTTGTTACATGCACATGCAATTTCAGAAAGTTTAATTTAACGTGAAGTTTTTGATAATTTGCTAAATATACACTTTAAGCTGTTTTGTTCAGATTCTGCTGTGCATATGTTACTAATTTGCGTCAGTGTTTTACAATAACTTGTGAATGTGTTGTTGAGAAATTCTATAACAAGTCAATGCATGAATTAAAACCTGCCTTCCAGGTGTTCAGCACTTAAGTGGATTAAAATTAGTCAGGTATTTTCTTCTTTTCAATTTTCAATTTCAAACTGTGAGGTGGGCTCTTCTTGGGGGACACGGATCTCGAGTATTTCTAAACTGTTTTTGCAGTTGTAGTCTTTTTATGAAAATTAACACCGAACACATTTCATGGGTGCAGATGTCGTTTATCATAAAATGCACATGTCCTTTACAGTGGGAACAAACTTAGAGGTTATTGGGTTCTCGTCTTTTATCACCAAAACCAAATTGAGTGTTTGTTGCCCAAAAGCTCTGTTCTATCTGTCATGTCATCTCATATTTATATTCCAGTGAAACATTCAGATGTGGATGACTGCTTTTAAAGTTCCATTTTCTGAGGTGCCAATAATTGTGAGTGTGTGCTATTTTTGAGAGAAAACAGTCTGATAATTTTTATCATTTCTTAAAATAAAGACATTTACCTCATGTAAATTTTAAAGTTTCATTAATATTTACAAGATTAAGCAGGTAACACTTATATACTATCTTAACTTTTTTTAACCAGAATTACTAAGGGTGGAAAATCATCAGAATAAAAAAACTGCACATCAACCAGGGCCAGGTGGACCTGAGAAAGGTACTTGCTCCTGGTTCCTGTCAGTGAGAGGTTTGCCATTTCCTTGCTATTGCCTATGTGTTTTGGGTATCTGTTATCCCTATCGTTTTTTGTTTTTTTTTCCACAATCAGGCATAAAGTTGAGTGGTTTCTGTAAATTGCCCCTAACTGTGAATGAATAATACCAATCAATGCATTGGCACCATGTCCTGTGTATATTTCTGTCTTATATTTCCACTTAGTGTTTCTGGGTGGTGCTGAACCCGAAATAAAGCAGTTAGCAGTTTATAAAAATACATAAATGACAGTATTGTTAATATTCTTTTTGTGATATTTGCCGAATAAATATATTCTTATTTATGTGTTTGTATTTTGAATTCCTGCGTGGTTTGGTCCGGGGAGGTGAATAGAAAAAAAAGATCCAAGATGTATAAAGCCCGACTAGAACGGTTATCTGCAATGTATTGACTATTTGCATCTATAACATAAACGTTAAACGCTTAGGGAAAGTAAGTTAAAAGTAAGTAACAAAAATAGTTTTAGCGCCTTATTAAAATTCATTTATACCCTGTTAGATCAACATAACACTGCTTCAGATTGAACTCTTTTGTTGTTGCTTTATTCAGTTTTCAACACTAGAGAGCGCTCTTCATCTCTTTCTGAGCAGTCAACTCGGTTACCTGACAGAAATTGCCTAATAACGTCAAATGTACTTTTATTCTCCATTATAATATTTATTCCTTTTTCGTGTTTTGTTTGATTTATTTTTTTATAAAGGCATAACGTATTGCAATTAAAAGTCAGCAACTGCAGTTTTCTGTCATAGGAACGCATTCAAATAAAATAAAGCAACAACCGTGTACAGGTTTTTCTGACATATTAGCTTAGCTTAGTTTTCTGAACCAGCCTATTAATAACCACAACCAATTAAAACACACTCACACAAAGCTAAAACTATTTATATCTGCATAAATATCAACATTTAGAGACAGCTCATTTTAGCTTGCGTGATTAACCGAATTACTAACTGAATTAATTTAGAAGCCTCGTGTTTCTTCTTTTTTCCCTTTAAGAACCAGTTGTACGTCACTTTAAAACTTTTAAACTCGTAAATAAATTCCAAACCTCTGTGGTTTAGGGAAATATTTGTTATATTGATATATTGTCTACCTGTTTTACCTGTTTTACCTGTTTTATAATGTTTTTGTTTTTTAGTATAACCTATTGCTGCGCAGTTTAGACGGCTTGTGGGGAAAATGCATTTAAATAAATTAATTATAACCCTTACAAGTACTTTTTTTATTTTGATTTTATCATCATTATTTTCGAAAATTAATTGCTTTAATTTAGTAAAATATAAAATTCCTCACAGTTCACATATATATAAAATATCCAACATTTTATGTAAATACCTAAATATTTAATTCATGCTTTCTAAGACACCCAAGAAGTCAAGGCTTCACCATTCCAAAAGAAGGTATCAGAGGAGCTATTTCTTTAACTTTTAATGGCAAATGTATAATAATAATAATAATAATAATAATAATAATAATAATAATTTGCGTTGTACATATAGTTTTAGAAAATCCTAATTCTGCCTAATTGCAGGCCAATATTTTATTGAATGTAAATACCAAGTTGCATACAATTTGTATTATTACATTTCAGTGTTTTATTTCTACTGATATGTAAAAAGTATGCCAGACTTCAGCTCTCATAAGGTACACATCCTTTGTCTAAGCATATAACATATAACATCTGATTAAAATTAACTACCAATGCAATTTTAGGCTAAACTAAATCTGATCTCTGTAGGTCTCTGGCCCTCC
Organism: Trichomycterus rosablanca; assembly: GCF_030014385.1. Classification (NCBI taxonomy): domain Eukaryota; kingdom Metazoa; phylum Chordata; class Actinopteri; order Siluriformes; family Trichomycteridae; genus Trichomycterus; species Trichomycterus rosablanca. Next base: position 16,112,262 of record NC_085993.1, read on the forward strand.
AGCACTTGAGTTTGACATTAATGCTTTTTAGGCCATGTGATTTCCTTTTTTTTAATGAAACCTAATTGTTGCATAGATTATGTCATGTTAAAATTATTTAAGACTTTTGGCTTTTAGATATACAGATTCGACATATATTGTAATGTGTTTTTATACACTAAATAATACAGAGTTATTGTAATATAATTATGCATAGATTTTATATCGTATGATTCTATTAATTAATTCCAGTTGGTTGGCATCCAGAATTGTCTATTAAGCTGTTTTACAATCATATACACTAGAGGCTTCTAAAATGCATATTTAGTAAATTTCACGTTTCATATTTTTTTTCTAAAACACTTGCTTTGTTGTGTAAGTATTATTAATATTATGTCATACCAATTAAGAGAAGCTTTTCTTTTAACATGTATATCCTTAAGAATGCAGATTAACTTTTTAACCTCTCACATTAATTTGCTCTTGCTCTGGAAACTGACTTTATTTTAAATGATGCGATATGCATACAGCTCACATTAAACCTGCACCAAGTACACAGTATGTAAACATCATAAATATAGAATACACACTACATGGTAAAGTACATATCAACACACCGTATGTCATCTAGATGACATACTCCAAAGCCAAACCAAGGTCAGAAAGAAAACCAAAACTGTCACATAATGCTGAAATAATATTTGTTTAGAAGCTAAGGTGTGATTCATGATCCCCAAAACAGGTCTACCAATAAAAGGAAACTGTTAAAACATGGGTGATATCTTAGTTCTGGAACTAGTGATAATTTTAGAACTTTAGTTCATCTTTAAGGCTCCAATTTCAGCCCATGGGGTATACCTGCTTACAAGACCAAGGTAAGTAACACTGTTTAACATTGTGACCACCCCCCAAAAATGTGAATGTCATAGTCAGTGAGATGCAGAGATGCAGATGCAGAAGATATGGGCAGCATAAATAAATGATAACTTTGCTGCCACAAGGCATTATGGATGAGGCATCTGGTTGGGACCAACAGAAGGGCTTTTGTGGCTTAAATTGTAGATTATGTTAATACTGGTGATAAGGTGTCAACACACCTGTGTATGGGGCTGCATAGTCGCCGGACATTTTAAGTGCCCATGCAACATTGACTGGTTTGCAGGATATAGGAAAGAAAGTCGACTGCTTCAACAAATCCTGTTTTCTAGGTTTTCAGATCATGTGAATGTGGGTATTGACTGCGAGTAGAAGACATACTACCAGTATGCACTATAGAATGATCCACTCTCAAAATACAAAAGTTGAAGGACCTGCTTTTAATGTTCTGGTACAATATAACAAAGGACTCCTTCAGATGTCTTGTGGGGTTTTAATAATTTGGCTCATCAGGGTAAAGCTCACTTACCTTAGAAAAACCTCCTATAAATTATTGTTTATTAATTTGTTCAGGTTGATCTGAATTGGGTTAAAGCCACACTGCACAACAGAGGAGAGCAAGTCTCATGGCCGATTCAGCACATACTGGTGCAGTATACAGTAAACAAGTTTGCAGTTTCAAACACAGCCTTCCTGTTTGCATTCTACCCCACTCCCTTTGTGATGTCGGATCCAATATGTCATGTGATATTGATCACATGATGTCATTACTAAAGCTGTAGTAGTGTTGACATGCTCATATTGGAGCAGAAACACAGAGGTGTCGCATTTTACCCGAGTTTGTGGTATTGGTTGAATCCTGTCAAATTAATGGATATAAACTATGACTCATATGGTACTATTATGAAAAGTTAGCATAATTACATACATACTGCCCACACACTGCCAAGAGTTTTTCTCTGCCAATAATGTGAAGTGACTGGGGTCTAGCCTGATGTTTTAATCCTAAAATGAGGTTTTAATCCTAACATTACAAATAAGTTCATATATTATCCACATTTACTTTTTAATTCCTTTCTTAATTTACAGTTCTTTCTTTTTGGCTCTTTTTTTTTGGTGTCAACATTGACTATCCTAATAATAGTGATTGTGAATAAATATTAAACAGTCAAACCAGATTTATTTTGCAAATAAATTCTGGATCACTGGACAATTAAATTAATTTCTTAGTTTCTTAGACTGTACCAACAACAAACAATTAATATTGATCAATATTGAATACAGTGTATTCAGAAAAAGCATCCAGTAAGTAGAGGTTTTGCTGACAGAAGCACCTTTTGATAGCTCAGTGGTTAAGGTATTGGACTAGTAATCAAAAGATTGCCGGTTCAAGCCCCACCACCACCGAGTTGCCACTGTTGGGCCCCTGAGCAAGGCCCTTAACCCAAAATTGTGTTCAGTCATAATTGTAGGTCGCTTTGGATAAAAGCGTCTGCTAAATGCCGAGAATGTAAATTTAAATGTAAATAATATTTTTTACTAGTGCACACAGTATTTTTAATGAGCCTCTACCAAACAGTTGAGATCAGCACAAAAATGAAATTCATGGATGATTTTTCAGCTGCTAGTTTCCAGTTGACATACAGGGTAGAAAGGCTTGTTTCTTAAAACCATCTACCAATACTTTAGAGTTTAACACGTCAACCAAGAGGTAGATACGGCCCAAACATTATTATTTAATTACAGCTTATTTTTATCTACTTATTTTTAAGTATTTAGACTCAAAGCAAACAACCAAATGGTTGAGCAAGGGTTAAAAATTCAAATGTGTACGAAATGTTGCTTAAAAGTTATTGAAGTTTTATTGGCAATTTTTCTCTTCTTTTTATATATTGCAACAGCCATGTAACTGCTTTACAAAGGTAGACTATAGGTGAGCTGCTGGTAACTGACAGCAACAAAGTGGATGACACTTTTTTTGACGCATTTTCTACGGCCTCTTGATATCTCTGGGTAAACTTATCAAATACACACACCTACCCTGTTACCTGTTTTTGGCTTTGGCTCTGGACCCCTGCCATTTAGGTTTATTTGTATGCTAAGCTGATACTGTGTGTACGAGCCATGAGCTTCTACACCCCTGTGTTCTGTTAACCTGTCTGCAATACACGTATATGATTCCGGAAAAATATGATTCATCATTAGGCTAGACTCATCCTTTATGTCAAAAGGAATAACTAAAATTATCTGCCACACAGTTATGTGTTACATCAAAATTAGGTTAAGTAAATGAATTGAGTTAATTTAACTATGGCTTTGTTGTTCTGTTTCTTTGTTGGCTTTGTTTTGTTTTTAAGGATTTGTCTTTACAGTATGTACAGAAAAAGCATCCAGCAAGTAGAATTCTTGCTCCCAGAAGCACCTTGTTGTTGACAGGTTAGAGAAGAATGGCTTGGATGCTTCAAGCTGACAGGTGGTGGTTATTTGAGATACCATGGCCATCCGTTTTGGCCATTTTATTTTGCAAAAAAAATAAACAAAACACTAAAAAAGGAAATAGAAAATTATAATTGTGCATTGTGTTATCAACAGAGGTCTACTCCTTTTGTATGATGTGCTTATATTTTGGAACGTAAGCCTTTGGTAGTATTTGTTGGGGTGCATATGTTAATTTACCAGATGTATGAGAGGGTCTATCTAATATCACTGATGCAATCTAGGGGTGGCACAGTGGTAAAACAGGTCGTGCATGCACAGCACAGCTTCATAATCCATGGACCTGGGTTTGACAACATCTCTGAATGTTAGTTTAACATTTAGTTTTTTTTTTTTTTAGATTGGCTGCACTATGTGCCAAATGCAATGGACTGGCACAATGTCCAGGGTGTATTCCTGTCTTGTGCCATTAGCAAGCTGCTGAAGTTCATTGAAGTTCAGTGTCATTGTTGTAGTGGTATATTTGCATGCAATTTATTTTAATTCACAAAAATACTGACCCATCTAATATATATAAATAATATGTAAACATGTACATTTGTAAGCCATTCAAAATTGTGGGTAGAAATCTATATATATCCCAACTAGATGCAGAAACGTATCCATGTGGGTTGGATTAAATTGACCAGGTCAATTAACCACTACTGATGTCCTTCAAAGTCTGCTAATCCCTCTACTCTTTTCTTCCCTGCAGTCTTCCTTTTTGTACTAGATTCAGCCCTTTTAGGATCTTTTGTGATTAGTTTGTTTAGCATTAGGAGCACTGCTGAGCCCCTGGTTTTGTGTTAAGGCACCCTGCGGTCCACACTGGAGCCAGACTCAAGACTGTAAGGACTGGCTTCAAAGTCAGGCAAAGAACATTTATGTCTCTGTTTAAAGCAGTAGGATCAGGCCTGAGTGGCACACTTTTATGAGATGCTATATCTTAAATTAGGATTCAACTTTTTATTAAGTAAACATTTAAGTATTAGCAATTTCAACCCATTAAAATAATAATATTAAAATATAATATAACATATTATTTTTTATATAATTATTATTATAATTATATAATATATTAAAAATTAAAAATATAAATAATTAAAAATCACTTTCCCCCACTGTGAAACTGTCTGCACACAAAAGCAGAATTTTTTTTTTTATTAATTTATTAATTTATTTATTTATTTATTTATTTATTTATTTATTTATTTATTTATTTATTTATTTATTTATTTATTTATTTTGGGGAGATATTGCTAAACAACTATTTAGAATATTCATAAATATTTTGTATGAGTGGGCATGCTCGGGTGCCATTGCTAGAATAGCACTGTTTAGATTTAAGTTCAAATCTCAGCAGTATAACATCCAATATGGCTAGGTATCCAACTAACACAACTGGCCGTATTTGTGAGTGGGAAGGTTGGACAGGGTTTCTCATCTCTACTGCTGCAATATGCTACCTGGCTGAGGCTCCGGTTAAGCGGTGGGAGACTCAAATGGAGATTAGCATGACACTCCATGCATAATAAAGCTCTGTGTAAAGCCTCACTGCTTGCCAATAAATAAGAAGTGGACAGCTACTACTACATGTCGGAGGGGGCTGCCAGAACGGATTGCAATACACAACAAGGAATTAAAGAGATAAAGTGGGAAAAAGTTGAAATTTTTTTTGTTATAGAGCCTAAAAAACATACACATCCAAAGGGTCAAATGCAGCTTAACCAGATTAACCCTGAAAAGAGGGTAAATGTTAGACATTTGCCTCTGCAGACTTTTATAAGACTTAAATAGTAAAACTAATAGGTTAAAACCTTTTTTAAGTAAATATCTCTAAATATCTAACCAGAGTGACTGATCTGTTTAAGGCATATGTTGCACAATGACAGACATTTAGATAAGTTGTAAAATGGACAGTCCAGGTGTACCAGTGTTCCTAATAATCATTCAATCAGCCAATCATGTCGCACCAACACAAGGTATAAAATGATACAAATACAAGTGGTGAATGATTAATTACACTAGACATTAGAATGTTTTTAATAGTTTGGTTTTGTAAAGCATGTAGTGTTCCTTTTATTAACTGACAGGATTAATACTGATGAAAACTAAATAACTGATTTTTTTTAGATGCTTTTGGAGATGTATTTTTGGTTTTAAATTTGATTATTTAGGTGACCATCGGTGGCACTGTCGCCTCACAGCAAGAATGTCCTGGGTTTGATCCCCAGGTTGGGCGGTCCGGGTCCTTTCTGTGTGGAGTTTGCATGTTCTCCCCGTGTCTGCATAGGTTTACTCCGGGTGCTCCAGTTTCCTAACAGTTTCCCACAGTCCAAAGACATGCAGGTGAGGTAAATTGGAGACAAAAATTGTCCATGACTGTGTTCGATATAACCTTGTGAACTGATGAATCTTGTGTAATGAGTAAACTGTAGCCTTCATATCAAATTTGCTATTCTTTTTTATTAACTGTTGCTCATTGGATTTTTTTTTAAGCTTGACTTTTTTAACTAAACACAATGTTTGTAGGGTACTACAACATCATTAACACCAAATCCACTTAAATTATGTTAAAAAGCTGACCATAGAGACCATAATTTTAGCTAAAGAAGGTAATTATAGAGAAAATCACTGTAATGTACTGGTGCTGCTTTTTCTTCACAAGGCCATGGGAAACTTCTTGAATCGATTGTATCATGGACTGCATGAGATACCAGGGATTTTGAATGAAATGTTGGTCACCTCAGCCAAGAAGCTGGGTCTTGGTTTGACCTTTGACCAAATCCACACAAAAATGGTTAGACGACTGCAGAATAAAAGTTGTCATGACCATCCCAGTCCCCTGAACTAAACCCTATTATAAACCTCTGGGCTGAGTTGAATAGGAGAGTTTAGATGACACACAAGTCTGCAAGATCTGAAGAGAATTTGTATTGTGAGGAGCTTTTAGATGTCTTGCTCTCTGTTCTCAGTGCTCTCTGAGTCTCATTAAGCATTATGAGAAAGGCTGTTGGAACACATGTACCTTGGTTAAAAGGTCAGAGTTCACTCTTTTAGTGTTAGACTGAGCTAATTAACCCAATTCAATACATTTTTTACCTATTTTAATAGGGTGCCAAAATGTGGAGGAGGCACTATTAAGACACTTTGAACATAAATTAATGCATTTGTATTATTAATGTGTATTTATGTATTTATCTTTGTGATGACTGTTTGGTTAATTTCTGTAACTTTATGTAAGTACACACTATTATTTACCGTGTTTTGAACCAAAAACAGTAATACTGGTTTGTAGGATAATAATCTTGTAAATGGATCATTTTGTTTCAGTCCTATTTGTTAGTTTGTACACCGTGCCTTCTGGTCATAATTTTACATTTTCCCTGCTATTTACACATCATTCATTATATTATGTTTATGTTATAAAGGAGGTTCTTTTTCCTATTAAACTATGGCACATTGTAAACGGTTAATAATGTCTAAAGTCACGCACAGAGCAAAGAGTGCAGAAACTCACCAGCAAAATGAAGCTGTATATAATTAAATGATCTGAATGATAAAATAACTCTCATCTGAGATTGATGTTGTGCATTCGTAGCATTCAGCTTGCTTCTATTTTCTGTTCTTTATCTCTAAGAAAAAAGTGCAGGAAATAACCATGATACTTTAAATTGATAACTGTGGGAATCAAGAGAAACTGGAGATGCTGAAGGAGTAACGCTGGAAATGTGGATTCTGTAAAGACCATTTTTAGTTGCCTATTTAATTTTGCTAACATAGAGTTACATAAAGTCAAAAGTTTACATAAACTTGGAGGAGACGTTCATGTCAGGGCTGTTATTTTTGCTGGCTTTTTTTAATGTACAGTGGGGCCAAAAAGTATTTAGTCAGCCACTGATTGTGCAGGTTCTCCTACTTAGAAAGATGAGAGAGGTCTGTAATTTTCATCATAGGTACACTTCAACTATGAGAGACAAAATGAGAAAAAAAAATTCAGGAAATCACATTGTAGGATTTTTAAAGAATTTATTTGTAAATTATGGTGGAAAATAAGTATTTGGTCAATAACAAAAGTTCAACTCAATACTTTGTAACATAACCTTTGTTGGCAATGACAGAGGTCAAACGTTTCCTGTAAGTCTTCACCAGGTTTGCACACACTGTAGCTGGTATTTTGGCCCATTCCTCCATGCAGATCTCCTCTAGAGCAGTGATGTTTTGGGGCTGTCGCTGGGCAACACGGACTCCACAAATTGTCTATGGGGTTGAGGTCTGGAGACTGGCTAGGCCACTCCAGGACCTTGAAATGCTTTTTACGGAGCCACTCCTTCGTTGCCCGAGCGGTGTGTTTGGGATCATTGTCATGCTGGAAGACCCAGCCACGTTCCATCTTCAATGCTCTTACTGATGGAAGGAGGTTTTGGCTTAAAATCTCACGATACATGGCCCGTTCATTCTTCCCTTAACACGGATCAGTCGTCCTGTCCCCTTTGCAGAAAAACAGCCCCAAAGCATGATGTTTCCACCCCCATGCTTTACAGTAGGTATGGTGTTTACTCAGCATTCTTCTTCCTCCAAACACGACGAGTTGAGTTTTTACCAAAAAGTTCCATTTTGGTTTCATCTGACCACATGATATTCTCCCAATCCTCTTCTGGATCATCCATATGCTCTCTGGTAAACTTCAGATGGGCCTGGACATGTACTGGCTTAAGCAGGGGGACACGCCTGGCACTGCAGGATTTGAGTCCCTCTCGGCGTAGTGTGTATACTGATGGTAGCCTTTGTTACTTTGGTCCCAGCTCTCTGCAGGTCATTCATCAGGTCCCTCCGTGTAGTTCTGGGATTTTTGCTCACCGTTCTCATGATCATTTTGACCCCACGGGATGAGATCTTGACCCCAAGGGAGATTATCAATGGTCTTGTATGTCTTCCATTTTCTTACAATTGTTCCCACAGTTGATTTATTCACACCAACCTGCTTGCCTATTGTAGATTCACTCTTCCCAGCCTGGTGCAGGTCTACAATTTTCTTCCTGGTGTCATTCGACAGCTCTTTGGTCTTGGCCATGGTTGAGTTTGGAGTCTGACTGTTTGAGGCTGTGGACAGGTGTCTTTTATACAGATAACGAGGTCAAACAGGTGCCATTAATACAGGAAACGAGTGGAGGACAGAAGAGCTTCTTAAAGAAGAAGTTACAGGCCTGTGAGAGCCAGAAATCTTTACGAATAAATTCTTTAAAAATCCTACAATGTGATTTCCTGGATTTTTTTTTCTCATTTTGTCTCTCATAGGTACTATGATGAAAATTACAGACCTCTCTTATCTTTCTAAGTAGGAGAACTTGCACAATCAGTGGCTGACTAAATACTTTTTGACCCCACTGTATTTATTTATTTTTGTTTATTATTTATGTGTTATTCAAAATGCTTGTGGATTTTGAGTTTTAATAATTAATTGATTAATTAATAATTATTAGATATAAGGAGACATTTGTTCATTTGGTGGTCATGAAGGTTCTGTAATGTCATTTAACTTTGACATGGCCATTACTTGTTAGTGATTGTGATTAACTATAGCTGGTGACTCACTGTGTACATATACACCGATCAGCCATACATTAAAACCACCTACTTGTTTCTACACACATTGTCCATTTTATCAGCTCCTCTTACCGTATAGAAGCACTTTGTAGTTCTACAATTACTGACTGTAGTCCGTCTGTTTTTCTGCATACTTTGTTAGCCCCTTTCATGCTGTTTTTCAATGGTCGAGACCCCTACAGGACCACTACAGAGCAGGTATTATTTGGGTGATGGATCATTCTCAGCACTGCAGTGACACTGACATAATGGTGGTGTGTTAGTGTGTGTTGTGCTGGTATGAGTGGATAAGACAGAAATGCTGATGGAGTTTTTAAACACCTTACTGGCACTGCTGGACTGAGAATAGTCCACCAACCAAAAATATCTAGCCGACAGCGCCCTGTGGGCAGCAGCCTGTGACCACTGATGAAGGTTAAGAAGATGACCAACTCAAACAGCAGCAATAGATGAGCGATCGTCTCTGACTTTACATCTACAAGGTGGACCAACTAGGTAGGAGTGTCTAATAGAGTTGACAGTGAGTGGACACGGTATTTACAAACTCCAGCAGCGCTGCTGTGTCTGATCCACTCATACCAGCACAACACACACTAACACACCACCATCATGTCACATGTCAGTGTCACTGCAGTGCTGAGAATTATCCACCACCTAAATTATACCTGCTTTGTGGTGGTCCTGACCATTGAAGAACAGGGTGAAAGCAGTCTAAAAAAGTATGTAGAGAAACAGATGGACTACAGTCAGTAATTGTAGAACTACAAAGTGCTTCTATATGGTAAGTGGAGCTGATAAAATGGACAGGTAGTGAATAGGGCTAGTTTACCTGCAAACATGTGGTAAACTTGCCAAGGTTGGGAAGAAAACCCAAACTGTTCAGATGGTAATACCAAAAAAACAACCCTACAACTCTTCCATAAATTAGAAGCTGCTGGAACATGGTTAACACAGTCCACAGTCAGTGAAGTGAGGTGAGAGAGAGAATTTCACACTTTGACACTTCATACTTAACTAATTATCTTTTTTCCTGAAGGAGCTAGAGAAGGAAATAATATAGTTAATAGGAAATGTTGAAAACAGGGTCTTTATGAGGTCATTTACTAAACTCATGTCTTCAATCCTTGTCTTGCTCTCTTTCGAGACCATTTCATCATGCTCACTCTCTCTCTCTTCACTGCTCTCCTAGCTGCACGTCTGTTTCATCTGGTATTCATATGGGCCTTGTTCACCCCCCTCGCTGCAATCCATGCCCAAACTATTTCCTTTTTCAATTTCCAGGGGAAGTTGTTAAATGGTTCCTGAACCAAACAATTTTTTTTCTTCTTTTTAAACCCCTCTCCCTTACTTACTGTTGCTATATAATCCACTGTGTACAAGCCACAAAGGTTTATTGTTTTTACTAGATTATGAGATTGCATGGTAGTGAAAGGACTGTGGCATTTTAATTTGAATCTAAACCTGTTCGTAATAAACTTGCATAATTAAGTTAACTATTTGTAATCCACAAAGTCACGCAAATAACTGACATACAGAAATGCTGGTTGTTTTATACGAAATCATTCTGAAAGCTCTGGGTTTTGGCCAATAATTATTGGACACGAACATCCTTACAAAGCAAGCTGACCTACTGGTTCACATGGATTACGGTTTTGTAGCAGTAAACATCAGGTTTGTGCCATGTGTCTGTAAACTGATTCAAAAATACACCATAAACTTGTTGAATGTCTTATTAATATGACTGCACAGGCTTTAATATGAAGCAGCTTTTACTGTTCTGCTTTTTCGACTACTGGATTTCAGATTGTGTCTGTGAGTCTGTGTGTCCATTTATAGTCAAGCACTGATCACCAAGCAGGCCTGGCTTGCAATCAATGTTTTATTTCATTTAAACAAAGCTTGATTTGTATTTGGAGGCCCAATGTGTGTCACAGAAACACTCCCTACAACATTACTTATTACTGTTTATGCCAGAAATTAAGTTTCATCATCCAGGCAATGTTTTCCTTCTGCTATATTACAATGTGTGCTGTTTTTGGTGAGCCTGTGTCCACTGTAGCCCAGTTTTTTTTTGTATTGCACTGCTTATACAGTGGGGCCAAAAAGTATTTAGTCAGCCACTGATTGTGCAAGTTCTCCTACTTAGAAAGATGAGAGAGGTCTGTAATTTTCATCATAGGTACACTTCAACTATGAGAGACAAAATGAGAAAAAAAATCCAGGAAATCACATTGTAGGATTTTTAAAGAATTTATTTGTAAATTATGGTGGAAAATAAGTATTTGGTCAATAACAAAAGTTCAACTCAATACTTTGTAACATAACCTTTGTTGGCAATGACAGAGGTCAAACGTTTCCTGTAAGTCTTCACCAGGTTTGCACTCACTGTAGCTGGTATTTTGGCCCATTCCTCCATGCAGATCTCTAGAGCAGTGATGTTTTGGGGCTGTCGCTGGGCAACACGGACTCCACAAATTTTCTATGCGGTTGAGGTCTGGAGACTGGCTAGGCCACTCCAGGACCTTGAAATGCTTTTTATGGAGCCACTCCTTCGTTGCCCGAGCGGTGTGTTTGGGATCATTGTCATGCTGGAAGACCCAGCCACGTTCCATCTTCAATGCTCTCACTGATGGAAGGAGGTTTTGGCTTAAAATCTCATGATACATGGCCCCGTTCATTCTTCCCTTAACACGGATCAGTCGTCCTGTCCCCTTTGCAGAAAAACAGCCCCAAAGCATGATGTTTCCACCCCCATGCTTCACATTAGGTATGGTGTAACTCAGCATTCTTCTTCCTCCAAACACGACGAGTTGAGTTTTTACCAAAAAGTTCCATTTTGGTTTCATCTGACCACATGATATTCTCCCAATCCTCTTCTGGATCATCCATATGCTCTCTGGCAAACTTCAGACGGGCCTGGACATGTACTGGCTTAAGCAGGGGGACACGCCTGGCACTGCAGGATTTGAGTCCCTCTCGACGTAGTGTGTTACTGATGGTAGCCTTGGTACTTTGGTCCCAGCTCTCTGCAGGTCATTCATCAGGTCCCTCCGTGTAGTTCTGGGATTTTTGCTCACCGTTCTCATGATCATTTTGACCCCACGGGATGAGATCTTGACCCCAAGGGAGATTATCAATGGTCTTGTATGTCTTCCATTTTCTTACAATTGCTCCCACAGTTGATTTATTCACACCAACCTGCTTGCCTATTGTAGATTCACTCTTCCCAGCCTGGTGCAGGTCTACAATTTTCTTCCTGGTGTCCTTCGACAGCTCTTTGGTCTTGGCCATGGTTGAGTTTGGAGTCTGACTGTTTGAGGCTGTGGACAGGTGTCTTTTATACAGATAACGAGGTCAAACAGGTGCCATTAATACAGGTAATGAGTGGAGGACAGAAAAGCTTCTTAAAGAAGAAGTTACAGGTCTGTGAGAGCCAGAAATCTTGCTTGTCTGTTATTGACCAAATACTTATTTTCCACCATAATTTACAAATAAATTCTTTAAAAACCCTACAATGTGATTTCCTGGATTTTTTTTCCTCATTTTGTCTCTCATAGTTGAAGTGTACCTATGATGAAAATTACAGACCTCTCTCATCTTTCTAAGTAGGAGAACTTGCACAATCAGTGGCTGACTAAATACTTTTTGACCCCACTGTATATACTGATCAGCCATAACTGTTTCCTTGTTTCTACACTCACTGTCCATTTCATCAGCTCCACTTACTATATAGAAGCACTTTGTAATTCTAAAATTACTGACTGTAGTCCATCTATTTCTCTGCATACCTTTTTTAGCCTGCTTTCACCCTGTTCTTTAATGGTCTGGACCACAACAGGACCACCACAGAGCAGGTATTATTTAGGTTGGCAGTGGCAGTGACAATGACATGGTGGTGGTGAGTTAGTGTGTGTTGTGCTGGTATGAGTGGATCAGGCACAGCAGCGCTGCTGGAGTCTTTAAATACCGTGTCCACTCACTGTCCACTCTATTCGAAATTCCAACCTAGTTGGTCCACCTTGTAGATGTAAAGTCAGAAAAAAATCGCTCATCTATTGCTGCTGTTTGAGTTGGTCATCTTCTAGACCTTCATCAGTGGTCAAAGAATGCTGCCCAGGGGGAGCTGAATATATTTTTGGTTGGTGGACTATTCTCAGTCCAGCAGTGCCAGTGAGGTGTTTAAAAACTCCATCAGCGCTGCTGAGTCTGATCCACACACACTAACACACCACCACCATGTCAGTGTCACTGCAGTGCTGAGAATGACCCACCACCCAAATAATACCTGCTCTGTAGTGGTCCTGTGGGGGTCCTGACAATTGAAGAACAGCATGAATGGGGGCTAACAAAGCATGCAAAGAAATAGATAGACTACAGTCAGTAATTGTAGAACTGCAAAGTGCTTCTTTATGGTAAGTGGAGCTGATAAAATAGATGTGTGTAGAAACACATTTAACATTTCATGTAATGGCTGATCAGTGTATATATATATACAGTATATATATATATATATATATATATATATATATATATATATATATATATACAGTGTATCACAAAAGTGAGTACACCCCTCACATTTCTGCAAATATTTCATTATATCTTTTCATGGGACAACACTATAGACATGAAACTTGGATATAACTTAGAGTAGTCAGTGTACAGCTTGTATAGCAGTATAGATTTACTGTCTTCTGAAAATAACTCAACACACAGCCATTAATGTCTAAATAGCTGGCAACATAAGTGAGTACACCCCACAGTGAACATGTCCAAATTGTGTCCAAATTGTGCCCAAATGTGTCATTGTCCCTTCCTGGTGTCATTTGTCAAGGTCCCAGGTGTAAATGGGGAGCAGGGCTGTTAAATTTGGTGTTTTGGGTACAATTCTCTCATACTGGCCACTGGATATTCAACATGGCACCTCATGGCAAAGAACTCTCTGAGGATGTGAGAAATAGAATTGTTGCTCTCCACAAAGATGGCCTGGGCTATAAGAAGATTGATAACACCCTGAAACTGAGCTACAGCATGGTGGCCAAGGTCATACAGCGGTTTTCCAGGACAGGTTCCACTCGGAACAGGCTTCGCCAGGGTCGACCAAAGAAGTCGAGTCCACGTGTTCGGCGTCATATCCAGAGGCTGGCTTTAAAAAATAGACACATGAGTGCTGCCAGCATTGCTGCAGAGGTTGAAGACGTGGGAGGTCAGCCTGTCAGTGCTCAGACCATACGCCGCACACTGCATCAACTCGGTCTGCATGGTCGTCATCCCAGAAGGAAGCTGACACACAAGAAAGCCCGCAAACAGTTTGCTGAAGACAAGCAGTCCAAGAACATGGATTACTGGAATGCCCTGTGGTCTGACGAGACCAAGATCAACTTGTTTGGCTCAGATGGTGTCCAGCATGTGTGGCGGCGCCCTGGTGAGAAGTACCAAGACAACTGTATCTTGCCTACAGTCAAGCATGGTGGTGGTAGCATCATGGTCTTGGGCTGCATGAGTGTTGCTGGCACTGGGGAGCTGCAGTTCATTGAGGGAAACATGAATTCCAACATGTACTGTGACATTCTGAAACAGAGCATGATTCCCTCCCTTCGAAAACTGGGCCTCATGGCAGTTTTCCAACAGGATAACGACCCCAAACACAACCTCCAAGATGACAACTGCCTTGCTGAGGAAGCTGAAGGTAAAGGTGATGGACTAAACCCAATTGAGCACCTGTGGCGCATCCTCAAGTGGAAGGTGGAGGAGTTCAAGGTGTCTAACATCCACCAGCTCCGTGATGTCATCATGGAGGAGTGGAAGAGGATTCCAGTAGCAACCTGTGCAGCTCTGGTGAATTCCATGCCCAGGAGGGTTAAGGCAGTGCTGGATAATAATGGTGGTCACACAAAATAGTGACACTTTGGGCACAATTTGGACATGTTCACTGTGGGGTGTACTCACTTATGTTGCCAGCCATTTAGACATTAATGGCTGTGTGTTGAGTTATTTTCAGAAGACAGTAAATCTACACTGCTATACAAGTTGTACACTGACTACTCTAAGTTATATCCAAGTTTTATTTCTATGGTGTTGTCCCATGAAAAGATATAATAAAATATTTGCAGAAATGTGAGGGGTGTACTCACTTTTGTGATACACTGTATATATATATTTATAATTACATAAATAACTAAGCTAACTGGTGCTTTAGTGCCTGGTTAGTATTTAATCAATATATCTTCATATCTTAGCTAACTAAGCTAACTGGTGCTAGTAATAAAGTGCGTGGTTAGTGTTTACTCAATATATCTTCATATCTTAGCTGTCAGCAATATGCCAGAATTATGTTGAGATTACTTACTAAATTATGTACTAAATTATGCTGAGAAGGGACAAAAATCTACTCTTCCTTTCTCTGACAGCCCCCTCTCCACTATCCTTTAGCCATGGGCTGTGAATGCACATTGTGCACACCTCTTTTGAAGGGCTTTGAGTGCCGTGTTCAGAAGCAGACACTCCCACCCCAGGCCGTCTTGTTCTTCAGTTCATGCGAGCCAACGTTGCTGATAGAGGGGGTAAACATGGCCTTCTTTGGAATCCCCCTCCTTCCCCCTTTCATCCATCCTTGCATAGAGCGATGCCGGAGGTTGTCATGATGCCAACAAACAGCAACTCATTGTAAGTGGCAATGACAGGTGTCATTTGTAGACACGTTCAGCACTGTGACGAGTGTCCCTCTCACTTACAATCCACATTCCAATGTTTCACGAAGCAATAGAAAATTGGTAAGAGGGCGGGAGAGACACAAAATGAGGATCTCCAGTTCACACAAACACTAATGTACCTTAAGGGTCTGCAATGCTTGTGTGGCGACCACACGCCTGCTGCCAACCTCAGTTAGAAAGACATACATAGAGAGAGAAAGAGAGAGAGATTATAGAATTATAACTGGTGGGACCAAAATGCTAATGCCTGGTTTTGTTAATATTAAAGTGGAACATTCATGTTAGTCTATTTTTGTACTATGTAAAATGATGTATAAAATTATGAAGCCAGAGAAAACACCAACTCCATACTACCAAGTCCATACTCTCTCCTAGTCTGGCTGGGTTTACTCTGGGAGCTCTAGTTTCCTCACACCTTCCCAAAACATGCAGATTTTGAATAAAATCTAAAACCACTTGAAATTGGCCCTACTCTAGGTCTGAATGGGAGTGAATAATGTGTGTGTGTGTGTGTGTGTGAGAGAGAGAGAGAGAGATGCTCTATGATGTACATGCCTCACGTCTATGCTGTGTTCATGGCTTTATACTCAGTGCTGACGGCATGTGCTCTGAACCCACTGGTACCCTGATATATGAAAAAAAAAGAATCAAGTAGACAAATAACTCCAATATCAGAAATGCGGGTATTAGATGACTATATATCATACATACAATACCATATATGTAAAAAGCTATAGTTATAATTATTATATTAACCATAGATATATAAGTTTACTGATTCTTTGTTTTTGCTACTATTTGTACTTCCGGTAGATGATAACTTCATTTTGTTGCCTTGTAAATGTACTGAGCAATGACAAAGTTGAATCATATATTACTACTTGGTAAATACTTATTATACAGTGATATTTGTATAATGCAATATTTGTAATGGTAATATAATAAACGCTAAAATGGTACCTTAGGTGTCTGTCTGACTTCTCCAAGTATGATGTTAAATGAAAAATATAATAGATTTTTGACCATAGGTCTTAAATAGGGTAGAGTTCATCCATATGTTACATGTAACTTAAACCAGTTAGGTGTACCTAATAATGTGCTCAGTAATTGTGCATGCCTGTCATATTCACCCACTTAGCAATCAAAAGTGACCCTCACAGGACCCCCCCACCACCACCACCACTGACCAGATGATGTTGAGTGGTGGACCATTCTAAGCACTTACTTGCATTGACACTTAAATAGTAATGACCTAGTAGTGCGTATTCTGGTATGAGTGCAGCAGGGTTGTTAGGTATTTTAAAGACTGGCTAACTAACTGGCCACTTTATAAGGAACACACCCTATTTGCACTCATTGTAGGAGTAGCTGCAGACTGAAGATATTTCTATTTCCTCTAGTCTATTATCACTGGACACTTTCTGATCACCATTTAAACCATTTAAAATGTTCGAAAATCCTAACACTGCTGCACCTGATACACCCATACTAGCACACTTCCTTGTTCGTGTAATGGCATTGCTAAAAATGGTCCCATAGGGTCTCTTTAATTTGATAAATGGGATTTGGGGTGTACAAAGCAAAAGAGGGGATACAGTCAGTAACTATACCCACAGATTTTTTCTGTATGGTAGATATTGCTTTTAAAATAATCGTGAATGCATGAATCATGAAAATATGCTCCAGGTAGGTGTACCTAATAAAGTGCCCAGTGCACAGTAAAACATAAAACAGTAGTTATTTGGTAAATGAAGTACTTTCATTAATATCTACTTGATTAAATAAGATGCTTCCAACATTTTCACATGTATCATACTAACTATCGGATTACTGACTGGCTCATGCAAACTCAGGTTAGTTATTATAAGCTTATGAAGGTACATATAAACTTAAATCAAATTATTGTCAAAATCTGATTTCTTTATGTATCTCTGATTTATACTATTCTATGTATGTAGATGTTTGCTTAATCTGCACCAGGACTACCTGCTGCTTTTGGTGTGTGTTTGAGTGAAGCGGTGGGGGCCATAGCTTTGCTTAGCCCATCAGGAGTCTTCATTAGATCATTGCAATTATGGCGTTTGCATTTCAGTGATCCCACAGTAGGGAATCAAAGGCTTCTCAGGACCCTCACACACATGCGCACACACTCACACCACTAATGACCACACGGTCCCCGGCTCCTATTCTGTCCTTCAGCCCATTCAAGTGCTTTAAACACACTCTTTAAACTGCTATTATTGTGCCTCTCTGAGGCGCACCTTTTCACAGGACCAGCCGCTATTAAAGGGGTACTGGTGGGATTATTAGAGGACTGGCAGCATGAAACAAAAGCACACTGTTTATTTAACCCCCTCTTTACTGGGGGAAAACTTGTCTTGCTTTAATTCAGCAGGCTTGCAGACTCCAGCCAACAGCTCTCAAGGATGCTATAGAAAACTAGAAAATATTACTGACAATGTCGTTTATTTGTAGTAGGACAATTTTACTAAATGCTACACTTTGAAATACATACTTTTAAATTATGTTAGCTAAACGTTAAAGTAATAGTTCAGCCAAAACATGACATGTTAATTACTTTAAAGTTGTTTCTTCAATGAAGTTTTGGAGCTGATGCAAGTTTCACATTTACTCAGTTCCTGTCGATGTGGCATACCACTGCCAAGTTGGTAACAAGTGGCTAATGTTGCAAACTGAGACTAATATTGCTAAAAAGTCCTGTATGGTAGGTGTTGCTTCAAAAAATAATTGATAATTGACAGTTACATCATGTTTGGTAAGAAAAAAAAGTGTATCAATTGTATTTATGGCAGAAGTGTTATAGTGCTAATTATAGTGACTTTCTCTCATATCAGCAACAATAGCCCTATGATAAATCTTGACTTTTGGTTTTGAACCTGCCATTGAAAATAAAAATAATACAAGTGAACAACATGGTGGCACAGCATGTAGTCTAATGGAGACCTGGCACTGGTCAACGATCTTTTAACAACAATTTCAGTACAGTGGTACCTTGAAACGCAACTTCAATTGGTTCCGGTACTGGTGTTGAGTTTCAAGGTATTTTTTTCCATAGGAAGTATATGAACCCTGTTAATGCGTTCCATGGTCCTGTGGACTTTTAGGCTTATGTAAAATAATGGGGTTGTTTTTGACACTTATAAACTGAAAATAACACAAATATAATATAAAAACACTGAAAGAAAAAGCTGACTCTCACAATTTCTTAGAACCCCAAGCTGTAACACAAGTTTAAAAGAGAAACAGTGAGGAAAACACAGATACATGTGGCGGTTATTACACACAAATGCAGTTTCGTCTCATATGCACACTTTGACGTCAAGCCGAGCGCTGAACAAAGCGACTGTTCATTGTTAATTTGAAATAAAATAAATACATTTTAAAAAAACAAACTAAACACGTTAAGTTTAAGGTAAACGTTGAGTTAAAGGGTACAAATTTCTCGACAAAGGGCATTGAGTTTCAAAGATTTTGAGTTTAGGGGACATTGAGTTATGGGACATTAAGGACATTAAGTTTAGGGGACATTAAGGTACCACTGTACTTTGCTTTTCTCCTAAAACATGCCACTTTGACCCTGATGAGAATTAACTGTTAACTGGAGCTAAATGATTGAATAAATAATTAAATAACAGATAAATACTTACATGATTAAATACATGATTAAAGAATAGATAAATAATTTTGCAAGTAATAAAAAATCAGGGTAATTCCAAGAAAGAATGGGATTTGCCCTCTTTTTTTTATAAATTACAAACAATAAACAATTAAAATAGATGATCAGTTTTAACATTACCTAGATAACACAGTCTTAAGGCTTCCTTTAAATTGTCTAGTTTCAGTTGAGATTAAAGCAGCATCCAATATTTGTCTTTCTGCTCTACTTTATCCACTAAATTAATGATTTCTTTTCACTGACATGTATAAAATGTACCAGTTTAATTTGGCAGTGCTTGATGATAAAGCTACAGCATTTTGTGGTTATTTTAATTAAAATTGCTAAGCATTACATTCTTAATATTCGTGAGAACAACAACAAATTTAAAGCAGATGGACTGAGAGGTAAGAACTGACCAACACGCCTGTCAGCACAGAGACAAGAGCATTTACATTTATGCAGATGATCTTAATCTGTTTATCTGCATGTATTACTAATGAACCAGAACTGTGTGTGTGTGTGTGTGTGTGTGTGTGTGTGTGTGTGTGTATGTGTATGTGTGTATATGTGTGTATATGTGTGTGTGTGTGCGTGCGTGTGTGTGCTTGTGTTAATTAGTAAGACATAGTGCAGGATTCTGAAAAGGTCACACTCTGCCAGCAGCTTTCCTAGATTTCCTTTTTCCATGACAGTCAAAGTGACAAGTGCACTAGTTTGTTATTACTACAACTATAATTACAATTATTCTTAATTTGCTAATTAATCTTTTTTGTACATGCAGGCAAATTTACAAGTTAAAGAAACCAGTAGAATTGTTAATAAATGTAAACAAAAGCTGAATTTAGCTAGACTGACCATTAATACAAACCTAGGCTTTTAAATTTAGGGCATATAAATACATAAATACTACCCATCATGTTAAAGTAATGTCCTGGTTGGCTATTTCAATAGTAGAAAATGTTGTATAATAATAATAAGTCTTATATCTAAAATTACATATTCATTCCTAAAGCCATTTTGAAGAGAAAAAGCCTGAAATAAATAACTTGATTACATTTCAGTTTCGGCTTTAGACAGAGGACTTACCTCACAATAACGCATTTGGCAGCATTTATTTACTAGCGTGTCCCCCCACACACAACACACAATTGTTTCATTTTCTATTACCACGGAATTATCCCTATACTGTTAGATAATTACAGGTGCACTGCCTAGTGTGTAAAAGATTATGTCATGAACTATATATAGAGAGAGCAGGCAGTTCACTGGACTACAAAAAATAACAAAAGCTTGCATGATCATAACAACAAAGACATGTTTAAGATTAGGACAATTTATTCATTTATTTAGTTTTATTACTAATAACAAGTCATTGATTATAAAAGCTCAGGTTTTTCAACTATGGCTAAACAACGTGAAGTTCAAGATGCTGCCAAAGCAGAATGCAGCACTGTCGCCTCACAAGAAGAAGCAAGAAGGTCCTGGAATCGATCTCCACGTGGGGCGGTCCAGGTCCTTTCTTTGTGGAGTTTGCATGTTCTTCCTGTGTCTGTGTGGGTTTCCTCCGGGAGCTCCGGTTTCCTCCCACAGTCCAAAGTTTGTTTGTTTATTAGGATTTTAACATCATGTTTTACACTTTGGTTACATTCATCACAGAAAAGGTAGTTACTCATTACACAAGATTTATCCATTCACCAGGGTATATCAAACACAGTCATGGACAATTTTGTATCTCGAATTTACCTCACTTGCATGTCTTTGGACTGTGGGAGGAAACCGGAGCACCCAGAGGAAACCCACACAGACACGGTGAGAACATGCAAACTCCACACAGAAAGGACCCGGGCCACCCCATCTGGGGATCGAACCCAGGACCTTCTTGCTGTGAGGCGACAGTGCTACCCACTTAGTCACCGTGCCGCCCCACAGTCCAAAGACATGCAAGTGAGGTGAATTGAAGATACAAAATTGTCCATGATTGTGTTTGGTGTTAAAACTTGTGAACTGATGAGCCTTGTGTAATGAGTAACTACCGTTTCTGTGATGAATGTAACCAAAGTGTAAAACATGACGTTAAAATCCTAATAAACAAACAAACACAGTCTCCCTACTGGTGCCCCTGGTAGCAAGTGCAAGGGCCACATTTGCTATAAAAGATCTCTTATTTAACACATGATTCTACAGATTTGGTGAAAACACATACCTGGATCTTCTCTTTACTCATACAGCTTAGAGGGTTGTCCCCATGTTCCTGGCTGTAAAATATGAATAGACCAACCACCTATCATTCAAATTATTGAGTTTAGTTCTTTTAGCCTCATACATAGCTTGTAATTTAATAATTGTATAATTCATTATACAAAATAAATTAAATGCTTTCAGCTTTGTGAAACAGTTAGGGAAGGCCCTTCAGCATGACTGGATGACAAAATGAGATTTATAAAAACAAGATTTGATAACTCACTGGACCCCAAAGAACACTTTCTAGTCAAAATTATTATTATTATAATTATTATTATATTTATGTATTTATTTTTTATTTATTTAATTATTTATTTATTTATTTTTTTTTGGGGGGGGGGGGGGTTTGGGGGGGGTGCACACGTTTCCACACACCTACTTAAAAATCTTGTGCAGACCCTTACCAAAAGGGTGGAGGCTGGTTCAACCTTTGGTCATATAGTGTATGGACCGCATGAAAATGTTTATAAAAAAATGTTTATTTATTTATAAGATTCTTTGCACAACTGACAAAAACCTTTAACTTGCATGCTGTTCTATCGTCTCTTTACTGCACTTATGTTCTAAACCATCTTCCTTACAGTTTGTGATATACCACCTGCTGCAATTGATATCTTCATAAAATTCTGTAGGTCAGCAAAGAAATTGACTGTATTAGTATAAGATTTTTACTTCTACTTATTTATGAACTACATGAAAGGATCGAGAATAAATATTATTTTTTTTATATAATGCATTTTGTTGTGCTTGTGTGTGAGTAAAACATGTCATGCTGAGAATCATTTTGCATTGTTTCACCAGAGAGACACCTACAGGCTGTCTGAGGGCAGAGTGGGTTTGGGCTTTGCTGCTCTGCTTGCTGGTGTCAATGTTCATTACAGCTTAGCCATCATTTGTCAAGGAGAGAAACAGTTCAGCATGTGTTTGGAAGCTGCTGTATGGAATGTTCTGCAGATGTAGCCATCTGTATTAACACTTACAAACAGTTAAATATAAGGCTTCTGAAAACAGAACAAGATTTTAAATTCACTGAACAGTTACTATTATCCACATTACTTTGCTTGGATTTGTATTTTATATTTTTTTCTGAAACATTTAAGCCAAAATGATGAAAAATTGTAAAAACAAATCTTTCTTTGTCAAATTGCAATATTAAGCAATTTACTGTCTTAAAAATACAGGTTCTTCAAAAAGTTACCACACTTTTTCTTTAACTCTATTTATTAAGAATTTAAAAAAACAAATGACATCACTTTTCTACATAGTCACCTTCTGATGCATTTTTCCCAGCAGTGTACTAACTTTTTAATGCCATCAGCAAAAAATGTTTTTGGTTGAGCGTGTAGCCACTGATACACCTCTGCTTTCACATCATCATCACATGAAAATCTTCTTCCCCTTAAAGCTTCTTTGAGCAGTCCAAAAAGGTGGAAATCAGATGGTGCTAAATCCGGACTATAAGCTCTCTCTCAGTCTCTCAGACACGACCAATTACTACTTCCCCCACCCTCAAAAAAAAGTTAAAAGTGTGGAAACTTTTTTATGATCCCTCGTATTATACACATAAATGAGACGAATACATACAAATGAAAGTATATTTAGCACTGCTAATTCTGCGAAAGAAAATCTCTGAGTAAGATTTGCTATTTTTCTATTGTAACCAATTTTGATAATCTTTTATTAAGTGATGCTAGTTATTAACTTTTATTTGTATTTGTTTGCTTAGTTAAATGTATTTCTTAATTTATTTTATTTTGTGAGAAATACATCCAGAGATCTAATCTAATTCACCCCAGACTCCAGGGCATAGTATAACAATATGTTTAAATGAAGTGGTGGAATTTATAAGCACCACATAAATAAGTGCGGCAATAAAAGGAAAAAGAAGATAGAAGGTAAAAACTTGATTAAATGGTTGTTTGCGACCACAAAATGTAATTACTTTGGTTTAAATTTATTTACATAAATACATTCCTTAAAATACATGTGTTGGAAAAAAGAAAGAAAAAGACATTTAAAACAGTCAGAAGTTGGCATTTACTTTCAAGCGTCTGTAACATCTTTACAAGTGTCATGATATAATTGTAAAATAAATGACATTGATGATTGAATGTGGTATGGTTAAATGTGCTAGGTCAGTGGTCTCATAATACCATGCTAGTAATTATGATTGACTACTGCCTTCTAGTTTGACTGCACTTATTACAGCATATGGACATATAGAACAGTGGTCTATTTGCTAAGGTTAGAATATTATACAGAGAGAGAATCTGTGCTTTTGTCATTATAAGAATACACCGACCATACATAACATTATGACCACTGACAGGTAAAGTGAATAACACTGATTATCTCTTCATCACGGCACCTGTTAGTGGGCAGCAAGTGAACATCTTATCCTCTAAGTTAATGTGTTAGAAGCAGGAAAAATGGGCAGGCGTAAGGATTTGAGCGAGTTTGACAAGGGCCAAATTGTGATGGCTAGACTAGGCATCTCCAAAACTGCAGCTCTTGTGGGGTGATCACGGTCTGCAGTGGTCAGTATCTATCAAAAGTGGTCCAAGGAAGGAACAGTGATAAACCAGCGACAGGGTCATGGGCGGCCAAGGCTCATTGATGCACATGGGGAGCAAAGGCTGGACCGTGTGGTCTGATCCAACAGACGAGCTACTGTAGCTCAAACTGCTGATGAAGATAATGCTGGTTCTGATAGAAAGGTGTCAGAATACACGATGCATCACAGTTTGTTGCATATAGGGCAGCAAAAGCGGTCATAATGTTATGCCCGATCGGTGTATAATCCACTTATTACCAAAACACAGTTTACATTTCTATTAATTAATAGCTGCTGGAACTCAGATAACACTGTCTACAGTTAATCGAGTTTTACATTGACATGGGTTTAAAGACCCATAAAAAGGATTATTCATGTGACCAGAACAAAACCTTAGGTGCCAAGTTGGAGCAAGAAAAACAAAAGCAGAAATGTTCAAGTAGTTCTAATGCAAGTCTTGGATTACTTGTGACATCTAACAGTTTGTGGTTACATTTTTTTCTTGGCAGAGAGACCACTGTTCCATGTACCTTGTATTCACTGCAGTTAAACTTGCCCTGTTTATCTGTGCACATGAACTGAGATGTCATGAATTGAAATCATTACTAGCAATAAATAGGAATTAATCCTACAAAGTTTTTAATTATCCAGTCACAGAAATCATTAAAATCCTAAAGCTGCTGTGATATGAAGTTGTAAACTTTTGACCTTGACTGTACCTTGAGGAAATTTGCGCATATATTTTTAGTGGGGTGGGTGCATATTTTGAGGGTTTTCTTTGCACAGGCGTTGTGTGTGAGTGTGGGAATGGGGTATGTTATACAATAAGTTTTTTGTCTAATCTGACAGTTTATACCCATCCCGAACAGTCAATATAGACAATCTCAGTGTCAGTGACGGGTGAGATCCCATAAAGCAACACTCAATAAACGGATTATATCTTCCACGCTACAGCACTTCTTTCTGCACCTGAAATACTCCTAGTTTACCTAATGGTAAAAAGCCTCTCCCTGTCCAGCTTTGCTTTTAACAATCCCCCACAATCCTTTGGGAGTAGTTGAACTTGTGGTACCCCAGAGCGCTCGTGATCAGAGTGGCATAATGAGCCCATTCCTAACAATTATGGCTCAGAATGCTGAACTGCTCACAGATCAGTAAATGAGCGTGATGCATGGGAAACAGGGTGCAATGGAAATTTGACAGTCGTGGCAAGGAATCTACATGCCTAAGGTAAACAAGGCAAGTTGCTGCAGGCTTGGTAATGGGCTGTCAGTTATGGGAGGCTCCTGCATTGTATACTAACTGTAGTTTCATCTAATAAAGGCCACTAATAAAGAAGTAAAACTGCTACTGATAAGTTTTTACACATTATGAGTAAAATAGCTGGGTAATGTATGAATGTCTGTATACATGAATAGTTTTAAATACATTCTATAAATTATAATGCTTACCATCGCTTTATTAAGTATGCCTATCTCATATGTAGAAAAAGAAGAATGTTTCTATTGTCATAAACCTGGTATTTCAGACTTTCTGCACACATTGTGTTGTGGATTTAATTTTGAAGGGATATATTGACCATTTTACCCATCAATCTTTACTTTCTCATTTATAATGATGAGTGTTTCTTTGGTACATTTATCAAAAACTGAAATCCCTTCTTCACAAAAGTGTATAAACCATTTATTTGGTACTTTTTTTAGGTTATCCTATTTTTCATAGCAGATCCTCTTAAGTTTTGTCTGATTAAATGCCAAGCTTCTGTAAGCAAAGCCACACCAGTGTTGTTTTGGCTGTATGCTTAGGGTCATTGATGTGTTAAATTGTGAACTGTTGCACCAGCCTGAGTTTACATGCAGGTTTTCTTCGGGGACGTTCCTGTAGATGGCTTCATTCATATGTCCCTCAATTCTTTCCA
Organism: Trichomycterus rosablanca; assembly: GCF_030014385.1. NCBI lineage: Eukaryota > Metazoa > Chordata > Actinopteri > Siluriformes > Trichomycteridae > Trichomycterus > Trichomycterus rosablanca. The sequence goes on from NC_085993.1 coordinate 16,138,304, forward strand.
ATCTTTTTCTCAAAGGTCAGTTCCAGTGTTGTGCCATGTGTTTCTATCATAGGTCATCACACACTCATCACAAACATATACACTGGGAAATATACACTTGGCACAAAGCAGGGATACCCTGGAAAAAGCGACAATTTATCAAAGAGCCTCAGCCACCCCCAAACCTTAGACACAACCAATCATGTCTGGATAGATGCTGACCAGCCAACAGCACAGTTGCAATTCAAACCCATAATAGACTGCTGCACCACGTGTGTCTTGGGTAATCATAGCGTCCTATTTAGCAGATACTTAGAAGTCCACATAATGTTAAACCTAATCACTTTTTCTAATATACATATAGCACCTAATATACACACAGTATACACAGTCGAGTCACATTATTATGATTATTATTATTATGTGACTCAATAAGGTCCTGGTCGGTTGTCACAGGTATCTGGAGCCATGCTGACTGCAGTGCATCCCACAGCTGCTGGAGGGTGCATGGGAGAGGATCTATAGAGCGAACACGACGATTGAGGTAATCCCACAGATGCTCAATTGAGCTCAAGTCTGGGGAATTAGGGGGTCAGGGTAGTACTTAGAAGTCTTGGTCATGCTCTTCCAACCAATGTCGGACATTTCTAGCCATATGACATGGCACTGTCTTGCTACAGGATCCCATCCATCCCAGGGAAGACAATTTTACTCATGGTACTTTTACCCATGACAGCAACGAGAGATAGACGCAGACAGCCTATCGCACACCTTATATACCCACCAAGCCAGCTCACGAAACATGACTTCCTTCATGAGCTATGTGCTACCGCCGTTGAAAGTAGAATGTGGTCATAATAATGTGACTTGACTGTGTATATACGCATACATGAACTACAGTATATTACTGTTAACAGAACATGTTTATCTAACGTGTGTGGATGTGCAAACATGGACTTGCAGGTGTTTGTCTAATTGCGTATCAGCGCAAACTAATTAGAAAGATAAATAACCAGAAATGTTAATAGCTTTATTGTCGTACTTTATTTGTGGCCACTGTTAGTTTGAAATGGAAACTGCAAACTGCATTTCATTCATTAATGTACATTTCTGCCCTAAAATCTCTCTTTATAATGCAATATACACACTGTGTATTACAGTTAGCTACTAAATTGCTACAATGTAAGTTAGCATTGCTAGCTATCAGTCTTTTTATTTTTGCATTAAGTATCTTTTTGCATGCTGTAAGTACATATGTATATACGAGACATTATATTGGAAAAAAGCCAAAGCAAGTAAAAAAATAAACTAAATATTAAATTAATTTTGGTCTAGGCTTGCTATTGCTACCAGATTCGGATCTATTGCTGGTTTAGCCTGGCAGTGCTGGTCTTATAGCAAACAAAAGTATTGCAGAGTGGTTGTGGTTCTAGAACAATGTTGTTAAGCCACCAAGCCTTAATTGCTAAAACTCCACAGCACACACGCACAAAACCAGCAGTTAGCATTTTAAACCAACAACAAATTGATATGTGGCAGTAGAAACCATCTCAGATTAACATGTGGCTCGTCTGTGTTGCTTTTAACAGGGTATTAAAATGTAATTAAGTATGAGACTTGGGTGTAAAGAAAAACACTGAACATGGTTTATAATAGCAGTTATTTAAGATAGCTTGTTTCTACTGGCAGGTGTGTACTGCAACTGAAAGCTTGTATTTTTGTCTAAACCTGGTTGCCTTGCACACAACTGCATCACTATATTCAGTGACTGGTAATGCAGAAAGGTGTTTAGTACATGAAATAAGAGCAAAAGTGCTTTTCAATCTTTTTTAGGAGAATTTTAATTATGAATTTCAGAATTTCATGTCTATGTATAATGTATATCTATGTACGTCTATGTATATCTATGTATCTATGTAGATCAACTAAAACTGCAAATCTATTAACCCCTGATAAACAGATCACCTTTGCATACGTGTATAATTGACCATGTGGATTCCCATGTACAGTGTGCTTACTTGTTTTTCAGTGGTGCCAAAAACTGAGAAAGATTCTGTAATCCATACATTTTAATGATTTAAAATGTATTCAAATTATGCTGATTATTTCATTTGTAATGAAAATCAATGCATGAAATTCAAGAATAATGCAAAACAGAAGCATGTTGACTAGTCATCTCAGGCTTTTGGCCTTCGCTGTAGGTATTTATTTTAATTTTTGACATTATACGTGATATGAAAAAAAATCATTGTATAGAATTTTGACTGTAGTTGCTACAATTGTAAAATATATTTTTTTATTTTTTATTTTTTTTATTTTTTTTTTTATTTTACTTTTTATTACATTTTTATTTTTTTTATTTTTTTTTATTTTACTTTTTATTAATGTTTTTTTTTTTTTTCTTGCACTACATTGACGTGTCGCTGTGTGATGCTTATGCTTATTGTGAATTGCTGCTGTAACATTGTAGTTTCCCCTCAGGGATCAATAAAGTAATCTATCAATCAATCAACTAATCAAAATACTCACTCACTCACTTTCTTAACCGCTTATCCAATTAGGGTCGCGGGGGGGGGGGATGCTGGAGCCTATCCCAGCTTTTCAATGGGTGCAAGGCACAGTGTAACACCCTGGACGAGGCACCAGTCCATTGCAGGGCAGACACACATACACACACACACGCACACACATACACATATAGGGCAATCCAGTGTCTCTCATTAACCTGAATGCATGTTTTTGGACTGTGGGAGGAAACTGGAGCTCCCAGAGGAAACCCACACAGACACAGGGAGAACATGCAGACTCCGCACAGAAAGAACCCGGACCGCCCCGCCTGGGGATCGAACCCAGGACCTTCTTGCTGTGAGACGACAGTGCTACCCACCGAGCCACCATGCCGCCCTAATCAAAATACTGTTAATATTTATTATTTATTTTTTGCTTGATCTGAAGTCTATCACAAAAATCTGCCTTCCAGACATGATCCAAATTGCATACAGTATTTTTGTTGCATCAATCATTTAACGATGCAGTCCACCATGTTTGCATTTGTGAGCAGTAAAGATGAGTGTGGAGTGAATGACCCATGGGGTCTGATGACTAAGAAAAGACAATAAACATCCTGATCTTGTTGTTTTCTCAGTCTTATAAAATGCTTTAATATGCTTTGATTACATTGTTTTAACATACTATTACCAGTGCCCAGGCACTCAAGTGGCACAGCAGTAATATGCTCAAACCCACTATCTGGAGTTCGAATCTTAGCTGTGCTATCGGCTGGCTGAGCATTAAGACAGACATGATTGGCTGTTTATGGGGGGCGGCTCTCAGTGCCAGTCCCAAGTCTGGATATAAAATAAGAAGGGTTGCATCAGGAAGGGCATCCGGTGTAAAAACTGTGCTAAATCAGGTATGCAGACCAGAATGAGCCACTGTTGTGAGCCCTAATATACAGAAAAACGATAAAAGTGCACATTTAATCATCATTTTTACACCTAAAATTTAGCTTGTGAATACTTTTAGCACAATTTTCCTGAAGTGCCCCTCCTTGCAGTATCTCCTTTCTTCTATTCAATGTTAGTCTATTGTTTTTTAAACACACACACACTTGGGCACATTCATACCCCACACATGTACGCATCTTTACCCCTCCTGTCTTCACCCCTACCCAGTGTCCTTTGATGTGAGAGAAACTGGCAGTAAATTCCAGTGCTTTATCCTAGTTCCCATTTCGATTAGTGAGGTTAACAAGCTTCCCCATCTTAAGCTAATGAGAAGCTGCCACACAGAGGGGTCAGTGCGACCCCCCTCCCTCTGTTCTCCCACAGTCCTCTCTTCCGCTGCTCGGCACAACCGTCCCTCTTGCTGTCTGTCCTGCTGGGGACAGATGGGGGGTTTCTCATTAAGGCAGGATGTGCCAGGATGCAGTAAACTCTCTGTTTTTCCCTTTTTTCTCTTTTTTTTTTTTCTTTCCTCCTTTCTTCTTTTTTCTGAGGGTACGAGTGTTTCAGGGCTGGAGGAGATCACTTGCAGATGTAGTGGAGACTGAGAGCAGACATGCCGCTGGGAGAAAGAGAGAGCGAGGAACACAAGGGTTGGACTGCTTACAGTACTATCAATAAATTTGGATGGCGAGCTACACTGTGTAGGCAAAGTTTTGCGGACACCCAAAACTAGAACATCGTTAGCAAAACATGGGCATTAATATGGACTAGTTTTGCTGCTTTAACAGCTAAAATCAAGTGTTATGGTAGTGTGAGTGAATCACAGCACCAGGGTCCTGGGGGGTTCTGACTTCTAATCACTGTTTGAAAAAAGTTCTACATTTCAAACTTGGTGTACTTTCCAAAACACATACCAGTAGGTGAATAAGCTGATCTAAACTAGCTTGGTGAGTTAATGGGTTAGTGTTATTTGTTAGCCCCCTTCCATGCTGTTATTCAATGGTCAGGACTCTCCCAGGACCACTACAGAGCAGGTATTATTTGGGTGGTGGATAATTCTCAGCACTGCAGTGACGCTGACATGATGGTGGTGTGTTAGTGTGTGTTGTGCTGGTATGAGTGGATAAGACACAGCAATGCTGATCACTGCTGGAATGAGAATAGTCCACCAACCAAAAATATATCCAGCCCACAGCGCCCCGTGGGCAGCGTCCTGTGACCACTGATGAAGGTCTAGAAGATGACCAACTCAAACAGCAGCAACAGATGAGCGATCGCCTCCGACTTTACATCTACAAGGTGGACCAACTAGGTAGGAGTGTCTAATAGAGTTGACAGTGAGTGGACACAATATTTAAAAACTCCAGCAGCGCTGCTGTGTCTGATCCACTCATACCAGCACAACACACACTAACACACCACCACCATGCCAGTGTTACTGCAGTGCTGAGAATTATCCACCACCTAAATAATACCTGATCTGTGGTGGTCCTGTGGGGGTCCTGACCATTGATGAACAGGGTGAAAGCAGGCTAAAAAGTTATGTAGAGAAACAGATGGACTAAGTCAGTAATTCTAGAACTACAAAGTGCTCCTATATGGTAAGTGGAGCTGATAAAATGGACAGTAAGTGTAGAAACAAGGAGGTGGTTTTAATGTTATGGCTGATCGGTGTATAATCCCTTGCAATAAATTAACACACTGTTCTAGGTGTGTTCTGCCTTGCGCTTAGTCTCTTTTTGCAGGTTTCGGGCCCACAGCTACCCTGTGTGTGTATGTTTGTTCGTGTGTATGTGTGTTTGTGTGTGTGTGTGTGTGTGTGTGTGTGTGTGTGTACACCTGTCATCTCCTTCACTCACATTAATATGATCATCAGCTTGTTGCTTGAGGCATGGGTCAGACACAAACATTCATTAGTAGGGTGGGGGTATTCATATTTTAATTACAATCCAGCTCTTCTACACAGGAGAGAACATTCTCTTGCCCTTACTGTGCCCAGGGCCTCTTAATTGAGAAGTGTCACAAGGCAACAGAACTGGGTCTTAATAAATAATTAGTAAATTAATTCTTACATTCCTAATTGAAAGAGCGAGTGTGAGAGAATATCCTTAATTAATTTGCCAAACAATGAACAGCTTTAATTTAACATAGTGTGGGATTAAGATATCATACATCATCATGTATTTAACAATAGCATGCTGCATACTCAAAACAAGCAGTGTGTGTGTGTGTGTGTGTGTGTGTGTGTGTGTGTGTGTGTGTGTAGGGTTACAGAGCGCTTTGGGGAAGGACAGGATTGGGACAGTGCCAGTGTGTGTGTCAGCCTGATGCTCAGTAATAGAGACAGCAATGTAATTTGCCCTTCCAGCACCACAGGCTCTTGCATAATCCACACTTCATGTGGGCTTCTGCTTTTATTCTACTGCAGGTTAAATCATTAAAAAACTACATTTACAATTTACTTTTTTTTTTTTATATTGCTATGAAAACCTAGCAAATAATGTTATGGTCATTCTGTACTTATAACTGCCCTCATATCCACAACCCCTGAAAAAACCTTACCCAAACCTTATTCGCACCCATTCACTCCAACCTACTTCTGGTCTAACAAACCCATGCTATACATATTGCCCATCCTACATGCTCATTCCATACTGGTTCCTGATCTAACCAACACATTACTTATTATCCATCTTACATGTCTGTTATATATAGTCCTGATTTTACACAGCCAGTTCAGCAGCACATAACATCCGTCAATATACAGAAAATCCACATAAAATCCATCAATATATAGAGTTAATATGTACTTAATGTCAGTGAGTCAATATACATTAACACTTGAATTGAGCAGTTCTCATTATTCAAGCAGTATAAATTTTATACATTGTTTGCATTATGTGGTAATATTTACAGTATATATACAGTACATATATACACACCGATCAGCCATAACATTCTTGTTTCTTCTTGTTCTCAACCACCTTCTTGTTTCTACACTCACTGTCCATTTTATCAGCTCCACTTACCATATAGGAGCACTTTGTAGTAGTACAATTACTGACTGTAGTCCATCTGTTTCTCTGCATGCTTTGTTAGCCCCCTTTCATGCTGTTCTTCAATGGTCAGGACCACCCTGGGTGGTGGGTCATTCTCAGCACTGCAGTGACACTGACATGGTGGTTGTGTGTTAGTGTGTGTTGTGCTGTGAGGGTCCTGACCATTGAAGAACAGGGTGAAAGCAGGTTAGAAAGATGGACTACAGTCAGTAATCATAGAACTACAAAGTGCTCCTATATGGTAAGTGGAGCTGATAAAATAAACAGTGAGTGTAGAAACAAGGATAATGTTTTAATGTTATGGCTATATACTGTATATACAGTGTATCACAAAAGTGAGTACACCCCTCACATTTCTGCAAATATTTTATTATATCTTTTCATGGGACAACACTATAGAAATAAAACTTGGATATAACTTAGAGTAGTCAGTGTACAACTTGTATAGCAGTGTAGATTTACTGTCTTCTGAAAATAACTCAACACACAGCCATTAATGTCTAAATGGCTGGCAACATAAGTGAGTACACCCCACAGTGAACATGTCCAAATTGTGCCCAAAGTGTCAATATTTTGTGTGACCACCATTATTATCCAGCACTGCCTTAACCCTCCTGGGCATGGAATTTACCAGAGCAGCCCAGGTTGCTACTGGAATCCTCTTCCACTCCTCCATGATGACATCACGGAGCTGGTGGATGTTAGACACCTTGAACTCCTCCACCTTCCACTTGAGGATGCGCCACAGGTGCTCAATTGGGTTTAGTCCATCACCTTTACCTTCAGCTTCCTCAGCAAGGCAGTTGTCATCTTGGAGGTTGTGTTTGGGGTCGTTATCCTGTTGAAAAACTGCCATGAGGCCCAGTTTTCGAAGGGAGGGGATCATGCTCTGTTTCAGAATGTCACAGTACATGTTGGAATTCATGTTTCCCTCAATGAACCGCAGCTCCCCAGTGCCAGCAACACTCATGCAGCCCAAGACCATGATGCTACCACCACCATGCTTGACTGTAGGCAAGTTGTCTTGGTACTTCTCAGCAGGGCGCCGCCACACATGCTGGACACCATCTGAGCCAAACAAGTTTATCTTGGTCTCGTCAGACCACAGGGCATTCCAGTAATCTATGTTCTTGGACTGCTTGTCTTCAGCAAACTGTTTGCGGGCTTTCTTGTGCGTCAGCTTCCTTCTGGGATGACGACCATGCAGACCGAGTTGATGCAGTGTGCGGCGTATGGTCTGAGCACTGACAGGCTGACCTCCCACGTCTTCAACCTCTGCAGCAATGCTGGCAGCACTCATGTGTCTATTTTTTAAAGCCAACCTCTGGATATGACGCCGAACACGTGGACTCAACCTCTTTGGTCGACCCTGGCGAAGCCTGTTCCGAGTGGAACCTGTCCTGGAAAACCGCTGTATGACCTTGGCCACCATGCTGTAGCTCAGTTTCAGGGAGTTAGCAATCTTCTTATAGCCCAGGCCATCTTTGTGGAGAGCAACAATTCTATTTCTCACATCCTCAGAGAGTTCTTTGCCATGAGGTGCCATGTTGAATATCCAGTGGCCAGTATGAGAGAATTGTACCCAAAACACCAAATTTAACAGCCCTGCTCCCCATTTACACCTGGGACCTTGACACATGACACCAGGGAGGGACAACGACACATTTGGGCACAATTTGGACATGTTCACTGTGGGGTGTACTTACTTATGTTGCCAGCTATTTAGACATTAATGGCTGTGTGTTGAGTTATTTTCAGAAGACATTAAATCTACACTGCTATACAAGCTGTACACTGACTACTCTAAGTTATATCCAAGTTTCATGTCTATAGTGTTGTCCCATGAAAAGATATAATGAAATATTTGCAGAAATGTGAGGGGTGTACTCACTTTTGTGATACACTGTATATATCACCATGTCTGTGTAGGTTACCTCCAGGAGCTCCGGTTTCCTCCCACAGTCCAAAGACATTCATGATGTGATACAAAATTGTCTGTGCCTGTGTTTGACATTAAACTTGAACTATAATTATGATTTACTGCATCTGCATATGAGCAATTACCTTTAAACCATTTTTCTTGTACTATGGAATATAATATGATATAAATAATAGCATGTTTGGCTCCCATTAAGGTTCATATATTGAGTCGTTTTCTGTTTATTAAAATAAGATCTGGAATTCTGTAATTATGACACAGTTGTTTTAATGAACTATGAACATAAAAAGATTTTGATTTCTGATATATCAAAGATATATTATTATTATTATTATTATTATTATTATTAATAATAATAATATAATTAATAATAATAATAATTATTATTATTATTATTATTATTATTATAATTATAATAATAATAAATTATTTAATAATTCAATAATCCAATAATTCAATTATTATTATTCAACAATATTTTATTGATTTAGACTGTATTCATCAATGAAAATTATTTGTTTAACACCTGTTCACTGTTGTGCACTTTAACCCTTACACAGTTTGCCTCTCAATAATGCTGAATCTTAACTGTCAAAACAAAACTCTTTAGTTGTAATGTAATTACTGTTTACATGTACAACAGAGAATGTGTACCTAATAAAGAGGCCAGTGTGTGTACATTTAGAGTAAACATTGTTAATCCTCTGCTTGCATTTTATCAGTGGACAGTTTCTGATCACAGGACTCTGTTGGATTGACATTTTCGGTTGGAGCACTATTACCCCTCGGCATTGACACTGATGTATTTAAAATTCCTAAAAAAAATATGCAGCACCTGACAGTCATACAAGTATCACCAACATACACACGCTACCGTGCTGCAAATGGTCCACCACCCAAATAACATATGGGGATGGGCACCCCTTTTGAAGTGCTGGGTGGGGTAGAGGCAGGTTATGTGTGTGTGAGAGGGGGGCATTTCACATCTAAATCAGACATCTAATGGAATGCAATGTGTCAGATGAAATTAGAAAATAGCTAAAGGCTAGATTAAGGTTTGGGCTGCCTCTTTGCATTACCAGCTAAGATAAATATTTCCCAGGATGACTCCAATTGCCTGCAGGATGTTTACGTTTATGCATGCTGCTCGATGTACCCCCTCCCGCCTTATTCTCTTTTTCTATCTCTTTCTTTTTTACCCACATTTTCTTCTTTTCTCGTTTGTGATAATAATTGACTGTAGGCAGGAAAGGTTTGATTAGCATAGCAAAGCCTAACATTGCATGCTAGATGAACATTTGTGCCAAGTCATGCAAAGTCCTCCCAGTTACCGAATTTAAAACCAAAACAGCTTTTCGATTTGGTAGAACAGTAAAAGAATGTGAAGCTAGCAAATGTGCAGCAGTTACATAATAAAGGGAATGTTTCCAACACCTTGTGGAATCCATGGCACAAAGACAGTATCATTGTGTTTCACCAAACCTTATCAGAAAAGTTGAGACATTTAGTAAAATGCTCTTGAAAATAATTTTTGATCTTTATTTAACTGACAAAACCCTATAAAGACTGAGCATTTGGTGAATTCCTTCTTTAAACTCAAAGATGGGTTGTGCATCCCCACTTTCTTTTAAACTTGGTGAGAGAATTGTCAAAATAAACATTGCCTAATGTAAGATTGCAAATAATGAGTGTTTTACCATCTACCATTCATAATATTGTGGAAGGATTTATGAAATACAGACAAACCTCAGTCTATCTAGGGCAGGGGTGCACAACATACGGCCCGCGGGCCAGATCCGGCCCGGCAAAACTCTCGATCCGGCCCGCCAAATGAAGTGCTGATGCATTTTTAAATAAATGATGCTGTTAAGTTAAGATGTTATGTAACTGTATTTAGGACTGGGCGATTTTACATTTACATTTTCAGCATTTAGCATACGCCTTTATCCAAAGCGACTTACAACTGAGGGTTAAGGGCCTTGCTCAAGGGCCCAACAGCAGCAACCTAGCAGTGGTGGGGCTTGAACCAGCAACCTTTGGATTACTAGTCCTGTGCCTTAACCACTAGGCTACGGCTTGCCCTAACCCGATTCACGATTAATGTGGTTAATTCGAATGAACGTTTTCACATGATGTTAGAAATGCGACAATCGCGATTGTTTACATACTTTATATTTTAATTAAAATACCAACATGTCACTAGGCAGAAACTGACCAGACGCTCGCGGAATATAAATCAGGGAAAGTTTAATATTAAAAGGGCAAAAACAGTGTACAAAACCCTGCAGAGTCCAAAACCAGAGGATAAACAGACAGGCAGGAAACGGAAGACAACAAGGATTATACACGGTAACGGTTAGATTCAGAAATAAAGACACAAACACGATCAGCAAAACTTCACAACTAGACACACAAACAGATAAGTTTAAATAATATTCATGGAACCGAACACAGCTGAACTGAATCAAAACTCCGGAGACGGTGAGCGCGATCAGCATTGGCTGACGTGATAGTCACGTGACAGTCCAGGGGCTCATGGGAATTGTAGTCCATATGGTTAGACGTGCAATGTGCCCCCTCCATCCACCCCCCAATCACAAGAGGACAAAATCAAAGCTGAGCTGAGTGATTACTTGATGTCCCCCAGTGTGGATACTGATACAGACTCACTTATATGGTGGAAACAGTAAACAGGCTCGTGTTCCTTTTAAAAAACATGTAAAGAACTGTTTGTGGTTTTGCACTTTTCTTATGCTGCACATTATTTAAAGTGAGTTGTTTGTGAGTTTTTTATATAAAGGATATAGCTAATTAAGATTTCTATTTTGTTCAAATTATTGTTAATTATTGTTATATTGTTATTGTTATAAAGTTTGAGTTCCTTGAAAGGATAATTAGGTGGTGCTGTTCTATTTTTGCATTTCTGCAGTCTTTTAAATAAAAATTTTTAAATTGCATTATACAAAAACACAAAAAAATTGCAATCGCAATCGAGAATCAATAATACATTTGGAAATAATCGCTTTTTTTTTTCAATATCACCCAGCCCTAACTGTATTACAAATTCATGTGGACAGGTCTGTAAAAATGAAATGTGTGGCCCTCTGGTTTAGGTGTTTATGTGAAATCGGCCCTTGGTAAAAAGAAGTTGTGCACCCCTGATCTAGGGCAAGGTCAGGACCAATGTTAAATGTGTGACAGGCAGACAGACAGACAGACAGACAGACAGATAACTTCATTAATCCCAAAGGGAAAGTCAGGTATTACAGCAGCGCAAAGTAGAAAACATGATTAAGTAAGTATTACTGTACAATACTTGTAGGTAATAAATATAATTAACTATGTAATATGTGATATAGTAGACATGTGTGCTTTGATCAGATCATTCCACATTTCCACATTTTAGCTTCGGTTATCGGTTATCAGTGAAAGGTGCAAAAGCCAACATACAGTATGTTACAGTACGCGAGTACATTAGTACCCACAAAATGGGTGACTTGATATGTGTGAAGGTACCATTGATGCGGAACCGGGATTTAAGAGAGACACATGCTGCCATAAGGGGTACGTCTTTTTCTGGCAAGTCCATGGTTATTTCAGCAAGACAATAGCAGACCTGCAAACACTACAAACGCATGGCTTCAAGTGCGTGTACTTGCATCATAAAGAAAAAAATCTGACAATGGCGAGCACTATGAGCTTGTTAGCCATCCCACTTTGAAGCCATAGGCATTAATACGAAATGGTGACTTTGCATCTACCTTTCTGGGGAGGCTTTACTGTGGGAATATGGGTCTATTTAGTGGGGGAAAAAAGCATTTGTGATTTCAGCGACTGATGGTGGATGAGAAGGCCTTGCACACAATCAGTTTATTCCAAAGGTGTTTGGTGTGGTAGAGGTGCAGTTTCTCCACATAAAACAAGTCAAACCATGTCATTAAGGACCTAATTTGGGCACAAGAGCACAAGAGGGGTATAAATGATTTTATACCCCTGCTCACACATGGTGTGGCTGAAACACCTGAACTGCAAAGTCATAAACCTCCTGCATAATATGATGTCAAAACAGCTCTTACGCACCAAGTCGTACCCCATGAGACATCTGAAGGAATCCTGAGGTATCTGATACCCGGATATTGCCAGTAGATGTTTCAACTACTGTACCATCTTTTTTTGTGGGTAAACAATGCACATGTCATCCACATGATGTTGGACAAAAAATAATTTGTTGGAGCAGTCAACTATCTCCTACTGCACCAATGTCCAGTTTTGATCCTTATATGCCCATTGTAGGTGCCACTTTGACTAGCCTGTGACCATGCAGCCCTGTACACAGATGGGTTTGATGCCCAGTGTGTTGTGTTGTGTCTGATGCTTGTCTTCAAAGCGACTTACAATTGTGACTGTATACACTGCAGGCAATTGAGGGTTAAAGGCCTTGCTCAGGAGCTCAACAGTGGCAACCTGGCAGATGTGGGGCTTGAACCAGTCCTGTACTTCAACCGCTGAGCTACCACTGCCCCTACCCCTCACAGCATTCCTGTCCTCTGGCATCAGTGAGTCTTGGCCACACAACAAACTAAAAGCAGTTTGTGGCCTGGCCCACCTCGGACCACTGTCAGTGGGTACTCACAATGGCTGCCTGTAAACAATTCTTACTGTTTTAGAGATACTTCAATTAAAACATCTGTCCATATTGATTTGGCACTTGAAGTCACTCAGGTAAACAAGCATACCAGGATTATCTACCATCAGCACCACATTTAATACATCATTGCCTGTGACATGCACAGTTGTTACAAATAGTCATTGCTATGCTCATTTTAGGGAGTGGTCCTAATGTTTTGGCTCATCAGTCATTGTGTCTGCAACGTGACATGCCTTCACTACTACTTCTGTTTATTTTTTTTGTTCCTGCTTTCTTTGTAATAAATTTGCCTCCATGAACCCACAAGCTTTAAAACCTGCCAATCATGTATTATGCAAATAGATGTCCAACCTTCTGTCCTAGTTTTAAATGAAACAAAATGTTAATGATATGCTGATTTTACTCTAACAGCACCAAGTCTGTTATCTATCTTTATTTCAAAATGTATTAAATGAGTACAAAGAACAGTGACAAAGAACAAACCAATACTTTCTGCTTTTGAGAATTGAGCACTGTGAGTAAAGAGGTTACCTGGTATTAAGTGAACTGTACTTATTTATCAGACTACAGTTCGGCATGTTGGAACATGACCCCTTTTTCTGGTAACTGTCTTTCAGGCCACATACTTTTCTGGCTTGTTGAAACGTCAGTGGAGCTGAGAAGTAAAGCGAATACTACAGTAAACATACAGAACATTAAGGTAGTAAAGAGCTGCCTTGAGAAAAAAATGCTTGTGTCAGTTTGCTCCCTTTTAGTCATAATATGCTGTAAGTCATCTAAAGTATGATAGTTTTAAGAAAAGCCTAGGGTGTGAAGTGCTTGGGGTGTCACATTTAAGGCTAGGAGGAAACTAGCTGATTTGTAGTATCATTTAACCAATGGATAATTAGTTTACTAAGTGATTATTTAGTAAGCTATTGAACGTTCCCAAATCAGATAAGCCACTGAACTGGACACTAGCATGTTCCTCCTGCTATTGGGATTACAGGGATAGATATTAGAGTGCTACATGTTCCTACTTGCCTTTTTTTCTTTCTCTAATTAGATGCAAGAAATAAACTTTGCTTTCTGCTCTCTACATACCATTGCTGTCACCACAACCCAGGAAAGCTTGATGATGACACACCTCATTCCTCACACCTGTCTCTGCTGTGTGTAAAAAGGACCAACCCAGACTGAGCTAAAGTTTGTGCTTTCTGGTAAAATTTGTCAGAAAGAAATTTCTCGTAACCATAATCTGGATTCCAAACTATTTATTGGCTTCTCCTCAGTCAGGAAAGCATTAATATGAAGTTTCCCTCAACTTCTCTTTGCAGCTATGATGGTCTTTGTTTTTCTAGGAAGGCTTTCCATGAGATTTTTGGTGTCTTGTTTACATCATTCTGATCATTCCAATGTTTTTCAAACAGTGGCGTAACTAGGAGCCCATGGGCCCCAGAGCAAAAAAAAAAAAAAATTGGGCCCCCTCAACTAATTTCATATATATATACTGTATATATACGTAAATATATACAGTGTATCACAAAAGTGAGTACACCCCTCACATTTCTGCAGATATTTAAGTATATCTTTTCATGGGACAACACTGACAAAATGACACTTTGACACAATGAAAAGTAGTCTGTGTGCAGCTTATATAACAGTGTCAATTTATTCTTCCCTCAAAATAACTCAATATACAGCCATTAATGTCTAAACCACCGGCAACAAAAGTGAGTACACCCCTTAGTGAAAGTTCCTGAAGTGTCAATATTTTGTGTGGCCACCATTATTTCCCAGAACTGCCTTAACTCTCCTGGGCATGGAGTTTACCAGAGCTTCACAGGTTGCCACTGGAATGCTTTTCCACTCCTCCATGACGACATCACGGAGCTGGCGGATATTTGAGACTTTGCACTCCTCCACCTTCCGCTTGAGGATGCCCCAAAGATGTTCTATTGGGTTTAGGTCTGGAGACATGCTTGGCCAGTCCATCACCTTTACCCTCAGCCTCTTCAATAAAGCAGTGGTCGTCTTAGAGGTGTGTTTGGGGTCATTATCATGCTGGAACACTGCCCTGCGACCCAGTTTCCGGAGAGAGGGGATCATGCTCTGCTTCAGTATTTCACAGTACATATTGGAGTTCATGTGTCCCTCAATGAAATGTAACTCCCCAACACCTGCTGCACCCATGCAGCCCCAGACCATGGCATTCCCACCACCATGCTTGACTGTAGGCATGACACACTTATCTTTGTACTCCTCACCTGATTGCCGCCACACATGACCATCTGAACCAAACAAATTAATCTTGGTCTCATCAGACCATAGGACATGGTTCCAGTAATCCATGTCCTTTGTTGACATGTCTTCAGCAAACTGTTTGTGGGCTTTCTTGTGTAGAGACTTCAGAAGAGGCTTCCTTCTGGGGTGACAGCCATGCAGACCAATTTGATGTAGTGTGCGGCGTATGGTCTGAGCACTGACAGGCTGACCCCCAACCTTTTCAATCTCTGCAGCAATGCTGACAGCACTCCTGCGCCTATCTTTCAAAGACAGCAGTTGGATGTGACGCTGAGCACGTGCACTCAGCTTCTTTGGACGACCAACGCGAGGTCTGTTCTGAGTGGACCCTGCTCTTTTAAAACGCTGGATGATCTTGGCCACTGTGCTGCAGCTCAGTTTCAGGGTGTTGGCAATCTTCTTGTAGCCTTGGCCATCTTCATGTAGCGCAACAATTCGTCTTTTAAGATCCTCAGAGAGTTCTTTGCCATGAGGTGCCAAGTTGGAACTTTCAGTGACCAGTATGAGAGAGTGTGAGAGCTGTACTACTAAATTGAACACACCTGCTCCCTATGCACACCTGAGACCTAGTAACACTAACAAATCACATGACATTTTGGAGGGAAAATGACAAGCAGTGCTCAATTTGGACATTTAGGGGTGTAGTCTCTTAGGGGTGTACTCACTTTTGTTGCCGGTGGTTTAGACATTAATGGCTGTATATTGAGTTATTTTGAGGGAAGAATAAATTGACACTGTTATATAAGCTGCACACAGACTACTTTTCATTGTGTCAAAGTGTCATTTTGTCAGTGTTGTCCCATGAAAAGATATACTTAAATATCTGCAGAAATGTGAGGGGTGTACTCACTTTTGTGATACACTGTATATATACAGTATATATATATATTAGGGCTGTCAAACGATTAAAATTTTTAATCGCGATTAATCTCAGAATTTCATATAGTTAATCGCGATTAATCGCATTAAATAAAATCTGTGTAAATGTTATAGAAAACAAGGTTTTTTAAGTGAAATGTGAAAAGTGGACGTTTCTACACGAAGTGAGTGTGTTTTGACCCTTTTGGGGCTTCCATAGTTCATGGACTAGCGTGCTTGACTCCGGTATTCAGTGCCGTAACAGATTAAGTTAATAAAGTGTTTTGCTCCCGACAACTTGTGAATATACCGTGTATTTATTTCTTTATTATGCAAGTGCATCCCTACGACGCTCAGTTATATTATTTTAACAAACCGCAAATGAACAACGGTGGCAAGTCCGACATTAAAACGTTTGTTCTACCAGTCAAGTCTCAACATGAACTAGAATTTGCGTTAATGGCACTATTTTTTTTAATCGCGTTAAATTGAGATTGCGTTAATGCGTTATTATCGCGTTAACTTCGACAGCCCTAATATATATATATATATATATATATATATATATATATATAGTGGATAAGATATATACTGTATATATATACTGCAATATAATAATGGCGACCTGGCGAGTGCAGCCAATGGGGGGGCAGTGCGGTGGGGGGGTTGAGTTCATGTTGTGGAGGGCCCCCCTCCGCCATGGGCCCCAGTGCACCTGCCCCAGTGCACCTGCCCCAATCCCCCCCGGGAACTTACGCCCCTGATTTCAAAGGTGTTTAATAGGGTTGAGGTCAGGGCTCTGTGTTCTCCACATCAACTTAAATCAAACCTTAATGCTAAATCATGTCCTTATAGAACCTACTGGTTTGTGCAGAGTGGCCCAGTAATTCTGGAACAAAAAGGAGCCTTCTATATATTTTATTTAAAATAACTGACTTTATACATCTGTTAGTAGTGAGTGTGGTGGAAACATCCAAATTCATTAATTAGGAGGAGTGTCCACATACTTTTGGCCATGTTGTGTACATATTCCTTACAGGTGTTAACCTTTAATTAATTCTAATTGTATAAGTGTGCTACCTATCAGAGCATTTATTCCCTAATCTAAATGTGCAGCGTAGTTGTGGTTGTGTAGTTCCTGTTTACTAGTGGCTGTTGATGTCACATGCTTTTAAATTGTAAATGATTTAATTATATTTGTGCAGCGTTAAAAAGAACTCAGAATGTAAAGAAGGGAGAACTCCTGGGAGGGACCCGAGACTTCAAAACCTGAAATTCAGGTCTATGCATGAATAGGTTGAAGGACATTGCTAACTCTGTTGGAAACAAATTGACGTTCATTCTCCACTGGCAAAGACATTCTACACGATCTTTAAGCAAAGTGTTTCATTTCTAAACTGTTTTATCTTGGTCCAGGTCGCTGTTGACTGGTTTACCCAGGAAACACTGGGCACAAGGCAAGTATACTCTGAATAAGGCACGGATCTATTGCAGTAAAATGAAATATGTCATTTAATGCAGAAAATAAGTGCTAAAAGCACTTTGTAGTTCTACAATTACTGACTGTAGTCCATATATTTCTCTACATACTTTTTTAGCCTGCTTTCACCCTGTTCTTCAATGGTCAGGACCCCCAGAGGGCCACCACAGAGTAGGTATTATTTTTTAAATACCATGTCCACTCACTGTCCACTCTATTAGACACTCCTACCTAGTTGGTCCACCTTGTAGATGTAAAGTCAGAGACGATCGCTCATCTATTGCTGTTGTTTGAGTTGGTCATCTTCTAGACCTTCATCAGTGGACTAGATCACAGGACTATCACAGGACGCTGCCCACAGGGCACTGTTGGCTGGATATTTTTAATTGGTGGACTATTCTCAGTCCAGCAGTGACAGTGAGGTGTTTTAAAACTCCAGCAGCGCTGCTGTGTCTTATCCACTCATATCAGCACAACACACATTAACACACCACCACCATGTCAGTGTCATTGCAGTGCTGAGAATGATTCACCACTCAAATAATACCTGCTCTGTGGTGGTCCTGGGAGAGTCGTGACCATTAAAGAACAGCATGAAAGGGGGCTAACAAAGCATGCAGAGAAACAGATGGACTACAGTTAGTAATTGTAGAACTGCAAAGTGCTTCTATATGGTAAGTGGAGCTGATAACATGGACAGTGTGTGTAGAAACAAGGAGGTGGTTTTAATGTTATGGCTGATCGATGTGTATATAGTCAGAATATCTTTATATAAACAGATTTTTTTTTCAGAATATAGGTACTGCCAATGTAAACCACCAGCTAGATATTTTGAATCACACAGTTTATGATTGATTGATTACTTAATGTATTCCTTTTAGAAAAATCTACCGCCAAGATAAACACCTCTGAGAAGTGCTTTTTAGGAGTTGCTAAACATGTTTGGAGGAGAGCATTACCTACTCCCTTCAGTATACAGTATATGAAAACTGAGATGATTGAATTTACTTCCTAGTTATTTAGCAATCAATCTTATTGTTGTTTTGGTTTGGCATGGTGCAATCCATTGCAGGGCATCACACACTTATACATTTACTCAGTCACAAAATAGTGACAATTTAAAGTCCATATATGGGCATGATATTTTGGAAAGTGAAGGGAAAACCAAGTACCTAGACACAGTAAGTAAATACATACTTCTTAAACGGTATCTAGAGCCAACACACGATTTCCTTTTTGCCTTGGTAAATTTCTAGCTTTTTTACCTACTTACTTAAAATTCTCAGCTCAGTCAAAAAGATGCTAATGACACCTTTATTAACATTTTTAAAAACCACGGAAACAGGTGGGCACTGGCCTGCACACATGCATAGCATGCCAGTCCACCATTATGTGTAAAGAAACAAACAGCCAAAACATCAGACATCCCTAAAACACATGTGGCTGGTTTCCCAGGCCAAGATTAATCCTGATTCCAGACTTAAAAGACTTGACGAATGATGAATCACAGCTAATATTTTAATAGGGACAAAGAATAGACTTAATCCGTGCCTGTCAAATCAGCCCATGAAGTCATATTAACGTTTTATAATTCCAGTGGCCTCAAACTGTAAATTTGGACATGGTTTATGTGTGAAATGTCATAAAAAATACAAAGAACTAAATTTACATCCCTTGACCATGTGAAACGTGGACTAAATATCATAAATTGCCCCTAGGTGTGAGTAAACAGATGACTGTAGGGCCCTGTGATAAACTAGTGCCTTTTTTAGTGAGTATTCCAGCCTTGTACCCATGGGCCCAGCATGATTTATTCTGATCATTATTTCTCCTCCAACAAATGTGTCCAGTGGTGCTATGCTTTAGACCACACCAGCCTACACTGTACATTAGCAGCTGCTGGACAGTAGCCCAGTCCAACTTTATTCTTTTATTTTTGTTTATTCTGGTTAGGGTTAGGGAAAGTACTATTCCATTGGGAAACACTGGGCAGAGTACTCTGGACAGGGCAGAAATCCATCACAGGGCTTTAACCATAAAAGAGTTTTAAAAATGTTTAAGTGTTGTAATGAATTGTTGCTTTGTCCAGGGTATATATCTGCTTTGTGTCCAGTGTTACTACATTGACCCTGAACAGGACAAAGTAGGGTTTAAAAATGAATGATACATTGTTTATATTGGTATTCTATGACTGCTACTACTGCTACTACTACTTCTATTTTATTATCATTATTATTGTTTGTGAACAAGTAGTAGGCTGGCTGGTGTTAAAAGGCAATGCTTTTATAAGTGAATTTCTTTTCTTAAGGAGGTCATATTATTTAGTTTTTTTCACTTGTGTGGAATCAGATTTCAAAATATTTTGACTTGAATTCATGTGATGCCTCAAATTTCTGGCTCTTCTGAAGGCTGTGACAGAAAAAAATCATTTTGCCCCAAGTCAAACACGTCATCTAATGTGACTGGATGTAACATATCACACACACACTCATAAACCAGGGGGTGAAATTATTTCCACATACTTGAATAAAAAATAAATAATAATAGATAAAGTAGTAGTAGCAATAGTAGTAACAATAGTAGTATTAATAATAATAATAACAATAACAATAATAACAATATTAATAATAACAATAATAATCATAATAACATTAATAATAATAATAACAATAATGATGATAATAATAATAACAATAATATTAATAATAACAATAATAATAATAATAACAATAATAATTACAATAATAATTACAATAATAATAATAACTATAATAATAATAACAAAGATAATAATAACAATAATAATTATTATTATTATTAGTAAAACATTTTTACATTTTTAAACATTTACAATCACTCAAAACCTTTGATATTGCTTCATATCCTAACCATGTTCTATGCCTTGTCTCAGTTTGATTGCAGAGTTTGATGGAGTGATCCTTTTCCAAACCATATCAAATCAATTCTAATTGCAACAGATAGACTCCTGTTGAGTTCTAGGCCCATCTTAAGGATAATTGAAGCAAACAGAATGCACCTGATCACAAGTCGTAGTGCCATAGTAAAGGGTTTAAATACTTTTGAATACTCATGGGTGCAAAAGCTCAGGTGGCCTGAATTACCCTGAATCCACTGTAAATTGCCCATAGGTATGAGCAAGAAAGACAATGAATGACTGTATGATGACTTATGATTGACTGGCACTCACGGCTACCCAGATCAGCATAATGTGGTTACTCTCATGGTAACAAAATCTAACCCTCTTTTTAAGGTAATATTCATTTAAAACCTTAACTTCAGGCTAATCAAACTAAATATGCCTTGAGTAATTTTGTTCTAATTGTTACTTTCCTAAAAATCTGGTATTTTTAAAATGATCTAGCTAATGTAATCGCTTCAGACAAGCCATCACATAATGCTAATGTAAATGTATACTCATTTTAGACATTTGATACTATTTTATCCTTGTTTTGGTGCCCATGGCCAAACTTTTCTGAAACACATGAGATCTATAATCCTGAAATGCAGCTCCAGCGTGAATCCTGCCAGGTTCTGATCACGCTCAAGATAGCCAGCAGGTACAGGCTATCATATTCAGATAGGCGTGATGGAGCAATCCTTTTCTCAGTCTCTGCCTCCCTTTCTTTTTCTTGTTTAAAGAGGATTGCTCTTTGACAAGGTGACACTGACACATTTCTTCAGTCTGCAGCTTCTTTTTGTTTCATTCTTTACCCTGGAAGGTGGCCAGCGTCTACTGTAAACACTGCGACGCCTTCTGCACAATAACGCAATGGTTTCAGAAACGGAGTACATAGTTGACCTGAACCCTCCTCCAGATCACGCAAAAGAATGCTTCTAATTAAGATGGCACAGCATGAACCTGAATAAGCAGAGAGCTTTGCTTATTTGTGACTGTAACAAGAATTAATTGGTTACAAACAAATGTTTTGTTGTTTTTTTGCTGCATGCACAACTTTCCCACAGCTGTAAACAAGTAAAAAACTAATAATCATATTCACAACAGGATTTATACGTATACATATAAATAAACTTTTCACTAACTTCTTTATCCTGTTTAGTGTTACATTAGGTTTGGCGCAACCCCAAAACACTGGAAAAGGAAAGGAAGGAAGCCCATCCAGAGTCACTTAAACTTTGGGCCAGTTTAGAGCAACCAATTTAACTTGCATGTTTTTGGAAAGTGGAGTAATACCAGAAAACACAAAAGAAACCAACACAGATGTTGGACGAACATGCAGGACACATAGGTTTAAACCTAGATTTTTACAAGCTTTTTTGCTGTGCGCCACCCACTTTATCAGCAGTTCCAATGTGCTGCTTTGAATTATTGTTGTCAAAACTTTAGTGTATAAAATACATTTACACTGATTAGGCATAACATTATGACCACCTTCCTAATAGTGTGTTGGTTTCGCTTTTGCTGCCCCATACACAACAAACTGAGATGCACTGTGTACTCTGACACCTTTCTATTAGAACCAGCATTAACAGCCTTCGCTCCCCACGTGCATCAATGAGCCTTGGCCACCCATGACCCTGTCGCCGGTTTACCACTGTTCCTTCCTTGGACCACTTTTGATAGATACTGACCACTGCAGATCGGGAACACCCCACAAGAGCTGCAGTTTTGGAGATGCTCTGACCCAGATGTCTAGCCATCACAATTTGCCCTTGTCAAACTCGCTCAAATCCTTACACTTGTCCATTTTTCCTGCTTCTAACACATCAACTTAGAGGATAAAAAGTTCACTTGCTGCCTAATATATCCCACCTACTAACAGGTGCCATGACGCGATTCTTTAACAGTTCCTAAGTGTGGCAATGCAAAACGATTTATTAACAGGTCTTTTGAAAGACATGCATTATGAACCATTTTTATGCCATTGTTGCCATTGTTTTGTCTTTCAAATACACTATTAGTCCAAAAATCTTTAAACGCCAGACAAAAAAGCATGGGTACTGATTTTGTTCAAGAAAATCTCAATTGATGTTCCAACGCTGTTTAATAGGGTTGAGGTCAGGGCTCTGTGAAGGCCACTGGAGTTTCTTTAAATCAAGCTTTTCTTCATGTCTTTATAGACCTTGCTGTGTGCACAGTGGCACAGTTATGCTGAAGGAGGAACATGCCTTCCAAAAAATGTTGGAAGCATATAATTTCCTTTATATAATTGATTTATTATACATGTTAGCAATTGTTGTAGCTGAAACATACTCAGCCCCGGTTCTGGACTGCTTTGCTTGGGGGGGCAGTAAAACCTAATGAGGGGGCATGTTGATAGTCATGTTTTTGAAGCCAGAAATATATTCAAGGCTTGATTTGTGCATGAATGATGACAGCCAAGCTATTGCTACTGGCTTAAAGTGATGTATGAGGTAAAGAAATAAAAATGCATGTTTTCGAACTTAAACTTAAAACCCAATGATTAAAAAATACATGTTGATTATGTAAATGGAGAAAAAAGATTATCTAATTGTATTTCATTTTAATACGCCCCCTTAATTAAATTGCCATTACTAATAGAACAACTCTATTTCTTGAAAGGCTTTAATACAAATTTAAGTTAAAGCTGACAAATGTACCTACACACAGACTGAGAATATTCAAACGTGGAAATAGGAATGAGTGAGAATATTTATATTATTGGGAAATTAAAATATAAAGAAAACAAAAGAATACTAATTCTGTAAAAAAAAAGTGTTTACCAGTATACCTGCCTCTTGCTCACACTAACAGAACATATACTGCCGAACTGAACTGTTTGGGGCAGTCTGCCGATTTTTATATGACTCAAAGAGCCAATCAGGAATAAGCAAGGAAATATCTTCACACTGTAAAACAAAATGCATTTTTGTGATTGGTTCAGAGATAATTTTAAAAATAGCCGTTGCTTGCATTGTGCTTGGGGGGGCAAAGACACAATTTGGGGGGGCAATGCCCCCCTCAGCCCCCCCCCCTAGCGCCGGCCCAGAACATACTGTATGAATTCAATTATTAGAAGGGGTGTCTCAATATTTTTTATCCATGTAGTGTAACTACATAACTGCTTCTCAGTGCTTTTACTCAAGGTTGCAAAAAGCAGAGCAGGGTTAATGCTAATAGATTAATTTTAGACTGATTTAAAGTCCGGCTTCTGAAAATAAGCATTTATTTATACCAGACTCCCAAAGAAACATAGTTCATACTCATACAGTGTAAAAACTGCCTTCGGTTACTTTGAATGCCTTTTAATCAGTATTTAGCCATTTATTTTCCACAGATATTGATGCCTGACTCCTTATCCATCATAACAAACTAATAAGTCAAGCACAGCTGTGTCAGCTTCCAGTCCTGAAGGGCCTCAGTACTCCAGAGTTTACCTCATTCATCAGAGCTGATACAACTCATTATTTAATTAGCACAGCTTTCTTATGAACTGATTTTGTTCAGTTAACAGAAAGAAACCACAAATCTATGTAGAGCTCCGGCACTTCAGGAGGAGAGTTTGTTACATTGTAATTAATTCAACACAGACAATATTTGAGGCACCGTAACTGAAACTAAAATAAATACATAAATTCAGAAAAAAAAAAAAATATATGAAAATATTTAAATAAAATAAATTAAGACGATGTTAGGAATGTTGAACCATTAAACATTTTTTATTAGTATTTTATTTGTTTATTAAGTTAGTTCTTTTATTTATTCTTTTCAGGATTAAGCTAATAACATCACACCAAAAACCTTTTTTTGAGAACCAAGCATGGTTCTTTGGACTGCATATTGGCACAGCAACATGGGACCTTCCTGAGAACCTGAATTAGATCCTATCATTCATTCATAAGTTGTGAAGAGTTTAGCATGTTCTTAATTTGTATCTCTGGGTATGCATTGGGTACCTTGGGGGATCTTCACAGTTCTCAAAAACATTTAGAAGCATCATGCACTAACTAAATAACATGTCCAGGGTGTATTCCTGCCCTGCTCCAGACCTGCCAAGACCCCAACCAGGATAAAATGATTTATAAATAAATGAACATGAATCTTTTATGCCACTGCGTTAACAAAACTTCTCACACCTTTACATTTTCAGCATTTAGCAGATGCTCTTATCTAAAGCAGCTTACAGTACTGTGACAGTATATTGTCTAAGCAATTGTGGGTTAAGGGCCTTGCTCAAGGGCCCAACAGTGGCAACCTGGCAGTGGCAGGGCTTGAACCAGCAACCTTTTGATTACTAGTCCACTACAACTACAGAGACATTAAGCTGTAACCCCACTGCCACTTTTTATTGTTGTGATTTGAGATAAGTATACCAGTCTGATCTAATTTGTATCTTTCACCTTACTTTATATCTCCCAGCAGGAAACAGCGCTTATGTTGCTAAGTTCTTCACCCTTCTTCCCTCCATATTGCATGTTACAAACAAGTCTGGACAGCTTGCATCTCCCCCTCTTTTTCTAGATAAACACGTGCAGGAAATGAGTGCGGTTGGGCCGTGATTCACCATAGACTGGAAACACTTATTGTCTGAGAGAACCATTCAACTTTTTTAGACATTACATGATTACTACACTAGACGGCATCTTAGGCTGCTGTGTACCCTATTTGTTTTCTTCGACTGAAATCAGATGGTCTTCATCTCATGTAACTGCTAATTTTAGTGGGTTTTTATAAATGTGGCAAGGCTGCAGATAGCTAAAGGGTATCTTATGTTTGTTTACAACCACCATTGAAATAGGAAAAGTCTGATGTATCTCTGAAGTGAAACTTCAAAAAGCTCCCATGTCGGTCTGGTTTGTCTGTATGTGGAATACAAATGTTGTCCTGGGTGTCACTGAGTCACATTCTCACTTTTTCTCCTAGCCAGTGATATTACTAGATGGCCTAACAGCCCTTGGGCCATGAAGTACAGCTGGTTAGTGAGAGAAGACTAAATAATGAGTTTTACCTTTAGCTGAACCATAAATCCTGGTCATTGCCTTTAGGCAATTCAGATTTGTCTGTTTTTTTCCTTTCTGTCCTTCTAGTTTTTATTTACTGCACCCGTACTGGACTAAACACTACACCTTTACTACCGTTTTTTCAGTTTAATGCATACACATCTTTATTGCTGCAATTACTCCTTCCACTAACAAACAACTACCAAACATGCTTAGTCTGAAATGTGTGGCAGCAACCACATCTTTTCAATATAAAAGATCAGAGAGCAGCTGTACACACTTGCAGGAGAAAAAGAAAGTAAGTCATAAACTGATGCTACTTTTGTTTAGCTTGTGATAGTCACATCTCCTACATATACACTGATCAGCCATAACATTAAAACCACCTCCCTGTTTCTACACTCACTGTACATTTTATCAGCTCCACATATAGGATTACTTTCTACAGTTCTACAGTTCTACAATTACTGACTGTAGTCCATCTGTTTCTCTACATAACTTTTGACAATGACATGATGGTGGTGTGTTAGTGTGTGTTGTGCTGGTATGCGTGGATCAGACACAGCAGCGCTGCTGGAGTTTTTAAATACCGTGTCCACTCACTGTCCACTCTATTAGACACTACTACCCAATTGGTCCACCTTGTAGATGTAAAGTCAGAGATGATCGCTCATCTATTGCTGCTGTTTGAGTTGGTCACAGGATGCTGCCCACGGGGTGCTGTTGGCTGGATGTTTTTGGTTGGTGGACAGTGAGTGTAGGAACAAGGAGGTGGTTATAATGTTAAGGCTGATTGGTGTAAATATTCTTAAATACACAATTTTGTCTAATATCTTTCATTCTAAAACAAAATAATTCAATCATATAAACACTTGATAAATTCAAGTAAACTGGCTTTACTTATTTGATGCTTTTATGACAACAAGCACTGTTTTTGTCTGTATGGTGTTGCATGTTGACTGAAGAAATGAATGATGATGTCAGCTCTGCCCTCAAGTACCATCAGACCCTCATACATTATCCTGGGGCACTGGAACTGCAACTTTTAGTACTTAAACCAAAAGCTTAAGTACTGGACCAGCAGCCACTTCTAGTTCTATACTACTAAAACTTCCAGCTCTCTGTGTAGTAAAAAAAAAAGGCTCTATCACAGCTTGTAAATACCTGTAATCCATTACAAAAGCAGTTGCACAGGCCTCCACTTGAGCGTGAAGTAGAATTAGCTTGCTCTTAAAATGTGCTGCAGTAGAGAATTTACAGTCAAGGCGAAACGATGGCTTTCCGCCTCATCTGCTATGAATGCGTGCAGGGACATGCAGCACTGAGAGTCCCATTCCAGCTGCAGTGTGTGTTACAGGAGGGACTGAGCAACCATGCATAAGATGTGCTACGAAGCACTGTGTAATCCAGAGTCACTCTGGAAACAAAATAATACTTAGTATCTCGGCAAAAGCTGATAAAGTCATGCTTACAATGTGAAAGCATTGCTTTTTCTATCAAAGTCTATTTTGCACATATTCATAATAGTACAAAGAAGGGTAAAGGTCTTTACATTTTGCGGGAATGCCTCACACTCAGAGGCAACGTTCCATGTAATTAGCGATGGTGTGATATCTTTTGAGCTGTGATTGTCAAGAATACTGACAAGAAGCATGTCATCATGAGCTGTATGAATAATACAGTGTTATATTTGTAGTGTATTTAAGATAAGACTAAACTAAAACTTAAATAATAGAACAAAATGCCTAAATAATATTAAATATCATTATTGTTAATAATAAGTTTAAGTCCAGAATCAAGTAGTATTTTAAATAAAAGGACACATATGCAGTAAATCTAAACCACCTCCTTATTTTTACACTCACTGTCCATTTTATCAGCTCCACTAACCATATAGAAGCACTTTGTAGTTCTACAATTACTGACTGTAGTCCATGTAGTTCTCTACATACTTTTTTAACCTGCTTTCACCCTGTTCTTCAATGGTGAGGACCACCACAGAGCAGGTATTATTTAGGTGATGGATCGTTCTCAGCACTGCAGTGATAATGACATGGTGGTGGTGTGTTAGTGTGTGTTGTGCTGCAGTTTTTAAATACCGTGTCCACTCACTGTCCACTCTATTAGACACTCCTACCTAGTTGGTCCACCTTGTAGATGTTAAGTCAGAGACGTTTGCTCATCTATTGCTGCTGTTTGAGTTGGTCATCTTCTAGACCTTCATCAGTGGTCACAGGACGCTGCCCACAGGACCACCACAGAGTAGGTATTATTTGGGTGTTGGATCATTCTCAGCACTGCAGTTACACTGACATGGTGGTGGTGTGTTAGTGTGTGTTGTGCATGTATGAGTGGATAAGACACAGCAGCGCTGATGGAGTTTTTAAACACCTCACTGTCACTGCTGGAGTGAGAATAGTCCACCAACCAAAAACATCCAGCCAACATCCAGCCCATGGGCAGCGTCCTCTGACCACTGATGAAGGTCTAGAAGATGAAGAACTTTAAAGTGATCCTATATGGTAGGTGGAGCTGATAAAATGGACAGTGAGTGTAGAAACAGGGAGGTGGTTTTAATGTTATGGCTGATCAGTGTATATGTAGGAGATCTGACTATCACAAGCTAAACAAAAGTAGCATCAGTTTATGGCTTGCTTGCTTTCTCTCCTGCAAGTGTGAGAAATCATGTATTTAAGTTCAGTGCACACTGTATTCATTGTCAGCAAAAAAAAAAAAAACTTCAGTCATGTAGCTGGACACAGTGACTGTTTGTAAGCTTCTTTCAAAGGACAGATGCTTTTAATTAAGTCTGATGCATCCACCATTTTGTTATTTGTTTTCGTATTCAGCAGCGTAGCAAAGTACATGCACCTCCCACAGTGAAACTTCTCATCAGCAGACCAGGAACATATTCCTTTATTGATTTTGCTGAAATACACAAGTCTGTATGCTGACCGTACATGGTAGGAGGACTGTTTCTTCTCGAAATGGACATCTGCTGTCTACCATGGAGAAGAGAAGCCTCTGCGTGTAGGCTACGGCTTTGCCAGCCTAATTGGCACTATTTTGCCAGTAAGGGAGGCAGAGGGAGGGTGGTGTTTGGGTGGCTGGCCCGAGAGAGAGGGAAACAGGCCACCGCATTCCCACAGAATGACTCAAGAAGGGACAAAAAAAAAAATAGGAGTCACTTTATGATACCATGCCTCATGTTTCCCAGCATTCACTCCTCTTGTCCTGCTCAGAGTCCCAGCTACACTCCAGCCAACATGGGTACAATCACACTCGACTGTCTGTAATTAAGATTAATTCCTTCCACATTTGCTCCACGGTTTACATGTTAACCCCCCTCCACATTGTTTAATACTCTCGTTATTCAGATTCTTTGTACCCACAAACCATTTTGCCCGACCCCCCATGGCTTAGCTGGTCAGAAAGAAACTCTTCAATGATCAACCCAGCCCCCACACCTCTAACCAGGAAAAACAACAGTTTGTAGCACATGCATGTCAGAGCAAAGCACTGGTTCTGGCTTGACTTTTAACTGTACAAACAGCATGAGTTTGTATGTGGTGATGGACACACGATAATGCCTGTTAAGTCTGAGTGGTTATTGTGGTTTGGTTGCTGTTCCCATTAGTGTTACTGCAAATGACTGATAATGTAAACCAGGCTAAGAAAAACTGAACACTGCATGCCTAGATCTAGATGGATGATGAATGTTTATGTATTTTGTTTTAATGGTGTACAGGGCTTGACATCTCTCCTGTTAAGGGAGCTAAAGAGAGGTTATAGATGTCTCTAATGTTAAAACAATTCTTCTTCTTCTTGTTCCTCAGCCTTTGTCCCGTTTTTTTGGTTACGGGGTCGGCATTTCTGGCTTCTTCCCGTTAGGGGTCGCCGGCGGGATTTGGCACAGTTTTACGCCGGATGCCCTTCCTGACACAACCCTCCCTATTTATCCGGGCTTGGGACCGGCACTACAATGCGCTGGTCTGTGCATCCCAGCGACTAGGTAACTATGGGACAATTCCTAGCGGCATGTCTTTGGACTGTGGGAGGAAACCGGAGCACCCGGATGAATGTCTGCGTGGGTTTCCTCCGGGTGCTCCGGTTTCCTCCCACAGTTCCTCCCACAGAACATGCAAACTCCACACAGAAAGGACCTGGACCGCCCCACCGGGGATCGAACTCAGGACCTTCTCGTTGTGAGGCGACAGTGCTACCCACTTAGCCACCGTGCCGCCCTCTAATGTTAAAACAATTGGAGACAACAATTTAAATTGTGGATTTCTGAGACTATTGCACGTGTTTCAAACTCCATATCAGATGAGCCGAGTTTTTAAATGTAGTTGATGTATAACTTCTGCTTTTTAGAAGTTATACAAGCAGTTTCAGAAGTATTCAGTCCTTCAATACAATAATATGTCAGTATTGGTTTTGGTCTTGCCCACTATGCACAGAGATTTCTCCAGAAATTGTGAATCTTTTAATAATAATTTTCACTGTTAATGATAAAATTCCTTCCAATCATGCATTGAAAAACTTTATCCTTTTTTGGAAGCAGCCTTGGAAGCAGCCTTCAACCCATGCTCATGTATGACTAAGGATTTTGCTGAATTTCCTTTTAAACCCCATCATCATAGCATTACTTGTGAAAAGTTCCTTAACAAATTATTTCACAAAGTTCCCAGTCTTACATTGCCCTTGTTCTAACAAATTAGAAAGTAGTGTATATTTTCATATTTATAAATCAAGTTGATAAGGTAAAACAATACATATATATACACTGATCAGCCATAACATTAAAACAACCTCCTTGTTTCTACACTTACTGTTTATTTTATCAGCTCCACTTACCATAAAGAAGCACTTTGTAGTTCTACAATTACTGAATGTAGTCTATCTGTTTCTCTGCATGCTTTGTTAGCCCCCTTTCATCAATGGTCAGGACTCTTCCAGGACCACGACAGAGCAGGTATTACGTGGGTGGTGGATCATTCTCAGCACTGCGTGACACTGACATGGTGGTGATGTGTTAGTGTGTGTTGTGCTGGTATGAGTGGATCAGACACAGCAGCGCTGCTGGAGTGTCCGCTTACTGTTCACTCTATTAGACACTCCTATAGTTGGTTCACCTTGTAGATGTAAAGTCAGAGACGATCGCTCATCTATTGCTGCTGTTTGAGTTGGTCATCTTCTAGACCTTCATCAGTGGTTGCCTTCATCAGACAGGATGTTGCCTACTGGGATATTTTGGTTGGTGGACTATTCTCAGTCCAGCAGTGACAGTGAGGTGTTTAAAAACTCCATCAGCACTGCTGTGTTTTATCCACTCACACATGCGCAACACACACTAACACACCACCACCATGTCAGTGTCACTGCAGTGCTGAGAATGATCCACTACCTAAATAATACCTACTCTGTAGTGGTCCTGTAGTGGTCTTGACCATTGAAGAACAGGGTGAAGCAGGCTAAAAAGTATGCAGAGAAACAGATGGACTACAGTCAGTAATTGTAGAACTACAAAGTGCTTCTATATGGTAAGTGGAGCTGATAAAATGGACAGTGAATGTAGAAACAAGGAGGCGGTCATAATGTTATGCCTGATCGGTGTATATATATATATATATTTGCTCTTTTTTGTTAAATACCTGTAATGCATTGTGATCACTGTGTTTTGTTTTTATTTTGACTATCCTAACTTTTATTAGGATTTAATAAGGAGGGTTGTAGTATAGGGCATGTGACAGTCCAGTCACACTTTTTTAGTTTTCTGGGTGGCACGGTGGCTCAGTGAGCACTGTAGCCTTACAACAAGAAGGTCCTGGGTTTGATCCCCAGGTGGAGCGGTGTGGGTCCTTTCTGTGTGGAGTTTGCATGTTCTCCCCGTGTCTGCCAGTTTACTCCCACAGTCCAAAGACATGCAAGTGAGGTGAATTGGAGATACAAAATTGTCCATGACTGTGTTTGACATTAAAACTTGTGAACTGATGAATCTTGTGTAACGAATAACTACCTGTTAGGTCATGAATGTAACCAAAGTGTGTAAAACATGACGTTCAAATCCTAATAAATAAATAAATACATTTTAGTTTTTTCAGCACCAATTAGAAATACTGGGCTTACAGCAGGAATACACCTGAATAGAAAACCCTTAGCATTTACTCAATCAAACTATGGAGAATTGGGCGCCCAGGTGGCGCAGCGGGATATTCCGCTAGCACACCTGTGCTGAGATTCTGAACTTCTCGTTTTGAAACTCGGCGTTGCCACCGGTCGGCTGGGTGCCATCTAGCAGGCATAATTGGCAGTGCCTGCAGGGAAGGGTGACTGGAATATGTGGGCGGGGTCTTCAATTACTGTGTAAGGACCCTGATTGGCGGATAGAAGCGCCTGTGCAGAGTGCATAGGTGGAACAGGGTTCCTTTAAGGGGAGGAAGACAAATTGACTATGCTTAATTGGGGGAAAATGGGAGAAAAACACATAAATATATATATATATATATATATATATATATTCAGGGACAGTGGTAGCCTAGTAGGTAGAGCTTAGGACTCTCAATTGAAAGGTTGAGAGTTTGAATCCCATGCAGCCACTGTTGGACCCTTAAGCAAGACCCCTAACCCTCTCAGCTCCAGAGGGGGGCACACAATGACTGACCCTACGCTCTGACCCCAGCTTCCAAACAAGCTGGGATATGCGAAGACAATTTCATTGTACTGTACACCTGTATATGTATATATGACAAATAAAGACATTCTTCTTCTTCTAATGTTCAAAATCAGACCCCAAAACCATACCAACACTACCACTATCATTACTTTATGTTACACAATTGCTTAATAATAATGCAATATAGCATTCTGTCCTACTGTCAGTTTTACAGATTAAATACTCATAAGCAAGCTGGCAAACATGCCTATTAAAGTACATGCCATCTAAATAATATAGAGGCTGTTCCATCAAACAAGAGTTCTATTAATGTAGTCAATGCAAACCAACAGGACGTGACAGCTGGCTTAGCACATCTCAATGAAGCTAGAGACTAATTAGAAGCATAATTATGCATATTAGGAAGTGAAATGTGCAGGCTAGATTAAAATAGACACTAACAGTGGGCTTGATGTTAATTCATTTACTCTTTTTCAGTAACCATTTTGTACCGATTAGGGACACAGTGGGTCCAGGGTTTAGCCCAGAAACCCTCATAAACAAGACGAAAAAAACAATGTGGAAAGAAACTAAAATATGTGTTCTCAACCACTCAAACCAGATCCTACACCCTTTACATAGCACCAGGGGAGGTGTTCTATACTGGAATGTTGATGCAATTACAATGCAGAAGCTCGCAGTACTTCCTTGGTGTTAAATTGTAATGTACAGGTTAATGTCATGGCAGGTACAATGCTGTCCTAAGAAAAGACAGGATGTCGTTTGATGTCTTAATTATAAATGGATTGACAGCTGATGCCTTGGCAAGGGTGTATTTTTGACCTACTCCTAGTGTTTATGGGTTACACTACTATTAATAAAAACAAAGCAACTAGTCTTCGGGATTATGAACATGCATCTTTATACACTGTATCACCAATAATGATTCATTAAAAGTGAACATTTCAAACTGTATATGTATTTAATGCTGCTAAAACAGAGCTTGACATTCACTGTAACATTTACTGAAACAGTAAACTATTCTTTTGTTTCTTTCAAAACCAATTAGATGAACATATTTGTGTTTGTATTCATTGTTAACAATTAGTTATGTCTAATTAAGTGTGAGAGTCATTATGAATATTGAATTAATGAATATTGAAAATTAGTTTTATTAATAAACCTAAAAAATATGAGGTTTCAACCCAGTCTACACCAGTCGGATTCAGAGAAAGGTCACATTCAGATAAGTTAAAATTAGGAATGTATCCAAACAGGTCGCCCAAGGAGGTTAAAAGGGCGCTAAAACAGACATACAGTGAAGCACATAGGTAAGATGGGTAACAAATACAAACATCGCTATTTGTAGTACAATAGATTGCAAGTTTTAGGGGGAATGGGTATATGTGAAATATCTTATCTTTTTGTATGATTTGTTTGCTGTTTGCAGTTTGGGGTTCCCTTAATAAAGCAGTAAGCCACGAGAGACCATGCGTTACTGCGATTTTATCATGGGGAAGGATGTTTTGGCACGACGCAAAGAGGAGTTCCTAAAACGTCTTTCCCCGTGATAAAATCATAGCAGTAACGGACGGTCTCGAGTGGCTCATTGCTTTTATAAAACGGCGGTCAACATAACATATAATAAAATTCAACAATGTTCAATTTATAAATGTTTTTATTTACAAATACATTTACAAAAAGCATTCTTCCGCGAAATCAGGTAGTCCGTTAACAGTGTTGCTAGACAACATGAGGGCGAACATAACATTCACAATAAACATTCCTCCACAAACACTATTACTGTTTATATTAATCTGGACATTTCCATGTATAGTACATGAATTAAAATAGTGTTCAACCAAGTAGAAGCACTTTGTAGTTCTACAATTACTGACTATAGTACATCTGTTTCTCTACATACTTTTTTAGCCTGCTTTCACCCTGTTCTTCAATGGTCAGAACCCCCACACGTCCACCACAGAGCAGGTATTATTTAGGTGGTGGATAATTCACAGCACTGCAGTGACACTGACATGGTGGTGGTGTGTTGTGCTGGTATGAGTGGATCAGACACAGCAGCGCTGCTGGAATTTTTAAATAACGTGAACTGTCCACTCTATTAGACACTGTCTAGTTGGTCCACCTTGTAGATGTAAAGTCAGAGACGATCGCTCATCTTTTGCTGCTGTTTGAGTTGGTCATCTTCTAGACTTTCATCCGTGGTCACAGGTCACTGCCTACGGGGTGCTGTTGGCTGGAAATTTTTGGTTGGTGGACTATTCTCAGTCCAGCAGTGACAGTGAGGTGTTTAAAAACTCCATCAGCGCTGCTGTGTCTGATCCACTCATACCAGCACAACACACACTAACACTCCACCACCATGTCAGTGTCACTGCAGTGCTGAGAATGACCCACCACCCAAATCATACCTACTCTGTAGTGGTCCTGGGAGAGTCCTGACCATTAAAGAACAGCATGAAAGGGGGCTAACAAAGCACGCAGAGAAACAGATGGACCACAGTCAGTAATTGTAGAACTACAAAGTGCTTCTATATGGTAAGTGGAGCTGATAACATGGACAATGTGTGTAGAAACAAGGAGGTGGTTTTAATGTTATGGCTGATTGGTGTAGTTAAAAAAACAAGCATACAGCTGTGCATTCTCAGCTCAGTTCATCAAACACAAGCCTAAGCTCAAAAACAAAAAGTTTTGTAACTCATCACTACTGCCCAACACCAGGTCTTATTAAGAATGATGATTCATACATCATCAAGATAAAGACACTAAAAGCATTTTCTTTAGAACAGAGTTGAGTAGTATTTGGTCATGTGTGTTTATCAACATGTTTTCTATATTGTCTGCTTAGATCATGACTTACAGTAGTTAATTCAGCAGCTGGGTTGCAGCCAATGAAAATAAACATGTTAAGAGGTACATCTGTATATTCATGCACAGTGCCTTGCAGGGATATACTGATATTTTATCTACATCCTTATGCACTCAGATCAGTTTTACTCCCATTAGCACAATTTGAGGTGCAAAAAATGTGATGTAAAATATGGATGCAAGACATTAGGGGCAAAATATGTCCAGTTTAAATTTTAAGCATGCCTACACTAAACACAATATACACACCCTGTGATGGACTGGCGACCTGTAGATCGTAGATAAGATAAGATAAGATAAAGCAGTGGTAGAACAGACAATGAATGAATAAATAAACACAGTATACAATGAGCCAAAACATTATGACCACTCCCCAAAAATGCAAATGCCAAAAACAATGGAAGAAGGGAATAGAATGCCTTTATTTGTCATATATACTGTACATATACAGATGTACAGTACAATGAAATTCTTTTCTGCATATTCCAGCTTGTTTGGAAGCTGGGGTCAGAGTGCAGGGTCAGCCATTGTATGGCGCCTCTGGAGCAGAGAGGGTTAAGGGCCTTGCTTAAGGGCCCAACAGTGGCTGCATGCCAGAGCTGGAGTTCGAACTCTCAACCTTTCAGTTGATAGCCCAATGCTCTACCCACTAAGCTACCACTGTCCCACAAAAGGTTGCCTGGTCCAGCAAATAATAGATTTTGTGGACAGCTGAGCACGTGAGTTTCATTTATCCAGGAAAAAGATGGCACCAGGGTGCAATGTTGGACAACTCAATTTATAGTATTTAACAAGATATGACCTGTTAATAACATCTTAGTACTCTCTAGGTATAAGTGAATGTGTAACCCACCTGTCCAGAGTGTATTCCCATTGTAGCCAGTGTTTAGGTGGTTCTGAACCAACTGTGAGCCTCATCAGTGGTGTCACTGCCACAGCATGCCACTTTTCCAAAAACATAGTTTGACAAACGCTCAACATGCAGAATGCCAAGCGATAGCTGAAGTGGTGGACACACTGCTATTGGACTCTGGAGCAGTGGAAACAAAGCAACACAAATAGCAATGTCCATAAATAAGTAAGTTGCTAAATGTGCTGCAGAAGAACTTAAAAGGCCAGCACAGAGGCCTGGCTTTTACCCTAAACACCTTAAGAATAAACTAAGCAACTACTACTAGCAACTAGAATACCAATTAGAATTGGGCAGTTGTAGACTAGCGGTTAAGGTACTGGACTAGTAATCGAAAGGTCGCTGGTTCAGACCCCACCTCTGCCAGGTTGCCACTGTTGGGCCCTTGAGCAAGGCCCTTAACCATCAATTGCTAAGACAATATACTGTCACAGTACTGTAAGTTGCTTGGATAAAAGCATCTGCTAAATGCCATAAATGTAAACTGTAGGCCAGGTCTTATTACCCACTATCACTGACCTCATTAATGCTCTTATGGTTTAATGGAAGTGAATCCTCCAGTCATGTTCCAAATCTAGTGGAAAGCCCTTCCCAGAAGTGTGGAAACAGTCAATAGAAACAAACTATTTAAATACCTATTCATTTGTTTATTCTTTCAGTTATATTTATTCAAGACCAGCATTACTCTGGTTGGTCCTGGAAACTGGAACCTCTCCTGGAAACACTGGGAGCAAGGTGAAAATGTGCAATGGTTAATGCAGGGTAATTTAGAATTCCCAGTGCACTCAATGGTGTATGTTAGAAGAAAGACACAAATGGACACAAATATTAACCAATAGCAAAGGTTCGTTGGAGCTGTGAGGTACCAATACTGTTAAGTAACTGGGTCTTCTTGCTCTTAATATGTAAACTTAGCAACAAAATACCAACTAGTTATCCACTGAGGCTCAGAATATTTGAAACCTATGTATAGTTTTACACTTAATCTTGTCCTGGGTCAAGTCAGATCTTTAGGCAGAGCAAAAGAAAAACCTAAGAGAGAAAGAGCAGCTTCAGTGTGTTTAAGTTTGCATGGTTTACAACACATGGAGTAACACCTTTCATGAAGATCAGGAAATAAATATTACAAACATAAGAAGTCAGTCATCAGAGCCAGTGCTCCTAAAGTTAGCATGTCTTATCTTTCAGCTTTGCACAGGAAAAGAGTTTAAACTAAAGGCGGTTACAGGCAGCAGCAGCAGCTCGGCAGGAAAAGTCACACGGCCAGTCTGTCAGGTTCTGAGGGAGAAGCTCACACTTGTCAGCTTAGTTGCATGAGTCACTCATTTCACACAAACACACACTCACACAAAAACACACGGTCACACAAAAAGGGTGTAAAAAGAGGAAGATATACCGAGGCAACATAAAGAAGTGTTATAATTGTGAGTAAGGTGTAATAATAATCAGTGTAATAAAACAGAGCAAAACCTTAAAGTGGAGATTTATAGGTATAAGGCAGCCACTGTGCCAATATGGTGGAAATATGGTGGCAAGATTGTTTTAGGCTGCCAGCCCTTCAGTTTAGCTCAGCAGTAGCTATTAGTCATACATAAAGAGTTCTAGACTACGGCTTTGCATTGTCTTCCTGAAACAAGCAGAAATGTCCCTAAAAAAGACAAGTTCAGATAAGAGCATACACCGATCAGCAATAACATTAAAACCACCTCCCTGTTTCTACACTCACTGTCCATTTTATCAGCTCCACTTATCATATAAAAGCACTTTGAAGTTCTACAATTACTGACTGTAGTCCATCTATTTCTCTACATACCTTTTTAGCCTGCTTTTACCCTGTTCTTCAATGGTCAGGACCCCCACAAGACCATCACAGAGCAGGTATTATTCAGGTGGTGGATGATTCTCAGCACTGCAGTGACACTGACATGGTGGTGGTGTGTTAGTGTGTGTTGTGCTGGTATGAGTAGATCAGACACAGCAGTGCTGCTGGAGTTTTTAAATACCGTGTCCACTCACTGTCCACTCTATTAGACACTCCTACCTAGTTGTTCCACCTTGTAGATGTAAAGTCAGAGACGATCGCGCATCTATTGCTGCTGAATTGGTCATCTTCTAGACCTTCATCAATGGTCACAGGACGCTGCCCACAGGGCGCTGTTGGCTGGATATTTTTGGTTGTGGACTATTCTCAGTCCAGCAGTGACAGTGAGGTGTTTAAAAATTCCAGCAGCATTGCTATGTCTGATCCTTTAATACCAGCACAACACACACTAACACACCACCACCATGTCAGTGCCACTGCAGTGCTGAGAATGATCCACCACCCAAATAATACCTGCTCTGTTGTGGTCCTGGGAGAGTCCTGACCATTGAAGAACAGCATGAAAGGAAACTAACGAAGCATGCAAAGAAACATATGGACTATAGTTAGTAATTGTAGAACTACAAAGTGCTTATATGTGGTAAATGAAGCCGATAAAATGAGCAGTGTGTGTAGAAACAAGGAGGTGGTTGATCGGTTATGGCTAATCGGTGTATATTGCTTCAAAGTGTGTATGTACCCTCTCAGAATTGATGGGGTCCTCATAGATGTGAGCATTACCCATGCAATTAGCATTGACCGCCAAACAATTACAGACACTGGCTGTTGTTTGAATGCTGTGTTAGTAGGATTCATAATGGTCTGTTTCCTCTTTGGCCCAGAGGACATGACGTATAAGTTATACGTTTATTATTTTTTCCCTTCAGACCTCTTTATCAAAAGAGCTGAGTTACTGATCCCTTAATTCAGGAGTTTCGGTTGTACCCATTGGTTTTGTATATAAAGTAAATTTGCTTCCAACATGCTTCCAACTATGTGACAACAGTCTAAAGAAGGCTGCCTTCCCATACCAGCAAAAATGTACCTCTGCAAAAAGCAAACATTTATTTATTTATTTATTTATTAGGATTTTACCATCATGTTTTACACATTTTGGTTACATTCATGACAGGAACGGTAGTCAATCGTTACACAAGATTCATCAGCTCACAAGTTGTTGTTTTTTTTAAACTTTTTTTATGCATTTTCTCCCCTTTTTAGCGAGTCCAATTGCCCGGTTGCGTCATGCTTCCTCTCCACCAATGCCGATCCCTGCTCTGATTGAGGAGAACCAAGCTAACCCACGCCCCCTACGACACGTGGGCAGCATGCCGTACGCATTTTATCACCTGCACTTTGACGTGTGCAGTGCAGCTCAGCCTTGTGTACGGAGAGGACACACCCTGAGAGCACTCTTTTCTCATCTCTGTGCAGGTGCCATCAATCAGCCAGCAGACGTCGTAATTTTACTAGTCTTGGGAGAGAGACCCCATCCGGCTTAGTCCCGCCCATATCTGAAAAACAGGCCAATCATTGTTCATGTGGCCCGCTCAGCGCTGAGATTCGATAAGATGTATTCAAGATCCCAGCTCTGGTTCCAGCGTGTGTTTTTATCGCTGCGCCACCTGAGCGGCATCATCTCACAAGTTTAATGTCAAACACAGTCATGGACAATTTTGTATCTCCAATTCACCTCACTTGCATGTCTTTGGACTATGGGAGGAAATTGGAGCCCCCGGAGGAAACCCACACAGACATGGGGAAAACATGCAAACTCCACACAGAAAGGACCCGGACCGCTTCACCTGGGGATCGAACCCCGGACCTTCTTGCTGGGAGGCAATAGTGCTACCCACTGAGCCACCATGCCGCCCAAACATTTATAAACACGTGGCATGTAATAGTGGTCTGCACATACCTTTGCTATAAATTAAAACGACCTCCTCGTTCAACATCAGTGCCTGACCTCATAAATGCTACTTCGACATAATGGGCACAAATTCCCACAGAGAAAATATAAAATTCTAAAAACATTGGTGGAGGCTGTTTTAGCCACAAAAGAAGCTCCATATTAATGGTCATGTTTTTAAAATGAGCTCAAGGGTAGCACTGTCGCCTCACAACAAGAAGGTCCTGGGTTCGATTCCCAGGTGAAGCGGTCCGGGTCCTTTCTGTGTGGAGTTTGCATGCTCTCCTCGTGTCTGTGTGGGTTTCCTCCGGGAGCTCCGGTTACCTCCCACAGTCCAAAAACATGCAAGTGAGGTGAATTGGAGACACTAAATTGTCCATGACTGTGTTTGACATTAAAAGACCTGAAGTGATGAATCTTGTGTAACCAGTAATTACCTGTCCTGTCATGAATGTAACCAAAGTGTGTAAAACATGCATTAAAATCCTAACAAATAAATAATAAAATAAAATGAGCTCATGGTAAGGTGTCCATATACTATTGGTATATATAGTGTCACCTGGTACTCTTCCATGTCCCATAAGTTAATTTCAGAGTTTAGAAAGTTTTTAAATAATAAATATTACTGTCGTGTTGCTTATGAGCAGATGTTGCTCACCAGTTTATTTGTCTCATGAACAAAAGCTACGCAGGATCTTATCTGTTGTACTCATCACTAGTGCTGCCACACCCATTTACAGGGGGAAAGGTGAGATGTGAAAATAGGGAACTGTGTTTACAGGACATGAATAACTGTCCAGATCCAGGGAAAGCAGATGTGCCAGATATTAATACTGAGTATCTACCATCTGCTTTTCTGATTTACTTTATCATGAGAAGATTCCTTGGAAATCTGGTCACCCCCTCTTTGAAAACTTTAATGCTTTAAAATAATAAAGTGGCCTAAAGAGGGATTTAGCATTGTTAACTTGTGTAATAGTTCACTTTTTACTTTCAGATTAAACATTTTAAATATACAACCCCAATTCCCAAAAATGAGAGATAATGGTTATTATAATGGTTATTTATTTAAAAGAGCAAAAAAGGAGACATTTATTGTTTTATCTAATCAACTTGATTGTTTTTTTTTTAATAAATATATGGCAAATACTAATATGATGACATTCTAAAAATGCAGAGAAAGGCTAATATAAGTCTGGAAAGTTTGAAATTATGAAAAACACCTGTTTTGGAACGTTTCACCAGTACACAAGTGAAAAGGTAACAGGTGATGCTATTATGATTGGTTATAAAAGGAACATTAACAAAAGTTCAGTTATTTACTAGCAAAAATGGGTCAAGGTTTGCCACTTTTTGAGTTATTTGACAGTCAACAGTCCATTACATTAGTTTGTTTGTTTATTAGGATTTTAATGTCATGTTTTACACTTATGTATGGTTACATTTATGACAGGAAACGGTAATTACTCATTACTCAAGATTCATCAGTTTACAAGGTTATATCAAACACAGTCATGGACAATTTAGTGTCTCCAATTCACCTCACTTGCACGTCTTTGGACTGTGGGAGGAACCCGGAGCACCCGGAGGAAACCCACGTGGACACGGGGAGAACATGCAAACTCCACACAAACTCCATACTCCACCCAAGACCTTCTTGCTGTGAGGCGACAGTGCTACCCACTTAGCCACCGTGCCGCCCCCATTACGTTAGTAAAAGATTTAGAGAATTCAAAGAATTCTTTCTGTATGTAAAGCCCTATGAACATAACAATATAAGCTTTGGAATACTTCGGAAAAGCCATGTCAGTAAATACAGTTTGATGCTGCATCTACAAATGCAAATGATGACTCCATTATGCAAACCAGAATCCATACATCAATAATTTCCAAAAATGCTGCCAGCCATTTACGCCATGTCCTCTGAGCCAAAGAGAAAATGGACCATTATGATTCCTACTAACACAACGCTCAAACAACAGCCAGTGTCTGTCATTGTTTGGAGGTTAGCGCTAATGGCATGGGTAACTCTCACATCTGTGAAGGTCCCATACATACACACTTTGGAGCAATATATGCTGTTATCTAGATCATGTCTTTTTCAGGGGCATTTCTGATTGTTTCAGGAAGATAAAGCCAAGCCACATTCTGCATAGATTACAACTGTGGCTTTTAGTAAGAAAGTGCAGGTGCTAGACTGGCCTGCCTGCAGTCCAGACCTGTCTGCAGTCCAGACCTGTCTTCCATTAAAAGCTTTTGGCACATTATAAAGAGCAATATACGACAACAATGGAGAACTTCCACTTTCGCAACTACAACAATCAGCCTCTTCAGTTCCCAAACAATAACAGAACGTTTTTGAAAGTACACACACACACACACAGTGATGTAACACAATGGTAAACATGAACCAGTACCAGCTTTTATGGAACATGTTGCCATCAAATGTAGAATTAATATATATTGTATGGGTACTGCTTTTATTTCTATACAGGTCAGTAAGGATTTGCAAATTACCACAGTATTTATTTACATTTGTCCTACTGTTTATTGGGTTTGTAGGATTTCTTTTGTGTGCGCTGTGTTCAAATACTTTTTTTTACAATTTAATACAATTTAATACATTTCAAAATAAAGAGGTGAGAGGGACACCAGGGGTTGATTAAGGAATAAACTGTAGGCAGTTGTAAGCCTAGTGGTTAAGGTACTGGACTAATAATCAAAAGGTCACTGGTTCAAGCCCCACCACTGCCAGGCTGCCACTGTTGGGCCCTTAACCTTTAATTGCTTAGACAATATACTGTCACAGTACTGTAAGTCGCTTTGAAAAAAGCGTCTGCTAAATGCCGAAAATGTAAATGTAAATGTAAATGAGTCATTGCTGACAGTTTTTTTTAAATTCCTGGGTATCCTACTGTAAATACTATTTTTCTTTTATTGCTGGACCTGAATTGCCAGTTGTCTGCATGCCTCAATTGCAGAAGTGTGTGTGCATGTGTATCAGCAAGCCAACCACATAAATAAGAAGTTAACAAGCACT
The DNA here is from genome assembly GCF_030014385.1 of Trichomycterus rosablanca. Classification (NCBI taxonomy): domain Eukaryota; kingdom Metazoa; phylum Chordata; class Actinopteri; order Siluriformes; family Trichomycteridae; genus Trichomycterus; species Trichomycterus rosablanca. The sequence continues at coordinate 16,181,201 of NC_085993.1, forward strand.
GTACTTTTTTATTTTTTTATTTATTATCCTATAGCTTTAAAAGACTTTTAAACATATGAAAAGAAAACAATCCCCAAAGCCTAAGCACTATTTAATAAAAAACTAACCTATTTAGAGAAAGTTCAGGACATCTGTTTGAAAACCATACACCAGAATTGTATCATTATTTACAAATCCCATTAAATTACAACATAAATTAGAACATATTTACATTCAGGGCGAGATAGGTGGAAACAGCATTTCTAGTACATTTTATCTAAATAAAATATAGGTATAAAAACTGTATTTACAGAAAACGTATAATACAACACAAAACACACACATGCACACGCCTGTCTGATCTTCTCTGTCTCTAACTGATTTGGATAAAATTATTAAACAGATTAGAAGTAATTATTAAAATTGTTCTTATTGGATGGACATGTCAGGTCAAGCTGAAAGAAGACAAAATAAAAACACCTTGCATTTAGCCCAAATTGTCAAATAGCAAATGCTTCAGTGCCTTTAGGGTGTGGCTGTCATGGTTTAGATTCTTTCAAAATCATGCTAACCTCGCTGTATTATTTAATTAATTATTGCTGTATTACTGTATTTTCTCTCTTTTTTTCCATTAACTCCTCTCACCCATATTCCAATAGTTCCACATGCCATGTGCTATGATTGGCTAGTACTCTCAAGCTGACCGAACATTCAACAAATCATTTGTGTTACTACAGCATACGTGAAAAAACACTAGTGTCTGCGTTCATTTTTAAACGCAACCTGTATTTAGACACACGATACTGGAGAGGAGAAAAATATTTCACATGAAGAGCAATGTTTGACGCTGCGGCTAGTCTAAACCGTACACATTATTACAGAAACTGATGCAGGACGTCCTGTTTGAAACAGCTGTAATGGTTTTTCTTTATTCTGTGGTAACAGATCATATTTAACTGCATGGATTTGTTCAAACCATTAAAATGGCAATAATGAGGGCAAATAAACAACTACCGTGCTCCTTTTTATATGTACTTATTTGGCATAAGAATAAAGACATCCAAAATACTAATCCATGCTTACAATACTCCCACAGGCTAAAGTACAATAACACTGCGTCCATAAGTAAAGCAAGAGCTACACATTCTCTTGAAGTGGCTCACCTGTCTTTTGCATATTCTCTAGATTGTCAGCACCAAGAAAGCATCACCAAAAACGTAGTGCTTCTTCTTCAAAGAAAAAAAAACAACAACAAAAAGTAAAATATCCACATATATTCTTGAAATGGTATCTGGTAAAAAAAAAAAAAAAGCTTCTGGCTCGTGCTTGTGCCTACAGGAGTTGACATTAACTGAAAAATTGACATTAATCAGTGTCAACCACTCAGAAGAGCATTCTGGAAGTGTTCTGGAAGAACATGATAAGAAGCAAGGGGCACTGAGCTATGAGCAGTGTCCATCAAAAAGTATCAAGCCATTAATAACTGCGATGGCAAAAATGTGATGTGAGATCTTGTCCATGGAACAGTGGAGGCTCCAAAGTCTTAAAGTAGGCTCTTTCTCACTTCCTGTGCTTGTCCATTTTGTCCATAGTTTTGCTGCCTCCCTCTGAGGAACCCTGTGAGGAGTCTCCACCTGCGTTCAGGTACATTTTGTCCACCTGCTTGAGAGCCTCGTTGAGGTAGTTCTGCAGCGAGGTCATGGCGGCGCAGATGGCCGGCGAGCCAAAACCATGTGTGATGAGGCTGAAGTGGGTCAAGCAGTTCTGGATGCCCGGCTCTAGGATGGGTACCGGTCGTGTGTTGCCAAGTGGAGAACGGTCCTGAGTTAAGAGGTCTGTGAACTCCTTGCAGATTTGCCTTTGTGAGGAAATGACAGGTATAATTTAAAAGGAAGTTAACAAGCACTGTATTTTTTATTTTTTTATTTATTTCCTATAGCTTTGAAAGGCTTTTAAACATATGAAAAGAAAACAATCCCCAAAGCCTAAGCACTAATGAATAAAAAACTAACCTATTTAGAGAAAGTTCAGGACATCTGTTTGAAAACCATACACCAGAATTGTATCATTATTTACAAATCCCATTAAATTACAACATAAATTAGAACATATTTACATTCAGGGCGAGATAGGTGGAAACAGCATTTCTAGTACATTTTATCTAAATAAAATATAGGTATAAAAACTGTATTTACAGAAAACGTATAATACAACACAAAACACACACATGCACACACACGCCTGTCTGATCTTCTCTGACTAACTGATTTGGATAAAATTATTAAACAGATTAGAAGTAATTATAACAATTGGATAACAGTAAAACTAAGAAAAGTAACTAAACACAAATTTGCAATAACAAGAATGCACGTACATGCAAACACACCAAAATACGTTTACATTTATTCACTCATCAATTTTTTACAAACCACTTCATCCTGATCATGATTGCGGTGGGTTCGGTGCAAAACAGATGCACATTTTGTACGGTGCCAATCTACTGTTATGGCAAAACACACTAACCCATTTCTTTACCTATGACTGGGAGAAATTTAAAGCAACCAATCCACCTTCTATGAGTGTTCGGGCATTTGAAGCACCAAGTTACCAAGGTACACAAAGGAAAGCCCAAGGAGAACAGGCAAAACTCCTTACAGTGAAAGACCAAAGCCAAGGGTCAAACCCAGACCCCCCAGGACCAACGTTTATATATATTTGTTTTAAAATATGTGATGCCCTTCCTGAGGCAACCCTCCTTATTTTTATCCAGGCTTGGTACAGGCGCTGACAGCATACTGGCTCACTAAAGTACCCCTTCAAATGGCTAGGTTATTCGTACATCCCCCCCAAGACTTAGACAATCATGTCCTTGCAACTGCCCAACTGCCTGATAACACCACTGAGATTCGCACCCCGGATCTCAGAGGTAGTGGGCTTGCATGTTTTACGTACAGTGTATCACGAAAGTGAGTACACCCCTCACATTTCTGCAAATATTTCATTATATCTTTTCATGGGACAACACTATAGACATGAAACTCGGATATAACTTAGAGTAGTCAGTGTACAGCTTGTATAGCAGTGTAGATTTACTGTCTTCTGAAAATAACTCAACACACAGCCATTAATGTCTAAATAGCTGGCAACATAAGTGAGTACACCCCACAGTGAACATGTCCAAATTGTGCCCAAATGTGTCGTTGTCCCTCCCTGGTGCCATGTGTCAAGGTCCCAGGTGTAAATGGGGAGCAGGGCTGTTAAATTTGGTGTTTTGGGTACAATTCTCTCATACTGGCCACTGGATATTCAACATGGCACCTCATGGCAAAGAACTCTCTGAGGATGTGAGAAATAGAATTGTTGCTCTCCACAAAGATGGCCTGGGCTATAAGAAGATTGATAACACCCTGAAACTGAGCTACAGCATGGTGGCCAAGGTCATACAGCGGTTTTCCAGGACAGGTTCCACTCGGAACAGGCTTCGCCAGGGTCGACCAAAGAAGTTGAGTCCACGTGTTCGGCGTCATATCCAGAGGTTGGCTTTAAAAAATAGACACATGAGTGCTGCCAGCATTGCTGCAGAGGTTGAAGACGTGGGAGGTCAGCCTGTCAGTGCTCAGACCATACGCCGCACACTGCATCAACTCGGTCTGCATGGTCGTCATCCCAGAAGGAAGCTGACGCACAAGAAAGCCAGCAAACAGTTTGCTGAAGACAAGCAGTCCAAGAACATGGATTACTGGAATGCCCTGTGGTCTGACGAGACCAAGATAAACTTGTTTGGCTCAGATGGTGTCCAGCATGTGTGGCGGCGCCCTGGTGAGAAGTACCAAGACAACTGTATCTTGCCTACAGTCAAGCATGGTGGTGGTAGCATCATGGTCTTGGGCTGCATGAGTGTTGCTGGCACTGGGGAGCTGCAGTTCATTGAGGGAACATGAATTCCAACATGTACTGTGACATTCTGAAACAGAGCATGATCCCCTCCCTTCGAAAACTGGGCCTCATGGCAGTTTTCCAACAGGATAACGACCCCAAACACAACCTCCAAGATGACAACTGCCTTGCTGAGGAAGCTGAAGGTAAAGGTGATGGACTAAACCCAATTGAGCACCTGTGGCGCATCCTCAAGTGGAAGGTGGAGGAGTTTAAGGTGTCTAACATCCACCAGCTCCGTGATGTCATCACGGAGGAGTGGAAGAGGATTCCAGTAGCAACCTGTGCAGCTCTGGTGAATTCCATGCCCAGGAGAGTTAAGGCAGTGATAATAATGGTGGTCACACAAAATATTGACACTTTAGGCACAATTTGGACATGTTCACTGTGGGGTGTACTCACTTATGTTGCCAGCTATTTAGACATTAATGGCTGTGTGTTGAGTTATTTTCAGAAGACAGTAAATCTACACTGCTATACAAGTTGTACACTGACTACTCTAAGTTATATCCAAGTTTCATGTCTATAGTGTTGTCCCATGAAAAGATATAATAAAATATTTGCAGAAATGTGAGGGGTGTACTCACTTTCGTGATACACTGTATGTGCTACCTGAGCACCCGAATAAGAGTGTAAATATAGTAGAACTATATCATATCAAATTATATTTAATATTAAAATCTTAATATACTTCTTGATTATTATTTTTAGATTTCTAAAAATATAAATTAGGTTTGTGAATGGAATATCAGATTGAGCAGATCACATTGGCTTTTTTTCCATTACTACATGCAGAGTATCTGCTTTTGTTGTTAGAATTTTCATAAAGTTGTACTGTGTTTTTAACATTGTCAGGGGTGGTAGTGGTATTTGCAGTGAAAAAGAAGGTAAGGGCTTGTATAAATGCTTCAGTTGTTTGAGTGACTTTGCCCAAAAGCGATACCCTAAAACAGCAGTGCTAAAAAGCTAAACATTTTGAAGTTATGAAGGCGATTAAAGTATGTCATATGCTAAAAGGTAAAGTACTGTAACTCACTTGGCAGCTAGGAGCATGTTCTTGCGCGAGTTGATCTCGTTGCGTTCGACATGTGGACGTCCTAGATATTCGGCAACAGCCTTTGCAGGAAACTCTGTCTCACAGACATAACCAAAGTCCCGGGCCAGGTGTACAGCCTCACCTGTAGACATGAATCACACACAGGTGAGTCAAATGTAAATGATTCATATGTTTAAACTAATATTACTCGCACTGCAACCTAAGAGTTCCCCAATAAACCGATGAACCAGATAGCATGAAGGAGTCATTCCCACAGTCTGAGTGACTGTGTGTGTGTGCGTGCCTGTGTGTGTGTGTGTGTGTGCACGTTAAGACAGATATGGTCACACTGTATGCCTTTAATGTTCTTATTTACATAGCTAAAGGCATGAAACAATCTCAGAGTCTCGGACAAAAGACCCAACAGAGGTTCTTATTGATAGAGCAGTCTTGATGATTAAGGTCAGTGTCTCCTCTCGGCTAGCAAACACATGACAACAAGTCCCGATTCAGTCTGCGCGCTTGCTAAATAACACAGCCTTCCAGTCATGTTCCTGCTTCAGTCCAATTAGCAGCAAGAACAGCACTGTTATGGAAAAGAAAAATAATTCCATATAGCTGTGGGCACTGTTACACATGATCCATGTATTAAGATCTCGGTGACTCATCCCTCGAATATACTGCTCCAAAAGGTAATTCTGAAGATAAAATGTCATGAAATCAAAGCCTCTGTTACTGCATGCCCTCAAGTTTTATTTGTACTGTGAAACAGTGGAAAAAATGCCAGGTTAGCAATTGAAGCAAGAGGAGAATTACTTGAGGTGGCTAAGCCAGTACTTGTCATTGTCTGAAATGATAGATAGCTTTAATGTTGAAGATCCTGTGGAATGTATAGGCCTGTGTTTTATGAGTCATTTCTTGCTCTTCAGGTTTTAAGCAGCTGCTTGCTAACTTCAAAATGTCAACTGGAATGTTCTTTCAGGTGGTGCAACCCCATTTTCTTTAGGCTTAAAAGCTAGACTGCTTTTTTAATAAAAGTTTTCAGAATTTAGAAATGCAATCGTGTGAAGAATTAACTGGCATTTTGACTTAAGTTGTGTTTTTTTTTAAATGCTACACTATAGAACGTCCAAATATATTTGGACACCTTTTCAGCTATAACAACAGCCACTCCTCTGAGAAGGCTTCTCACAATACTTTGAAGTATGTCTGTGGGAATTTGGGCCCATTTGATCAAAAGAGCATTTGGACACCTCTGGTTAAAGACCATGTTCTGTTAATTTGTAAATTAAAATAAGTAAGACAAGGAGCAAACTCAAATACTGTTTTCTTCTTGTAAAATTTCAGTCAGTTGCTAAACTTCACATATTGGAAGTCCAACATAAATAACATAATAGAAAAAAAGCATAAAATAATAAAAGTGTGTAGTGCATTCAGCAAATCTACAAAAATAGCACAGTAAAATTAGAATTTTGTCATTTTCACTAGGAGTCAAATTCCCAGCTTTGGAATAAGGCTGCATATACACTACATCTAAAATAAAAATGTTGGCTAATATCTGTCATGTCCCCGTGGGCAATGCATTTCACGCTTATACTTAAGAATGAAAACACTCCAGGCATTGTTTTTTAGTAAACTGATTTCTGCTGAAACTTAAATGTTCTGCTAAATCAAATGTTGACTGAGTTTAAATGCTGAACAATATAAAATACAGACAATGTTTAAAAGAATGTTATATATAAGTGCTTATTATATTTTCCATTAAAAGTAACGTGTTTGCATTGAAGATTTAAAGATGGTATGATTATTTTGACAGATTTGCATCAATATGACCACAGAGAACGAATGTACACTAGTTTGTAAAGTTTTAAAGTCAAAATCTGACCATGTTTCCATTGTGCTTTAAAGAATAGACCTGAATTTTGTAATAAAGCAGGTTTCAACTACCTTCTACTAGAGCTGTTAGCAAAGTCACATTAGCTGCCTTTCTGCGACCTGCCGGCAAGTTAAGTCCAATCTTGTCCAGCTTTTCTCTGAGCGATCTTCCTCCGTTCTTTGACTTAGCCCTGTGTTATAAAGCAAATCATATATGAGCTCTCCACACTGAATTAACCACAAGCTTTTTGAAGCAGAGTTTGTCAAGCAAAAAAATAAACTGTGCTAAATATGCTAAATAAGTGACAAGAAAGAACCTACAAGTGTGGGGATAATGAAAGACAGTTTCAGAACTTTAACAGAGCTATATAACAGTGAGAATACACACATACGTTCACATTCCCCACTTCATTGAGCTGCATTAGTTTTCTGCATGACTGGACTTGGAGGTTTGGTGTTGCTCTGGCAAGTAAAAGATCTTCATTGAGGAATAGTAACTTAATTCTGCTCCCCTGCTCAACACAATCCCTTTATGACCTACTTAATAATGTCTCTGAGTGAGATTTTGTGCATGTAACACACATCTATTGATTAGGCATGAAGCTTCAGTAAGGCCTTTCCCATCCCTTATTCCCTCAAAGGTGTAAGATCAACTGCCAGCTACAAGTTAAATGTATTTAATAAAAATTCTTGCATCATTATTTCGCTTCTAGTATATTTCTTTTAAACACACTGTCACAAAATATTACAGTATCATCGAATATTTGACATAATAACAATTTGATTCTTTATCTTAGATTTTTCAGAACTGCAGAGAATGTTTTTATATATACTTTATAACATTATATTTAAACCGCTTTGTTTGCATTTAATTTAATCCACCGAAAACACTGGGCACAAGGTAGCATTACCCTGGACAGGGCTCCAATCTTGTCAAAATATAGGTAGCAATATAGGTAGCAAAAACAGATTCTATTCCAATACCAAAAATGCCTCTGCTCTAGGAGAACAAAAATAGGATCTGAGAAGTGTCACTTTATGAAGCAGATCAACTTATTTTTTACAATGTGTACAGTTTGTTGGGGGTTGCAAACCAGCCATTAATTTCAGGTCTGAAGAAGAAATGGCCACATTACTGGCAACTGAAACAGAATAATTCAAACCTACCTACCTACCAACCAAACAAAACATTCTTTGAATAGCAATTCTATGAACTATGTGGTTATGGTTAAAGTGATAATTATGGTTATTGTGATTATAACTGAAATTCTGATTGTTTATCTTGATTATTTAGCCTTGAGGCATGTATTCTTGCTGCTATTTAGATCTTTATAATACCACTACTATTCAACACAACCAGTAACACCAAATAACACTTCTGGAATGATAAATATAAAGCTGATTTAAATTAGAATACATTAATACATTTAAATTTTAGCACAACTAAAGAGAAAATTAAAAGTCAAGTGTGTGATTTAACACACAAGGGTCAATACACTGTGACATTAGCCAATGAAATGAAATTAAGCATATTAATATCAATGTTGATTATGTTTATGTTCAGAAAGACCAGCATCCCATTGAATAATATACTGGTTTACAAAGCAGAAATTAAACTTTGTAAAACTTTACATGCATTATTAAGCTTCACCATCTGATTTTGCAATGGCTCAGTGGTAGAATGGGTAAACTGTAATTTTGGGGACGGTTCCTAAACACATTTTTTTGACAATAGCCCATTGATTTTAAACATCAACAGTTTTTATTAAATTGCTTTACTATGTAGATTTCATATTTATGTTTATGCAAGAATGTCTCACCTGCGTAGTACCCCTCCAAGCAGGGAGGCATTGAGACACTCCGGAGGCGACAGGCGTCTCTGGACCTCGGCTACAGTCACTTTGTATTTGGAAGTAGAGCTAAGCAAAGAGAGGCGCCCAGGGACCGAACAGAAGACTTCTGTGGGATTAGACACCATACCCAGCAGCGACTCCTTCTGGAAAGGAACACCCAACAGGTTTCCCTTAGGAAGAGTCACTGGACGAGAGATAAAGAGACAATCAATGTTTACTCAAAATGTTTCACAATGCAGTATTTGCAGAAAATGGCCTTGGTATCTGGATTTGAAAAGAATTCTTTTGGGGTTATTCAGGGTACGTCAACCATGGATGTTAAACTGTTGAGCAGCTTGCCTTCATACATCTGTTTTCTCTTCATTAATTCAGACCAGGAACTGGGTCTGATCGCTTGCTGTTTTTGTAAACTAAACAAAGCCAGCAGTTGAAAAATTCTTTTCTTTGTAAATAAAGAAAAAAAAAACACATTTTACTATTGACAATACAGTCAATACCCTTGCAGTAAAAAAGTAAGCCTTTACAGGCACCTCCACTTAAGTAAGCCTTACAAGCAAGCACCTCCACTAGCAATGCGCATATATAGATAAAGAAACTTACATTCTTCACCAAATAACATGTAATAAGAAGGTATGTTAATGCTATGGAGTGAAAGTACACTAGTTCAACCAGTACCCTTAAAACAACAGCCTCCTCTGTCCTCCAGATAAACACCAGAGGAACAGGCAATACTGGTGGCCCTCCCAACCATTTAAAACAAGTGAAAACAAATAATGCCTAAAACAAGACAAATCTTTAGAATATATTAAATGTTAGTGCTTATGTTAAGTAATGCAGATAAAGCGTATGGTTTTATAATATGCATAATTTAGAAAAGCTATACGTAATGTAAATGTTTTGCCTCAACTTCCATGGTCTATTCGGTTCAAATCAGAGGTAGACAATATGGCAAAGTGTCTTAGTGTGGGTTATTTACATAACAATACATTTTCTAATAGTTACACATTCCCTAACAAAGCCTGAAAAGAGGGTAAACAAGTATTAAGAATGTTAAACTGTATAACTAAGTTGTGCCCTGAATCCCCTTAAACCTAGAAAGAAAATATTTTTGCCTGGTGCAGTTGGAAGAATCAAACAGTGAAGATTCAGTATTAAAATAAAACTGCATAATCACAGGTAGCCAGTTGTATATTGGTCTGTTAAAGTGTGTTAATGTAACTATAATGTAATATGTTTATTGGTAACACATATATAGTATTATATTTGTTCCATTAATAATTTATATATTTTAATTTTTATCACTGTTTTATCCTGATCATGGTCATCTGGGTCTAGTTTCTCTGGAATCACTGGGCGCAATACAGCAACAAACCCAGGACAAGACGCCAATCCATTCTGGGGCCTCAGGCTAGCGTACTTTAGTGTTGCGCCACCCGAGCATTGCTCCAGTATATTTAATTCATATCATTGGCACTATTGTTTGTTTGTGCAAAATGCAGTTAAAAGGCTTTGATTTGTCTCCAGGAACGTAGAAACGAAGTAAAAAGTTAAATACCTTTATATGGCACTTGCTTTGCAATGCTGTCTAACAGTATCAACTTCAGCCTTTAATATAACAGGAATTTGTAACAATTAAGTAAAACTGTAAGCAAAAACATAACATTGAGGTATGTACTACGTATCGCTTTGTTGAGTAAAATCAAACGGATGTGTTGTTCTATGTCCTCAAATAAAGTGCCCCACCACCTCTTCTGGTTTTGTCTTTACTCCTTATAGAGTAGTCCTACGCCCATGTCAATTTCAGCAGGGGGTCATGGCTTCTGTTGTAAAGCATTCTGTTGTAAACCAAAACTGAAGAGCATTCTTTATTCTTTCACTGCCACAATCACTCATTATACTAATGTTGATGAAAGGTGTGGTCTGCATTTGCAAAAAAAGCAAGTGGTCAGGGATTTGTATTTCAAATAAACAACCAACATAGCCTTGCTGTCAGAGCAGCTAAGTACCCAGTAACAATCATTTATACTGTTAAGTCACAATTCAGCAGCATGTAAGCCTGACTCGTTCTATGCCTGCACCAAACTAGTAGTTAGTTACCTGATAGTAATATGAATTACAGTAAATATTATATCATGTCTACACAAGTGTCAGAAAAAATGTCAATCATCACACCAGGCTGTTTTCTACTCATCAAATTTTTATACCATGTACAATGCTGTAGCTTAGGCTTGTGCATCATCTGATATGTATTTATAAAAGAATCTGACTTGTTCAATTTAGTCTTTTCACTAGATTTTAATCACAGATTATTACTGTCAGAAAAGACAGACATAATAACATGATGGATTTTTTTCACAACCCGGTCTATTCTGTGTCTAAGCTGAAAATTTGGCAAGAACTTATTTGGATGATAAATGTGAATCAAAACTGTTACTGATGTAAACCATAATAAGAGCACACTCTACCACAAAGTCATCACTGCTGTAATCAAGTCTTTAAAAATATTGCTGCAAATATGCCTGTCAAAAATGTCCCAAGAGATGAAAGACTTATTGACTTAAACATATGGCTGATCTGTCAAATCTGGTTAAACTGTAAATTCCACTGTACAATTTAGAAATATCAAATCTTTACTCAGCTCTAAAGGCAATTCCTGTGAAATATGCTAGCTGAATAAAACGGCCACCTATGCACTTATCTGGATTAATCTAATGTAAATGACTACAAGACACATCAAGATCCTCACTAAAAGAAACAACCCTGAATTTACTTGTATTTATACATGTGCATTTCAACATTAGAGCCAAAAATGAGTGAACTGAAAAACAAAATTGTGTTGATGTGGTGTTTGCTTTATGAAAAACGATGTACATATTTTTATCACCTACAACAAAGTTAGCACATTTTAGCATACATTTACATTTATGGCATTTAGCAGACGCTTTTATTCAAATTGTGACTGAGCACAATGCAAGCAATCGAGGATTAAGAGTCTTGTTCAACCAATCCAACCTTCTGATCACTAGTCCATAACCTTAACCACTGCAACTTTAAGACAGATTTGCTCACATCTACCTTTTAAGCAAACATAATCCTAAATTATTTACTCTCATTTACTCCAAGACCTCCAGTCTTTACCACTCAAAAACAGTTCAGCTCACAACAAACGACTGTTCAAACAGTGTTCATCTCAGACGTGCCCCACCCCAATAACAGCCGTTTTACATTTTTCACATTTTGCGTGAGTATGATGAGGTTCTAAACTCTGACAGCCCTCAATTCATGTCAGTTCACAAAGGCAAAAAGAATTGAGCTTAGACAACAAAATGGCCTAGATTTTTTTTTCTTTTCCAGCCATCAGAGCATTCCTCAACTTGTTAACCTGTGTGCCATTTTGGGAGGATTCCTGCTCCTGACTTTCCATTCAGGCTGAATAAGAACTACAATGCAGTGAGGATAAAACCTGGATTAGGTAAATGGAGCACATGGCCAAGAGGATTAGCGTTAAAGTTTGAATTAGAGCTTCCTTAACTCCTTTTATTCACACTCCTGTTGCGCAATACATCCAAGCTATGTGTATAGCATTTCGCATATGTGACGTTACTGTATGTGCAGTTTTTGTCATATTAATCTTATTAGTAGTAAAATCTTATTACAATTTACGAACCAATACAAAAGTTTGTAGACGACTGCAACATGTTAACATGGTTTCAGAACTTCTATTCAAACTCCAGTGCTATTTTAGTAATTTAATCCATATCTGCAGGAAAACTCCAACAGTTCGCTATAGTAAATAATTTCGCACTTATTGGAACAATCACATTTAAACCAAGAATAAGACTTAAACTTACCTTTTTTGATGACTGTCTGATCTGCTATTCCAATACTTGGATCATCCACATGCTGGAAAAATACATAACATTAAAATGATGACGAGTCTATGATAGGTGATAGATACATACAATTGCATCTAAGCAGTTAATCATGCACATGTCTTATTGCTCACTTCTAAAAGAACAAAAAAACACTCACTTGGACATCGTCTAGTCCTTGCCCCATTTCATGCATTCCCAGGTTTTCGCCCATTGCTGACTCAAGTCCATGGATATGTGAAGGCAGCAAATCCTGCCGTCTAAAGCTATCCCTCCTCAAGCTAGACGATCCACCCTCCAAGCCCAGAATCTGAGAGGCAAGTCCGCTGCGGCCGTGTGGCCCAATGCCGTCTTGGTTGTGACGGCTGTGCCATGGCTGCTGCTGATTAGATGTCGGTGACTGGTGGATAGAGTTGATGTTAAATGGGTCGCTGAGGTGAGAGTAGGGGTCACTCGACTGGGTGTAGGGAAGAGGTTGGTATGGAGGAGGGAAGTACGGTGGTTGAAAATCAGAGCCGGTCGGGTGTGACAAAGAAGGTGGCGGACTGTACAGAGGCTGGCTAACCACTGGATGGTGCGGTAAGCGGGGGTTTCCATTACTGCTGCCATCATGCCTCTCCTGCTGAAATACAGAGCATGTTTTGTCAACGTCAACAGTCAGAAAAACTTTTAGCAAATAAATAGTAAATGTGTGCACTGAAGTTTTGAACATCTTAAAGTTCTTAAAGCTACATTTAATTTTGAGTACTTAAGGCCAGTTTGGAACATTTGTAGCCTGTAATGGTTGAATGCACAGTTGTAAGTTAATTATTAAAGCTGCAGTACATAACGTTTGCTGCTGGGATGAAAGAAGCAGCATTATTGTAGTAAACAGATAGAAAAAACGTTAAGACATAATGTTCCTGTGCTGATGTGAGTCAACCTAAAATTAATGCAAAGGCTGCACTATCAGGTTGAGTCAAGTTTTTCAGACATGTGTGTCATACATCATTAACAAGTGATAGCACAAACTTGAATGTTTATTGAGGTGTCAACATTATATTAATCTGTACGGAAGTTGAGTTGTGCTGCAGACTTTTTCCTATTCTGTATGATATATTCCAATAAGTTACATTCTTAAGCACTAGCTGAGTGAATGCTTACAGCTTAATATAGCTGTTGTTTTAATGTTCCATATTATTCCATATTAAAACAACATCACTTTTGTAATTTTCTAAAATGAGATGCAATTTCTTTTCCTGTTATTTTAAGTCTTAAATAAGCAACTGCACAAGGTGGGTCTTCTTGGGTTTCGCCCATAAAAAAACTTTTTAATGTGTACCTTAAATGTATTGGTTTAGACATGGGTTACACTGGATTTAGTGCAAATATTTAGGATTTTATTTAGAAGTTTAAATAACACTATACTTCTTTTGATTTAAGTAAATAATAAAACTGTGCAACACTAGAATGTGTGGCCTGAAATCTGTACAGCGTCAAATAATATATGTAAAAAAGTAAGAGAGATGTTTCTAATGTAAACACCTATTCATTCACATGAAGGGCTTTTGCATATTTTCTAAAGAAAATGTATTACTCGTTTACATGGAAAAGTTGAATAATAAATCAAATATATATTAAGTTTTTTTTTTATATGCAGTCATTATTTGGGGCCAAGTTTTAATAATTTTAAATAAATAAATATTTTGAAAAATAAATAATAATAATAATGTTATTATAATGATAATAGTGTTTAAATGTTATTCTATGTATATTATGGAAAGATCACCAATACAAAATATACAGTGTAAAGCAAACAGTCAAAATAATCAAGACTAAGACTGGATAAATATAAAATACTACAAAATGTAAACGGGTTTATTTGTGTAAGACTGATAATAAACATTTAATAGTATCATAGACATAGTGTAAGAGATTAAACAGATCAAACAGAACCGCATGGCGCAAATCATGTAACAGCCGCTGAACTGCTTATGACAAATATTCCATTTACAGTGCATTACAGTCCATTTACAATTCTAATAAAAGTTCGTAGATGTTTGAGATTGAACGCATGTCCAAATAAATCTGCAACACTGATGGTAGTATTGTATAATCTGCATTTCCAAAGAGTCAAAACTAAAAGTCCTGTATGGAACACAGGTGGTGTGTACAGAACTTAATACGAGTATGTAGGAATCCCATTCATGGAACATTCCATCCTGGATTCTTTCCTACTCCAATTTAATGTTTAAATGTGAGCAAGCTGGCGCGGATAGGTGAAAAAGCAAAAGAAACACTAGTTTTTAATAGTATTGATTTGTTTGCTTTAATTATTGTGATATTATTAATAAGAGCTGAAACACAATGACTCAAGTAACTAAAGCGCCCGGAGCACTGTACTAAACACGGTTACTTCTATGCTGAGCTATTTTGTCATATTACACAGATTTGAACTTGATCCTGCAAAGCGCTCGGCTTTCAAAGAGCACTGAAACACACAAGTCTGAAGTAAAATGAAATGTGAAACACGTATCGAGAGTAAGTTTTAAACTGTTTGTACGAATTGATATTAAACATAGGCAGGTTAGCCAGGTTATCAGGTTCATCTGAGCTGCGAGTGAACACGCGACGCTGCGCGAGAGCAACTTTTCGACTTGACTTACCTCACAGTCGTCCTCGTACTTCACGTTGTCTGCTAACTTCCACAACATTCTCTGGCTAAAATTTCACCTCAAACGCGAAAACTTGCTCCAAAAGCCACTTGTCGCTTACAGTTAAATCCACACAGCAGCACTGAGTGTTGGTGTAGAAATGCATCAACTCTGCACACCGTGCCGTCGAGTTTCCAGATACAGGGGTTAGTTAACCAGCCGTGAGGAGGCACAGCACCGTATAAACAGTGTAAATACACCCAGCAACTCCCAACACAGGACCGTCAAAGACGTAACGTTGCCGGTGGGAAAAAATATAATATTTGTATATATGTAACCTAGTTATATTTAAGGTAGAAACTCAGTAATGTTAGCTTAAGAAAGTTAGCTTCCTCTGACGGACGAAGCTCTGTCCTGTGCTCGACTCGCCGATACTCCTCCAAGCATCGCTACTATATTTGCATAGCCACAGCGGAGGGGCGGGAACTTTGAAGGCGATTGGTTGGTAAAGAAACAACGAACCAATCAGCACACTGTCCGCCTATTCACGAGCAGAGGGCTGTTTATACATAAGTTCCATTTTAATAATTTACACAGTTATATATTCCTTAAACCTTACTTGTGTTAATCATCATTATAAATTGTGCAACTATTTTTAAGTTAAGATAATTATATTATTATTATTATTATTATCATTGTTGTTGTTACTATTGTTGTTGCTAGTGATTTTATTTTATTACTATTATTTATCAAATAATAATAAGTATAATAAATAATTTACTCCAATAGTTACAATATTTACCCTGAACCTTCTTCACCTCTGTTTGAGTACCCCGAGCTTAAAACTCGATCTGCATTCGCTTAACCACTAAGCGCCAAAGATCCTTTCTCTAATCTTAATTACAGTTTTTTGGTGGAGCTGCTCTTCTGCGGCCTACGTAGCTGCATTAGGCTGTTTTCGTAAACAAAGCCGCAGAATGTCAGACAACCAACGTGTTTAAATGAACTCTTTAATCGAGGATTAAACCTTAAGCAGAGTCGTCGTCTGTTTCTAAACACTGTAAAAAATACATTAATTTAAATGCATGCATTTCGTAGTAGTACTTACAGATTTACTCTTACAGTTAGTTTAGAGATTGTTATAGGTTTATAGATTCATTATCGAAAGCTGCTTTTTTATTTAATTAAATGTATTTATTTATTATTATTGTTTTATTTTTAACCAGGCTAGCAAATAAAAAAAGTAACCTGGCAAAAACAAAGCTCAGGTATGCGTACTTGTGTGAATAGACTTTTTGACTTTTTCTTAAAATAAATATTAATTATGAATTAAATCCTACGTGTTTACGTTTATATTTTAGAAGCTACATCACTTGGATGCTAACGAGTTCAATTTTACGAACTAACAATAGGTTTCAGCAATAAACGCTTGGTAGTCTAATATAATTACTATATTACTTTAATTGTCATTGTTTTTGTGCCTTTTTGTTATTTATTTTAATAGATGAATTTTTACTATTTAACAGTAAAACAGTTACTTACTCAGCAAAGACGTTTTTATATTTAAATGTTGACTTTGTAAAATTAACATTTGCACACCTTAAGATTTGCAAAATATTAACTACGCTTTATTAATAATAATAATAATAATTTATTAACAATAAAAATTATTAATTATACTTTAACATGGCATATACTATTTTCTTTTAGGTATTTGGCTATATAATAATCACAGTATGTATTATTTGCAGTAATTACACAATTCCAGGTGCTTATGTTTATGACTAATATGACTAAATCTGCTAATGCAGATCTGGAAATTAAATCATATGTCCATTCATAAATATTTAAATACACAGTAAATGAGGCTTAATTTACCTGTCTTTACCCTAGCTATACAGTATCACATCCTTTTTATTTCTTGATTTGATCCTTCTTATTTCTGGGTTTGATCCCAGCCTAATTATAGATGTAATTTTAATCAAAACGCCTGAATCCAAGGATAATTTAATTTAAGGTGAATCGGACGTTTGCATCCGGGAATGCATATTTAATCCTGACTCATTACAGATAATTACAGCAATATATTTAACTACTAACTTTTATCATTATATTTGGTGTACTTATATTACATATTTGATATACGCATTTTTAATACGCATCTCATGTTTTTATATTATTATTATTATTATTATTATTATTATTACTGTCGTAAAGTGAGTAAAAGAGTCTCACTGATCAGAACGAGTAGGCGCTGACCCACATCAGCAAAATGATGCTCTAGATAATCAATAAAATCAGTACCAGAAATAAAAACTAGGCTTGGGAATGGCCTGTATATACAGACCAATACAAGAGTAACTTCATCTATTACAAAAGACAAACTTACCCGCCAGTCCAGCCTGTCTAATAACGACATCTGCATTGGTAGCTGTAGTACAGTCCTTTGAGAGAAAGAGAGAATGCCTCAGATCACAAGTGCGCGCTATCGCTCACTACTACACCTGGCCACCGAGCGTCCGTGGTGCGCATGCGCGGAATCCTGCACCACCTGAGCGGACAGCGCAAAGGCGACGGACCGAGCTAATTGGTCCACATGAGGAATGCAGTGGCTCATTTACATCAGAGGAGACACGTGTCCACAGTGCACTGACCGTAAAAATACCAAGTCTTTAAAAACTGTTACATTCAAATCACATGACTTAGTTTGAATTCAGGAGGTTTACATCATCAGTACTGATCATGTGCTTAGTGCTGCAGGACCAGTGAATTAAACACACATTGTAACTCGAGATTCTAGCAAAAGTAAAACAGCTGATTCCAAATAGCCGATTCTAAAGAAAAATGAAGCAAAACCACACTACAGATGGATGGCTTGGTCTCAAACTGTATGCAGCTGTTTTGCTGATTGATTTGTCCACTGAACACATTTTTAGTAAACAGTCTAGTGCTTTATTTGACATGTCCAGGGCAGTAGATCTTGCTATGAGTCAAACCATGACTGAAATTTGAGGGAGTGCAACACAATTCCAAGTCACCTGTTCCAACACAAAACCAGCACACAACGTTGTGTTAAGGTTGTGTATTATTATTATTATTATTATTATTATTATTATTATTATTATTATTATTTGTGTGTTTATTATCAAATCAAAGTTTATTTGTCACATACATAGTCGTACACAGTACAACTGGCAATGAAATGCGCTTGTGACTGCTCGACCACATTAGTAATTCCAAAATATTTTAATGTTTTAAAATTTAAAAAGTGTAGAAAAATTACAATTGAAATTGAAAAAAAAAAAAAACTTATAATATAATTTAAAAAATAGAAGCAATTTAAAGTAAACCAAATGTGCAAAAGTGACAAAAGAAGTTGTGCAAGAACTGAACATAATACAGAACATAACATACAGTATATTGTGTAACATAATGCTATGAGAGTTGTGATTATTATGTACAAATGCAAATCTATATACATGTACAGATATGTAAGCATATATGTATATATATATTAAGCAGTTTAATGTCTTATTGTTCTCTGAAATGAAAGCACAGAACAAAAAACAATTAAAAAAAAGAAATCATGGAATCAATCAAAAGACCTACATTTCTAAATGTTACGATGGTCTGTCTCTTTTTTATTGTTAATTGCCTTTTTCTTGCCATTTTTATAGCAACACAATACTTTCTGCAGTACAATACTGTTCATATAATCCTCACAAAGGTATGTTACCACAGTGTGTTCCAACACTACTTTTATGCAGACAGAGGGGGTTGTAAGTAATCAAGAAAAGTTGGAACAACTGTAGGAATTGGTAGCACCAACTTTCAAGGCTTGATCAACCTCCATTGCTGCAGAACAGCTTTAAGTTGTTAACCCATTCCTTGTTCCCTGAAAAAGGCCTGTATGTATAATTCTGAAATGTATATTATTTTTCAGTTTTGGGTAACCTTACCTTTTTAACCTCTGGCAGTTCAGCACTCACCTTGAACCATTTCAAGGTATTCATTGGACTTGAACTGCTTAAGTTTCAATATAAAAACGGGAAAAATTGGGGTGTTCTAAAACTTTTGACCGGTAGTATATACTGTATATATATACATCCATATACATGGGTATCTATCTATAATTTATATCTATCTATAATTTAGTGTATATTTAGTTCTGATTGCTATTTTGGTTGAATTTTGTTGAATTTATTTATCCCAGGTAAGTAAAAAGCTATAAAATCTGTGAACGTAATAAATGTAAAAGTATGATTTTAAACATGTAATGTTATAGATAACACATGACTTTATTAAGAAATCAAACTTTAACAACATTTTTCAACATTAGTTAACTAGAGTTTGTGACTAAAGGTAGGAAACGATCTTCTATTTATCTATGTACCTGTTTTTATTTACATGTTCTTGTAATGTTAGACAAAAATGTACATTTATTTCGTTTTTAACTTGATTAATTAATAGAAGAACATTGCAGATCGCAAAATGAATAATAAATATCAAGTTTTTGGACGGTCACTGTGTAAGGTTGCAGAACAATAATCAATGCGATGACGTCGACAATCATTAATATGCTTGGAGCATAAAGAAATAACATAAGGAAAATAAAAAATAATAAAAAATAAAAATAACTAATTTTAACTAACTAATAATTTATAATATCCATAAATTCTACGTGTACTGATCATCGACATACACAGTCGTATGTATAGCCAAATATTGTGACATTGTGGGTTTTAAAGTATTTATTCTTGTAGTGAAGATTTAAACTCAAATAGTTGGAGTCAATAATGAATTAAATAGCCTATTTAAAATATATGGAGTACTAGCCTATGTATTCACAGTTTACATTTAGACATCTACACAGTATAACATACAAAGTCTACAAAATATACTCTTATATATAAAGATTATACAATTATACAAGTATGAATTAAGGTAGGGTTTTTATACCAAGTATTTACCAATTTCTACCAAGTTCTGACTCATAATAAAACTTAACACTGAGTTGCACGACGGTAAAACAGCTAATCATCATTGCCTGGTGCTTACAACATAAAATAACAATAATCAGCCCCCAGGTGAAGTAATATTGGAAATGTTGCGGTCTAACGAAGACTTTTGTTACTGTGCTGTTACTTTAGTTTTAACTGTTGAAAAGGAACCTCTAATTTTTCACCATGTTAAACATGAATTCTGTAATATTAGGTTTATAGCTAAGCCCAAACGTTTTAGCTAAGTAGTTTCAGCATAAACATCAACATGAGATAGACCTACAACAAAAATGTAAGCATTAGATAATTTAATTGATAAAATTCTGGCAAAAAACCCGTTAAACGATAGCATATAGTAGCTTCAACACTTAGTATTCACTAAATGTGGTTAAAGTCGTTGTTGAGATGGTGTTCTGTTACAGGACTCAGTAATGCTAGCTTATTAACACTCAGTACTGTGCTGCCACCGTCTGGTTACTTACAGTTGGGCAAGAAGAAAAACAGACTCGGACGTTACAAACGGGTTTGCGTAAACTGGCCATTTTAAACCTTCAAAATACACGATAACACTTAATCATAATTATAACATTATTCATTTAATGTCTGCTTTACCACCACTTTATCCTGGTCAAGGTCGCGGTGGGTCCAATTCACTGGCCGAAAGGACACGTGACCAGTCCATCACAGGGCAAACACACACACACTCGTACCTATAGGGCAGTTTTAGTAGCTCCAGTTAACCTGACTGTGAGAGGAAACCGAACTCCCGGACGAAACCCAGGCAGACACGGGGAGAACATGCAAACTACACACAAGAAAAAATCTAGTCAACTTAACCTGGGAATGTTCCTATCCCAGCTTTTCAATGGGCTCAAGGCACACAGTAACACCCTGGATGGGTCAATTCACACTCCTATAGGGCAATTCAGTGTCTCCAATTAACTTGACCATGTTTTTGGACTGTGTGAGGAAACCGGAGCTCCCAGAGGAAACCCACAGGGAGAACATGCAAACTCCACACAGAAAGGACCCGGACCGCCCCACCTGGGGGATCAAACCCAGGACCTTCTTGCTGTGAGGCGACAGTGCTACCCCCCGAGCCACTGTGCCACCACAGTAATATGTTAAATCATAAGAATAGCATAAGACACGTCACATGTACAGTAAATCCTCATTAAACTATCAGTATCCATGAATATGTATAAACATAATCAAATAGGAAACACTCCCAAATCCTTCTACTATCCAAAAAGACTTGGGTCAAAAAGTTCTTTGCACAGTTGTAAGGGACATGTATGACATAAAGTTGTGGAATTATGATTTCTGCATCTGTTCTTTTTCTGATGAATTCGAACACATCCATGTCAGTAAAAAGTCTTTGTATACGTTAATGAGATATACAATACAAATATTGTAGATGGATATAAATTGTGATGTAAAAATGAGACCAAGAACTTTTTCCATCTTGAATGTAACCCTATAATCTGTGCAATTTAATAAAAAATCAAACCTTATTTATTTATTTATTTACTCATATTATTTGTATTTTTTTATTGGGGGTAATAAAATGAATACAATACTGTGGTGGCATAAATATGCACACCCTTAAACTAACACTTTGTTAAAGCACCTTTTGATTTTATGACAGCAATTAGTCATTCAGGTCTGGGCTCTGGCTGGGCTATTCCAAAACTTTGATCCTCCTCAGGTGAAGCCATTCTTTTGTTGGTGTGGAGGTATGCTCGGGGTCATTGTCTTTAGCAGAAGCCTGAAGGTTTTGTGCTCAACTGACTGATTTTTGGAACTGTATATAAGTCTCTCCACCTTGACCAAAGCCCCAGTTCCAGCTGAAGATAAAAACATCCTCAAAGCATAATGCTGCCACCACCATACTTCACTGTGGGTTTAGTGTTCTTTTAGTGATGTGCAGTGTTGTGTTTGCTCCAAACATACCTTTCGGAATTATGGCCAAAAAGTCTTGGTCTCATCAGACGATAACACACTTCTCACATGCTTTTGGAAGACTTAATGTCAATTTTTGCAAAATGTAGCCAGGCTTGGATTTCTTTTCCTGCCATCCTACCACACAGCCCAGACATATGAAGAATTTGGGAAATTGTTGTCAAATGTAGTACATAACCAATAATCAGAAATTCCCGCAGCCCTATTAATGTTGCTGTAGGCCCCTTGGCTGCCTTCCAGACTGGTTTTCTTTATGTCTTTTTACATTTTGCAGGGACACCCAGTTCTTGGTTATATTACTATCGTGTTTCCCCGAAAATAAGACATCCCCTGAAAATAAGACCTAGTAGAGGTTTTGCTGAATTGCTAAATATAAGGCCTCCCCCGAAAGTAAGACCTAGCAAAGTTTTTGTTTGGACCGTACGCTGTCCCTGCTGTGCTGTACGAGTGTGCTCCCCCTGGTGGTCGGAAGCTGCAATACCGTCCCTGCTGTACAAGTGGCTCAGTATATATAGTATATATACAGTATACCTGTATATACTGTATATACAGTATATAATAAATGTTCATTTTTTTTGTTCAACAATAAATGTGAATTCTTCTTCATGGTAAAATAAGACATCCCCTGAAAATAAGTCCTAGCGCATCTTTGGGAGCAAAAATTTATATAAGACACTGTCTTATTTTCGGGGTTATTGTGCCAAAGATTCCTTTGATACGTTGTAAGCTCTGATTACACCCACTGGATGGAGCCACAATCATTACAATGGGACAGCCAATGAGAAAATTCGGAAACCAGGATAATCTGTACAATTTATTGCCTGAAAAAAAACAAAAAACAATAGAACAGTGGTCACCACTAGAAAAGAAATTTTATTTTCGTGATTTACCACTGCTTTATTCAGGATTGGTATAAAGACCATTAGCAATGCTGATGACATTGTATTATTTGACCGAAACAGCAAGGTTTTTCAAATACTTTAAACAATTATTTGATGTAATTTATATTTGCACACACTAACAAATAATTAGCCGAAATAGTGTTGTTCACATGTAAAAAGCTAATTAGTTTCTTTATTGCCCTATTTACATTTTTTAAAGTTTAAGAACCTGGACTACTAGTTGCTGGGTCCAGTCCCACCACAGCCTAGCTACCACTGTTTGTTTGTTTATTAGGATTTTAACGTCATGTTTCACACTTTGATTACATTCATGACAGTAACGGTAGTTACTCATTACACAAGATTCATCAGTTCACAAGGTTATATCGAACACAGTCATGGACACATTTAGTGTCTCCAATTTATCTTAATTGCATGTCTTTGGACGGAAATCGGAGCACCCGGAGGAAACCCACAGACACAGGGAGAACATGCAAACTCCACACAGAAAGGAAACGGACCACCCCAGCTGGGAATCGAACCCAGGACCTTCTTGCTGTGAGGCGACAGTGCTATTCACTTAGCCACCGTGCCACCCTAGCTGCCATTGTTGAGTCCCAAATACACATGTGATTTGGGGAGAAAATAATAAACAAAATCTGCTATTTACCTTCAATGTAAATGCTAATAACTCAAAAATGCCACTTGGAAGATTTATTAATTTGACCCATTAAAAATAAATGAATGGGAGAATCTATACAATTAGAAGTAGGTAAAAAGTATACTTATTTTATTACTTGATGTTTAGGGTAATTTAAAGTTTTGAAACCAAACTACAACCAAATAGAACAGTTCACTAAACAAGGCAAACTGGTATCTATAAACAGAAAAATATTAATGAACAGTTGACACATTTAAACACTCATGATGTTTTATTATACAGTAACAATAACATAATAAAAGGTAAATAATAAAGTCAATGATACATGTACTAAGGCTACAGGTTTTGTCTGACAAATATCGCACCTAGTGAAATAAAACAAAGGAAAATGCTTTGCAAAAAAGATTTTTAGAGGAAGGATGTATTATTATGACAAACCCAATTACTTAATTAGATTAAACATTCATTAACACACAAGCTTAAAATGCAACCAATAATGAGCTTAAAAGAAATAAAGCTCTGTAAGAAAATGAAGAGAAAGTGTTCTTCACCACTAGAAGGCGCTTCCTCCACCCTAAAAAAAGTAGATCTCAGAAGTGGTAGGGGGTGTGGGTGACCCAGTTGGACATCTGGTCTTTGGTGCGCTTGGCAGAGCTGTGAGAAGTGAAGAGAGATTTGTAGGCTTCGGACTTCTCTTCCATTTTCTGGATGGATCTTTTAGTCCCAGACACAGCACTGGGTTTCACTGTTTTAGAAGAGCCAGATGGTCCTGGAGCTATTCAAAAGATAAAGAACTACATGAGTACAGAAATACTAAGTGGAATTAAAGTAAAAGCTTTAGTACAATTGTTTTTAATACTGAGGCAAAAAAAAAAAATCTATGTAGGTTGATGTTTATATTTTCACCCTAAAATTGTCCACAAGATCGTATAAATGACTCCAAGGTGTTAGCATTTTGTACATCAGTGAAGGTCAAAATGAAGGCACTTGGGTGGTGCAGCGGTCTAACGTGCTAGCACATCACTGTGGAGTGCTCGAACTCGCGAGTTCTGAACTCAGCAGAGCCATCAACCTGGCCAGACATTTACATGTACACAAATAAATAAAAATGATAAATAAATAAATAAAAAAGTGAATAAAAATTAGTGGTGCCCTGTGATAAACTGGCAATCTGTAGGGCGTATTGAGCCCAGGATTTTGAATGGACCTGCAATGATACTGATCAGGATAATGATGTTGGTTTTGCTGCACAGTGCAAATACATTTTAAAAGTAAAACTGCTTAAAGTTTAACAAAACATATATTAATTAATTTACTGTCTGTTCTTCCACCCCTTTTTCCAGGTCAGGGTCCGATTCACTGGGCGAGAGTCAGGAAAAACGCAGACAGGTCGCCAATGAATCACATGGCGCACACACACACCTTCACTTTATTTACAGCCATTTCTACTAGCTCTAATTGGCCCAGAGCACCCAAAAAAAAACCATGAACACAGAAAGAACGTGCAAACTCCATGCAGAAAGATCACTAGGACTGAAACTGAACCCAGGCCCTTCTTGCTGTGAGGTTTCACCCTTTAACATCTCTTTTTTTTTTTTCTTCAACCACTAGCAGAAAAAATAATAGAAGCACTAATTTCAGTGCCCAGATGTTTTTTGTTGTCACAAAATTGTCTTTCCTTTAGAGTCTGACTCTGTTATTAGTCTCCCCTGATAAAGTCACCCTCTGGTTTAAAAAAAGCCATGATTTTAAAATGAACTTAGCTGTAGAATTATTGGCCACCTTAGTAGGGATGGATTAGTTAGTTAGTTAGTTAGTGTTTAGTTTTTAACGCCATGTCTGCCCTTTGGGCCATGTTCATGGCAGAAAAGGTTGTGATCTGTCTTATTTACTTATTTCATTTGACTTCGAGGAGTTATGTCTGTTGTCTATGTATGTTCATTTATATGTATTGCTTCAGTTTTGTTATAGAAGGGATGGATCAAAATGGTCATACAAAACCTTTCATTAAAGTACCCTATAATTTTAATAAAACAGTGGCCTATAAAACAAACTACTTACAAACTTATGCATTACTGCCTGAGGTATAATTAAGGTTGATTATTAAATAATCAACATGAGGAAAATTACAAAATACACAAAATCAGACAGTTTCTGAATCAGGCTATGAAAATACCTACACCATGAGAAACCCTTGTTGTATTTATTATTTATTAATTAGGATTTTAACATCACGTTTTACACTTTGGTTACATTCATGACAGAAACGGTAGCTACTCGTTACACAAGGTTCATCAGTTTACAAGTTTAATGTTAAACACAGTCATGGACAATTTTGTATCTCTGATTCACCTCACTTGCATGTCTTTGGACTGTAGGAGGAAATCATAGCTCCCGGAGGAAACCCACACAGACACGGAGAGAACATACAAACTCCACACAGAAAGGACCTGGGGATCGAACCCAGGACCTTATTGCTGTGAGGCGACAGTGCTACCCACTGAGACCCTAGTTGTAATGATATACAAGAGAAGGCACCCACACACATTACAGTTAAAGATCCAGATTATTCCTAGAATCACAATTTTGCAGAAAACTGAAGCAAGACCTTGTTGTTTGAAAATGCTACTAAGTCTGAGTGGAACCAGGAACCATGGTCAAATCAGACAAAAATAAAGCTGTTTTTTTTAAACCCACTAACTGTGGGTTTGGCTTTAAAGAAGGCATGACAACAGTGGAGGTTATTTTATCTTCAAGTACAGTGGAGGATCCAGAGGCCCTGGGAACGTGTTTCGAATTCATCTTGAACTGTATGAAGTACCAAAAGACTGGAAATGAAAATCTCACAGCTACTGCCAAGAACCTTAATTTGGGTCATGATTTGACCTTTTAAAATGACAAAGATTTAAAACATACATCCAAACCCAAACAAAAATGGAAAGATGTGTACAGAATCAAGCTTCTGCAATGAATGTTCCAGTCCCTTGATACAGAACCCCGCTGAAAACCCTTGGAGGCCTGCTTGAGACTGAAAGACCTGGAGAGATTCTTTGCTGTGGGAAACTACTAGACTTCTAGCTCTGTGTTCTTCAATCTCATGAGGGATTCTAATGTTGGCAAAAGCAGGTTTCACTTGTAATATACCAATGCTTGTTTCATAATTTCGATTATTATTAATATTATTATTACAATTAATTGTGTGATTAAGCAGACATCCCAAGTTGCACAAACTAATTTCAGGGAGGTACCCCCGGACCCAAAAAAAAAAAAAAAAAAAAGGATATGGGTAATATCAGAACTTTTAGGAGCTGCTAACTGAGCTACTAAACTAACTGTTCATGTCACAAACACATTAACGTGTACTACATAGTGCACTAGATAGTGTGAAAGATAGATTTATACATAGTGCACTAGATTGTATATTAGAAAATAATTTATGTTACTTACTTAGTGCACTAGTTAGTGTACTAGATAATAGACTTATGTTTCTTACATAATGCTTTAGGTAGCATATTAGTTAACGGATTTAGGTTTCCTACATAGTGCACTAAATTGTACAGTATATCAGATAATGAATTTATGTTTCCTACATAGTGCACTAGATAGTATCTTAGATATGAATTTATGTTCCCTACATAGTGCACTAGATAGTGAATTAGACAATTGGTTTATGTTCCCTACACAGTGCACTAGATAGTGTATTAGATAACGCATTCATGTTCACTACATAGTGCACTAGATTGTATATCAGATCACTGATTTATGTTCCCTACATAGTGCACTAGATAGTGTATTAGATAACGCATTCATGTTCACTACATAGTGCACTAGAAAGTATAACTAGATGATGATTTGTGTTCCTTACATAGTGCACTAGATAGTGTATTACATAATTAATTATGTTCCCTACATAGTGCACTAAATTGTATATCAGATAACGGATTTATGTTCCCTACATAGTGCACTAGACAGTATATTGGACAATTGTAGTGCACTAGATTGTATATCAGTGTTAATTTCGTTGACGAATGATTTTCGTCATAGTTTTCGTCAACGAACCTTTTTTTCATGACGAAAACGAGACGATGACTAAATAAAAACTACAAAAAAAGATAAAAACTATGACGAAATGAATCGACACTTTCGTCAACGAATAAAAACGAGACGAAAATGTTTGGCAGGGGCGACATCCAATCAGAACTGATTTAGTTTTGTGGAAGGTAGGGACAAGTTAGAAAGAGATCCAATCATAACTACTTTAGCGTATGTAGAGGGGCGGGACAAGCCGGGTAGCCATCCAATCTATATATATGGACACATTTCTCATTTGACATCGTGAAAAACAAGACGATGTGTAAACCATGTGGGGCGATCTAGGGTAAAAACACAACAAATCTGGCACCGCTGGCAGTATAATGGCAACATAACGTCACTGCTGCTTTAACGGTACCCAGTTTTATAAAGAATGTAATATGCAATTTGTTATGAACAATGCATATATTTTTCAGGCAGAGCAGGCCTACTGGTCATTAATATTTTGTTATTGTTATGCTCAATAAGCAAGGTCAGGTAAATAAAGATGTTTGAAATAAGTTAAATCTGGTTTTGTGTGTATTGCACATTCAAACATTAATAACATTCCATAACTGGTTAAAAATGTTTCATTTTGTGTAAGTGTATATAATGACAAATAATTTAAGGGAAGTGATAAAAAAGCATTTCCATTTGACACCCTTTATATGTATTTTAGGGTGGCATGGTGGCTAAGTGGGTTGCGCTGTCGCCTCACAGCAAGAAGGTCCTGGGTTCGAACCCCAGGTGGGGCAGTCCGGGTCCTTTCTGTGTGGAGTTTGCATGTTCTCCCCGTGTCTGTGTGAGTTTCCTTCGGGTGCTCCGGTTTCCTCCCACAGTCCAAAGACGTGCAAGTGAGGTGAATTGAAGACACTAAATTTGTCCATGACTGTGTTCGATATAATCTTGTGTAATGAGTAACTACCGTTCCTGTCATGAATGTAACCAATGTGTAAAAACATGACGTTTAAATCCTAATAAACAAACAAATATGTATTTTAGTCGACTGAATCGACTGTAGATTTAGTCGACTATATTCTTATGATAATTAGTCGACTAAAACTAGACTAAAGCTAAAACAATTCAGATGACTAAATTATGACTAAAACTAAATTACATTTTAGTCAAAAGACTATGACTAAAACTAAATCAAAATTTGCTGTCAAAATTAACACTGTTGTATATCAGATAACGGATTTAATACGCGTGCACGTGTGTGTGTCGCTCTTGGCCGCTCGTTCTAGATTCCGGGAGATTTTATCTGACTTGTAAGCATCAGGGAGCCGCTATGTATATGCGGGAGACTCCCGGAACTTCCGGGAGACTTGGGATGTCTGGATTAAGCTAATTAACCACAAAGTTCAAGACCTGTTTTACCCAATGATTACCAAAATGTGATAATTGTGAAGATAAATACTCATATTTAATATGTACAACCCACAGCTTTAATCTGTTCCATATTTTTTGCTGTTAAGTGTGCATGATCAAAATAAACCAAAAATTAATCCTTATACTGTGGCTCCGCGTGGCTTGGGAAAATAAATTATAAGTATTTAATTGAAGTGTATTTTATTTGTGTTAGTTCTTTTTTTAAATTGTAGTTCTAAATTGGAAGATTATTGTGATCTTAAATATTAAAATAAAATTATATTTTATTATTTTTCGTCGCTCAAAATAACCGTCACACTCTCAGGTAGCTATACCCACCAAAACGCCATGCATTTATCGAGACTTTAAACCCCAGGCAGGCCAAGTATGGAGAAATGTAAGAAAAGAAAAATATCTGAAGAAAATAGAACATTTAATGATGCCTGGGCAGATTCATTTATTTGCATTTAAAGATAAAAGTGACTTCGTACAGCCCCGTTTTGCAGACGCTGTGCGCAGAGGTTCAGGAGCAGAAGTCCCATTAACCAGGTAAAATAAATATTTATGCAGATATTTTGCAAATATTTATTTTTCATTGTTTAGTGGCATAGTGTTTTTTTTCCCAATTTATTTTTTTAATTCAGGTCAAGGCTCCGCTACACGCTCCGAAAGCCCAAAGGCGATATAAGGATGACGGCTCACGGCATTTTTTGTTTGCTACATGGATAATTAAAGTTCAGCTTTTTAATTCATTTGAAAGAGCAACACACTATAGTTGTTTATACAAAGCGTAAAGGTAAAAAACAATATATACAGTGTTATCTTCATTTTAGATGTCAAAAAGTATTTGCGGCTCCCAGTGTTTTCTTTTCCGTGGAAACCGGGTCCAAATGGCTCTTTGGGTGTTAAAGGTTGCTGACCACTGTTCTAGACCTTCATCAGTGGTCACAGGACGCTACCCACGGGGCGCTGTTGTCTGGATATATTTTTGGTCGGTGGACTATCCTCAGTCCAGCAGTGACAGTAAGGTGTTTAAAAACTCCATCAGCACTGCTGTGTCTGATCCACTCATACCAGCACAACACACACTAACACACCACATGGTGTCAGTGTCACTGCAGTGCTAAGAATGATCCACCACCTAAATAATACCTACTCTGTGGTTGTCCTGGGAGAGTCCTGACCATTGAAAAACAGCATGAAAGGGGGCTAACAAAGCATGCAGAGAAACAGATGGACTACAGTCAGTAATTGTAGAACTGCAAAGTGCTTCTATATGGTAAGAGCAGCTGATAAAATGGACAGTAAGTGTAGAAACAAGGAGGTGGTTTTAATGTTATGGCTGATCGGTGTATTTCTAGTATAAATATATTAAATGTACAACAACTTTTTAGGTAGACCAGAAATTTTGGATGTATGACTGCAAAACTATTAACTTTACAATTAATGCAGACATACTGGTCAATCTAAATAGTTAATATACATTTTATTCCAAGTATTTCATTTAATGAGCATTTCTGATTCTTTGACCTCATTAAAACCTGCTCAAATGACATCAGTTTGATAAAATGTTGTAGTTGAAATCACAGAGTGGCTTGAATTACTATTTTTTTCCAGCTAACTTATTAAAAACAAGTGGCTAAATAGTCGTTAAATTTCCCCGCTATGTAAAATACTGTTGAGAATTAAGTGATAAGATGACACATCCTGTCACATGTGAGTGTGTACGCAATGAGGCACTGCTACAGGGAAAAAAATTTACCGCGTGTCTTAATGTCACAGACACAAAACCAAAGTGGTTTTCCATCTTCAATTTAAAAACAGCTACAGGTTTGAGGTCGATATTACCGTTTTCTACAAACCCCATTTTCAGGAAAGTTGGGAGTTTTTGTAAATCGCCACAAGAAGACAAATCTGTGATTTGTTTACTCTCTTGAAGCAATGTTTTCACTGTGAGCTAAAATATTTGTTCTACATTTGTCTGTACATTTTTCTGAAAACAAGTTTTTTTATTATTATTATTATTATTATTATTATTATTACGATTTGCACTCTAATGCACACGTAATTTTTTTTGGTACCATGTTGATTGATCAGAAATATTGAGCCAAAATATACAGATCTCATTATTATTATCAATCCCAAGTTATGGCCTGCTATGAGTGTTGTACAATTAATGTGTGGGTCACAGGTTTCAGGCCACACAATTACTAATTACTTAGCAAAGCAAACAAACATGTCATCAGATGATTCACCTTTACCTTTTCCGCATTTAGCAGACGCCTTTATCCAAAGCGACTTACATTACAGTGACAGTATACAGTCTGAGCCATTGAGGGTTAAGAGCCTTGCTCAAGGGCCCAAAAGCAGCAACCTGGCAGTGGTGGGGCTTGAACCAGCGACCCTCTGATTACTAGTCCAGCACCTTAACCACTAAGCTACGGCTTGCCACCTGGATGCTGACATGATCGCCAGATACATTTGTAAAGATTCATTCTTGGTGTGAATTGTGCGTTGGTTTAGTTTGATGTACATAAAAAAAAAAACTGGTCTATGAATGAACAGTAAACATGAAGCATATACCTGAGTCTTTGCTGCTCTCTCCATTCGCTGATGGCAGTTTAGGCTCAGACTCTATAAGAGGTGGAAAAAAAAAAGAATTAAAAAATATACATACATCATATTTACCATTAAATAATTCACAGTCAGGGCGGCATGGTGGCTCTGTGGGTCAGTGTTGCCAACTCCTCAGTAAGGAAAGTAGCTATTGGCTGTCCTAAAAGTCGCTAGAAGTCGCTAAATGACGTCATCACCTAATTTGCATAAGCAATAAGCGCGGACCGTGACGTCATCTGTGGGCGTGTCACAGTGTAAAGGCTGTGAAACCGCTTTTGCGCTGTTCTTTCATATTTTAAAAGTTCATCTGATTAAATTTTGATATTTTTAAAGCAATGAACTGTGTGACATGAGGCGGTAAAAGTGCTCTAGACAGTACAAACAACGCTTAACATGAAAAATAAAGCTTAACGTGACTTATTGTACTAAAACAATGATCAATGAATTTATTAATGGTCAAATAGAGCACTTATAACCAGTACAGAGCTCTTATAACCAGTAATAACGGATAGAAATTTAGTGTCCCTGTGTGATACTTTTAGTACTCCAAGAAGCGCTTTTTTTTTTTTTTTTTTACATAAAGCTTTTTTAAATTCTCCCGAGAAGCTGATTTTCAAAACCCAGAGCTACAGAACCACCACACAAGAAGTTAATACAGTTAAACACAGATGTACAGTAGTGTTCAAAATAATAGCAGTCCAACACCATTGACCTGATAAATCACTGTTTTTAGTAGAAGTGATATTTCTACATAGCAAAAAATTGACTTGAAAGTGTAGTAGAGTATTGACAACAAAACAAACCCAACAATTAGGACATGCATCCCACTCATTCTGAGTAATCGAAGCATTGATTGAAAGGGGGTTGTTCAAAATAATAGCAGTGAGGAGTTCAATTGGTGAAGTCATTCATTCTGCAGAAGAACGGGTGTCAGTTTTGGTCAAATACTCAGTCAATGATCACCACCAGAAAGATCAAGGAACATGTGAAGTTACCAGTAAGTACAGAAGATGATTAAGTGAAGCCAATTTACCAGCAAGAACTCCTTGCAAAGTCCCATTGTTAAGAAAAAGACGTGTCCTGAATGGGTTAACATTTGCCAAGGAACACATTGACTGCTCCAAAGAGAAATGGCTGAACATTTTGTGGACTGGTGAAAGCAAAATTGTTCTTTTTGGGTCTAGTGGCTGTAGACAGTATGTCAGACGACCCTAGAGCACTGAATTCAAGCCAAAGTTCACTGTGAAGACAGTAAAGCACGGTGGTACAAAACTATGATATGAGGATGTTTTTCATACCATGGTGTTACGCCTATTTATCACATACGAGGGATCATGGATCAGTTTGAATATATCAGAATACTTGAGCAGATCATGTTGCCCTATGTTGAAGAAGAAATGTCCTTAAAATGGGTGTTTCAACATGACAATGACCCAAAACATCTTGGTTACAGACAAACAAGATTGAGGTAATAGAGTGACCAGCCCAATCCCCTGACTTCAATCCCAGAGAGAACTTGTGCGCTGACGTCTGAAACACGTTTTTTTGAGGCAAAACCCAAAATTGCAGAAGAACTGTGGAATGTCGTCTAATCATCCTAGACTGGAATACCTGTTCAGAGGTGCCAGAAGTTGGTCGACTCCATGCAACACAGATCTCGGAAACAATTGTTATGCCACTGAATATTAGTTCAGTAATTTAAAGTAAAGTGAAACCTCAAACATTTTTTCATGTTATAGATAAATTTTTTTAGTTTTTAAAGAAAAATGCTGGCACTGCTATTTTTTTGAACAGCCTAATATTCATTTTTCTTAACTTTCTGTAAAGGATTAACACAAACTGACTAAATGTTGTTAATGTTTTGATTTAGAATTGAAAGTGTAGTATTTTCAGTGCATTTGCATTTATGGAAATAAAAGTTATTATAATGATTTTGTGCTTTATTCGCTGTTTTTAAATCACTGCTATTTTTTTTAACACCACTGTATGTGGAGCTTTTGGACTGGATTTAATGGTTATTTCACATAAATGGATGTTCATGTCGTGGAACTTTTGTGATGTTTTATCGCTCAAGCGGAGAGCTGAGCAAATCGGTTATTTGAGCCGAGGGTCGCGGTGAGAGCGAAGACCAAAACAATTCTCACGTGATGCACTAAAGAAAACAACAACTATAATAAACACGTCTACGTCTTCTTATCACCAATAGTTATTCAATGCTTTTTGCATAAAAATGAACATCTGTAACAACAGCACAAATGCTCACACATAATCTACACGCTCCGCATTACTCCACATCACTACTCTTTACTTTCTTTAAGTAACGCCCACCGTTGAATAATGCGCGTAAACCGGTGGAAACACGGGTTGTAAGACTGACCGCCTGTGAGTGCTTTGGGATGGGGGAGGGGCCCACGCCAGCACCCGCTGCTCGTTGAGGACAGTAACTGCAAAACGATAAGTGCTTTCATGTCCGAGTCCCCAAAGGTCTCTGATAACACCAGAAAAAGTCACTAGACTTGTCGCTAGTCGCTTTAAAAAAAAAAAAAAAAAAAAGCTAGAGGGGTCTGAAAACTCGCTAAATATAGCTAAGTTGGCAACACTGCTGTGGGTAGCACTGTCGCCTCACGGCAAGAAGGTCCTGGGTTCGATCCCCAGGCGGGGCGGTCCGGGTCCTTTTTATGCGGAGTTTGCATGTGGGTTTCCTCTGGGAGCTCCGGTTTCCTCCCACAGTCCAAAAACATGCAGTCAGGTTAACTGGAGATACTGAATTGTCCTATAGGTGAATTGGTGTGTGTATGTGTGTGTGTGTGTGTATGTGTGCCTGCCCTGCGATAGACTGGCGCCCCGTCCAGGGTGTTACTGTGTGCCTTAAGCCCATTTAAAAGCTGGCATAGGCTCCAGCACCGCCCTCCCCCCACGACCCTAATTGGATAAGCGATTAAGAAAGTGAGTGAGAGAGTGAGTAATTCACAGTCCAAAACAATCATTTTAAACATTACTGGTTCTGAGTGAGCCTGTCACAATTATTACATTATTAGCTAATCCCGATAATATAAGCAAATTTAACAAGACAAAATGCAACACTAACTGCAATATGTAAAATTACATAAGAGTTTGTTATTAATATCATTATTATTATTATATTTTTTTTCCCTTCCCTCTGCTCCGATATTTAGGGGTCTGCACAGCAGATCAATCTGGCCTGCATACCTAATTGGCCCAGTTTTTATGCTGGATGCCCTTTCTGAGGCAACCCTCCTTATATTTATCCACATCTTCAAATGGCTAGGCTGTCCGGCCATCCCACCCTCAGACATGGCCAATTATGTCTGTGTAGATGCCCAACTTGCAGACAGTTAACTAGTGTGATTTACCACTGCGCCACCTGAGTGGCTTGTTAAATAATATTGCTAGTTATTTAAAACTAAGTGGTATTTGTAATTCCATTTTATTGTTTAACATATATACGTGATGTTCCTATAGAACATTTAACTAGCCAATAACACTGAAAATGTTGCCTATAGTTCACTGGCGACATGGTTTTGTTAGTGTCTGTCTGGTTAATTTTTAAAAGCTGGTACCAAAAACTGAACGCTTTGTACACGGTACCTTTCGTTTCTGGTTTGGAAACCGTCTCAGCACACTTGTTTTTCTTTGACTTCTGAAAAAAGAAAAAAGATCAAACATTGTATTCAAGCATGTAAACAGCAAATATCATCCGAACCACATTCTACACTTGTATAAGCCGCTGTGGTACAGAGCGACGGTGCGATACTATATGAGGTGTGTACATGACATCCTGTATTCATGGAAATGGAAGTGTATGAGATCGACAGGAAGAGCTCGACCTTTGCTGTTTTAGCTTTGGCCCTCCTCTCCTCCATTGCCTTCTGCAACTTCTCTTGCTCCTCTTTGCTCCCGTTCAGCACCACTATGTCATCTTCGCAGAAGGGATCGCCACACTGCAAAACATTAGGAACAGGTCAAAACATGCAACCTGCAAGATGCAGTCTTAGGGTCTTTTCAAAAACCTAGTGAGCTGCCTTGCTGTCTATTGCCTACCCAGGCAGAGAGGATTCTAATAAGACATCAGACTTATATTTGTTTATTTATTAGGATTTTAACATCATGTTTTACACACCTTGGTTATATTCATGACAGGACAGGTAGATACTGGTAACACAAAATTCATCAGTTTACAAGTTTAATGTCAAACACAGTCATGGACAATTTACCTCAATTTACCCACACAGACACGGGGAGAACATACAAACTCCACACAAAAAGGACCCGGATCGCCCCACCTGGGGATCAAACCCAGGACCTTCTTGCTGTGAGGTGACAGTGCTACCCACCGAGCCACCATGCCACCCCATCAAACTTATTAGGCAGGTTATTCTGACACACTACTTAGACAGCGATTTCGTTACCGCAGTTTTCAATACTAAGCTAACACAGTTAGCCTCAGGCTATTCAAATCAATGGGCTGAGGCGACACAACTTGCTAGCATGCAAGCTAACATCTACCTCCAAGTACCGAATACGGTTAAACGGTCACTGACGAGCCTGAATGTGCAACCTTTTAAATTGTAAATAAATTCTCATCGATTTCAATTTGCATTCGTCCGCCAGATTTGTCATTTTTTTGTGCCGAGATTGATTTCACCGCTGAGAAAGAATCAGATGCTCTCTGGTTATTCAGGCAGTTAATACCAACGTAACAGACTCACCAACGCCGCTGTAACAAGGAACGGTACAGAAGATCGTTTGTACCAGCAGTGATCACGCTGTGTAACACTTCACTAGTTCGAGACGACATTGAACACTGAGGGCCAGCTGTAGCCTAGTGGTTAAGGTACTGGACCAGTGATCAGAGGGTCGCTAGTTCAAGCCCCACTACTGCCAGGTTTCTGCTGTTGGGCCCTTGAGCAAGGCCCTTAAACCTCAATTGCTCAGACTGTATACTGTAA
Organism: Trichomycterus rosablanca; assembly: GCF_030014385.1. Classification (NCBI taxonomy): domain Eukaryota; kingdom Metazoa; phylum Chordata; class Actinopteri; order Siluriformes; family Trichomycteridae; genus Trichomycterus; species Trichomycterus rosablanca. The sequence goes on from NC_085993.1 coordinate 16,217,914, forward strand.
TTGTAACGTAAGTCGCTTTGGATAAAGGCGTCTGCTAAATGCTGAAAATGTAAATGAGTTACCATCAGGATAGACTCATGGAGCATGATCTAGCACTCTGTTTATAAAGACTATACTACACATCTGTTAATATTTACTGCAATGAACACTTCACAACAGTTTAGTATATTACATATTACATATCTCATCTAACAATATTTACTGGCAAGTTACTTTTAAAGTTTTTATATTACATACTACATTTTTATTCTATTTATTTAATTAAGATATCCCTTATTTGTCATATATACATATACAGGTGTACAGTACAATGAAATTCTTTCTTCGCAAATCCCAGCTTGTTAGGAAGTTGGGGTCAGAGCGCAGGGTCAGCCATCGTACGGCACCCCTAGAGCAGACAGGGTTAAGGGCCTTGCTCAAGGACCCAACAGTGGCTGCATAGCAGAGCCTGGATTTGAACCGTCAATCTTCCGGTTGATAGCCCAAAGCTCCCTATGGGATTTACAAAGTTATCTATCTGTCTGTCTGTCTGTCTGTCTGTCTGTCTGTCTAATAAGGCACCTTAGTAGGCAGCATTTAAGGTATCTAACAATTCGGACAGCCTTCTTCTCGGGAGCGCCCGTAGAATGACGTAAAACGCCGTCTATGTAGAGAGCTCACTAGGTTTTTGGACAGACCCTTCCGACAGTCTACTATTAGATAGGTGAAGTGCTCAGGTGTGGTGTGGTTTGAAACCACTGCATACTGAGGTTACAATGTGAAATTAGCATATTAACAATGGTGCTTTGTGCTATGAGACATCCACCTATTGTCAAGCTTATAAAAAAAAGTTACATTTACATTTTCGGCATTTGGCAGATGCTCTTATCCAGAGCGACTTACAGAAGTGCTTCCATAGTAAACATTTCATTACTCTAGTTTAAGTAAACAACAGTACAAGAACACAAATCTGCTAAAACCTGTTAGAACCAAAGTGTTTTTTTTTTTTTTTTTAATGGAAAAGTGTGTTAGTAAGTAAGTAAGTACAAATGAGCTTAAGTGCTTAGTATAGAGGTGGGTTTTTAATCGTTTTTTAAAGACAGCAACAGCAGATGTTCGGACAGACAGGGGAAGCTCGTTACACCATTTGGGTGCTAGAACAGAGAAGAGCCTTGATGCTTGTCTTCCTTTAGTCCTGGGTGGAGGATCAAGTAGAGCGAGACTAGTGCCTCGGAGGTTGTGAGGTACAGAGTGGGGTTTGATTAGACCACGAAGGTAGCTTGGGGCTGGTCCGTTTTTGGCTTTGTAGGCGAGCATCAGTGTTTTAAACTGAATTAGTGCAGCTACAGGAAGCCAGTGAAAAGAACGCAGCAGTGGGGTGATGTGGCAGTGTTTAGGTTGGTTAAAAACCAGGCGAGCAGCTGCATTTTGAATGAGCTGCAAGGGTTTAGTAGTGGACAATGGAGCACCTGCCAGGAGGGAGTTGCAGTAGTCCAACCATGAAAACACAAGTGACTTAACCAGAATCATAAGTTAACCAGAACCATAAGTTAAATACATCACAGAGTTTACCTTGCTTGTTGTTGCAATATGGCAGTAATATAGAACAGTTACATGCCCATGACCACCTAGTTTAGCATTCAAAATGTAGATTTTACCCCCTGTCGGAGCAACACTGGGTTCAGTAACCTATTTAGCTCCACTCAGAGACACACTAAAGCCGACGCACAATACAGGCTTTTGAACAACAACAAAAAACAATGTCTAGTGCACACTTCATGACTCAAATGTTAACAACAGGAGTGCACACTAAGCAATCGCTCATCGATGAGGGCACACACACAAAGCAATTTTTCAGTCCACAGCATCCACTCGCAAATTCTTTCAAAATAAAAACTCTATATGTAACTGTATTCAAGCCTGTTTCGCCTTATCTACTAACTCCTCTAGTGGTATATATTTATATACGTGTTGAAAGCTTGAGAGTGGGGTTTGGGAGATAGAGTGGTCTAACACAGGGCTTTTCAAGCAACCTACATTTCGTCCATGATGTTCACCGCAGCCCAGGCAACACAAACAATGCATCAAAACAAAACACATAATGGTGGCAATCTCATCCAACTGTGGTTTACAAGATGTAACATAAAGCATTCACAAGTGGGTGTACAGTGTATCACAAAAGTGAGTACACCCCTCACATTTCTGCAGATATTTAAGTATATCTTTTCATGGGACAACACTGACAAAATGACACTTTGACACAATGAAAAGTAGTCTGTGTGCAGCTTATATAACAGTGTAAATTTATTCTTCCCTCAAAATAACTCAATATACAGCCATTAATGTCTAAACCACCGGCAACAAAAGTGAGTACACCCCTAAGAGACTACACCCCTAAATGTCCAAATTGAGCACTGCTTGTCATTTTCCCTCCAAAATGTCATGTGATTTGTTAGTGTTACTAGGTCTCAGGTGTGCATAGGGAGCAGGTGTGTTCAATTTAGTAGTACAGCTCTCACACTCTCTCATACTGGTCACTGAAAGTTCCAACATGGCACCTCATGGCAAAGAACTCTCTGAGGATCTTAAAAGACGAATTGTTGCGCTACATGAAGATGGCCAAGGCTACAAGAAGATTGCCAACACCCTGAAACTGAGCTGCAGCACAGTGGCCAAGATCATCCAGCGTTTTAAAAGAGCAGGGTCCACTCAGAACAGACCTCGCGTTGGTCGTCCAAAGAAGCTGAGTGCACATGCTCAGCGTTACATTCAACTGCTGTCTTTGAAAGATAGGCGCAGGAGTGCTGTCAGCATTGCTGCAGAGATTGAAAAGGTGGGGGGTCAGCCTGTCAGTGCTCAGACCATACGCCGCACACTACATCAAATTGGTCTGCATGGCTGTCACCCCAGAAGGAAGCCTCTTCTGAAGTCTCTACACAAGAAAGCCTGCAAACAGTTTGCTGAAGACATGTCAACAAAGGACATGGATTACTGGAACCATGTCCTATGGTCTGATGAGACCAAGATTAATTTGTTTGGTTCAGATGGTCTCAAGCATGTGTGGCGGCAATCAGGTGAGGAGTACAAAGATAAGTGTGTCATGCCTACAGTCAAGCATGGTGGTGGGAATGCCATGGTCTGGGGTTGCATGAGTGCAGCAGGTGTTGGGGAGTTACATTTCATTGAGGGACACATGAACTCCAATATGTACTGTGAAATACTGAAGCAGAGCATGATCCCCTCCCTCTGGAAACTGGGTCGCAGGGCAGTGTTCCAGCATGATAATGACCCCAAACACACCTCTAAGACGACCACTGCTTTATTGAAGAGACTGAGGGTAAAGGTGATGGACTGGCCAAGCATGTCTCCAGACCTAAACCCAATAGAACATCTTTGGGGCATCCTCAAGCGGAAGGTGGAGGAGCGCAAAGTCTCGAATATCCGCCAGCTCCGTGATGTCGTCATGGAGGATATGACGGGCAGTGATAGCTCAGTGATGGAGGGCAGTGATAGCTCAGTGGTTAAGGTACTGGACTAGTAAACAGAAGGTTGACGGTTCAAGCCCCGCCACCACCAAGTTGCCACTGTTGGGTCCCTGAGCAAGGCCCTTAACCCTCAATTGCTCATCGTGTTCGGCTCATCATGTAAGTCGCTTTGGATAAAAGCGTCTGCTAAATGCTGAAAATGAAAATGAAAATGAATGGAGGAGTGGAAAAGCATTCCAGTGGCAACCTGTGAAGCTCTGGTAAACTCCATGCCCAGGAGAGTTAAGGCAGTTCAGGGAAATAATGGTGGCCACACAAAATATTGACACTTCAGGAACTTTCACTAAGGGGTGTACTCACTTTTGTTGCCGGTGGTTTAGACATTAATGGCTGTATATTGAGTTATTTTGAGGGAAGAATAAATTTACACTGTTATATAAGCTGCACACAGACTACTTTTCATTGTGTCAAAGTGTCATTTTGTCAGTGTTGTCCCATGAAAAGATATACTTAAATATCTGCAGAAATGTGAGGGGTGTACTCACTTTTGTGATACACTGTACGTGTACAAGTTCATTTCGTATTTATGTGCCTGTTAGGAATTTGTTTATTTAATTATTATTAGCGCTGGGTGGTATGTAGGTACTTTCAGTAGACTGGCTTTGATTCCTCATACGGTATGGATTTTTTGGATAGTTAATACAACAACTGTAGGCTTCAATAGGCAGCAAATCATACAATAATGTTTGCTGCTAAAAGCACTATGGAGCGCTTAGATTCAGCTCACTTGTTATCCAGGTACCGTTAGCATAACAGCGTTAACATATGAGAGAGCTTTTCTCGATATGGGGGGAAAAAATAAACAAAAACAGCAAAGAAATGAGCCGTGTCGGCAGTTTAGAAGTTGTTTTTGTTCTGACACATTAAAACACTATATACTGTACGGTTTGTCAGGGCACGATTGTTACAAAAAAGCTAATGGTTAAGTGACGTTACTACCGGGCCGAAAATACCTCAGTTTAATTGCTATACTGATGTTATTTATTTTTTATTTTTCCCCTTTTTCTCCCCCTTTAGCGCATCGAATTGTTCAATTTGCATCGTGCTTCCTCTCTGCCTATGCCAAACCCTGCCCCGACTGAAGAGATCGAAGCTAACCCATATCCCCTCCGAAACATGGGCAGCAGCCGGATGCATTTTTGCCACCCACACATTGATGAGTGTGGCGCCACCTAGCGTTGCAGGCACCTCTAATCAGCCGGCAGAGATCGTAATCGCATTCTGACAGAGAGAGACCCACATCGGGTTCTTTGTCCCACCCCCCAACTGAGCAACCGGCCAATCGCTGCTCATACAGCCACTCAGCCTCGAACCAGTGAAGCAGAGCTGGATTCGATACGATGTACTCAGAATCCAGCTCTGGTTGCAGAGTGTCCTTTTACCGCTGCGCCACCTGAGCGGCTCTATACTGATGTTATACCAACAACACTGAAGCAAGTCACATGGAGCCTTGCGTGGCTCTCCATATGCATAACAGCTCTGTGTGGTGTGCTAGGAGGTCACAGATTGGACTCATGTCAGATTAGGCCTTCTTAATCAGATTGTAGTCGTGTAGGCAGCAAAAGGTTCATAAATGGGAATTACAAAACTGGAACAGAAAGTTTGATGGTTTAGCTGAGGCTGATTTTAATATGCTCACTTGATTTGATTTGATTTGATTTGATTTTATTGAACCATTTCATATTTTATAAATAGATACAATACCTCCTATAAAAAACTGAAACAGTCAGGGATAACACAAAAAGTCCATAGACTTATTTCCACTTAATATAGGTGTTAGACAGAAAGAAGAATCAACACTAAAACCGTCACCCGTACTTCCGTCTATCTTTATCTCCTGTACATCAAAGAAGCTTAGAATATCTACAGTGTGTCTGAAATCAGCTTCTGCTTTATATCCACAGAAGTCCACACCGAAGCAAGCTGGATGCATAGATATACAAAGTCGTCCACTTTTCTACTACAGACCTGTGATCAAATTGTAGAATCAGTGGAGTCATACCTCAGTATAACGGTATAACTGTGCACATCATCAGTGGTGACTGGGAGACTGCTAACGTCGTTTTATTTGTTAAAGGGAGAGCTAACGGTCATTGTATAATACTTAAATATTATATTAATAATAAACATTGTATATATTGCACCTGTTTCACACTTACTGATTCCATCATATATTGTGTCATTTTGTGGGGCCAAGCAAACTTTATAGTACTCAAAACCTTCATTATATACATGGTGAAATGAAAATGTTTGGGTTTGTGTCCCACCCAAGGGTCGAAACCCAAGATTTGAAAAACCCTGGCCTAACACACTAGTACACCACTGCAGTGTGTTCAAACTGTCACATGGAGCCTTGCGTGGCTCTCCATATGCATAACAGCTCTGTGTGGTGTGCTAGGAGGTCACAGATTGGACTTCTGTCTGATAAGGCCCCCTTAATCAGATTGTAGTCGTGTAGGCAGCAAAAAGTTCATAAATGGGAATTACAAAACTGGAACAGAAAGTTTGATGGTTTAGCTGAAACTGATTTTAATATGCTCACTTAATATAGGTGTTAGACAGAAAGAAGAATCAACACTAAAACCGTCACCCGTCTATCTTTATCTCCTGTTCATCAAAGAAGCTTAGAATATCTAAAGTGTGTCTGAAATCAGCTTCTGCTTTATATCCACAGAAGTTTATTACATACTTCTGTTGTTGATAATGCTTTTGGTAAAAATGGGTAACGAGTAATAGTTGATAAGCTCATTTCAGAGTCTTTTTCAACTGAACTAACTGGTAAAAACATGATAGTGATGAGCCATATTGCCTTGGCATCTCTATTAATTGTATTCTTGTGTTTTTATACATCATACTGCATTGTTGTCCAGTGATGCATACATTATCAATAAACATGCTATTCTGTAGCATACACACACAACTGAGACAGTCTTGTTTCCTGGACTCTGACATCTCCAAATAATACATACAACTACAACTAGTACTCTCACACTCAAGTGACTGAATCATAACTTGCAGACTATTCTTTAATGTAATAGCTAGGGACGTAACGATACACTCTACACCCATGATGCGATAAGATTCACGATACTGGGTTCACGATAAAAAAAATTTCCGGATTTTTTAAAACAAAATTGAATTGAAAACAAATTATGACAAAGTTTCCTTTTATTAATTCTCTTTAAAAATAAAATAAAATCTAATAATAAATACAATTTATCTAAATAATGAATGTTCTTTTATTGCTGAGGTAGGTACAAACTATGCAAAACAATGCTGCACATTTCCCTTTTTGTGTAAAAAAAAAAACAAATGAAATTTTAAAACAAACCCCACATTATATAAATAAATGAATAATACAAATAAAGAAAGTATCCTCACATAAATAAATTAGGCTGGAAAATCCCATACAACTCGGTGTAGTGACGTAAACCAGGCGAGGTGAATAGCGCCAGTGCCCTCTGCTGTTTAAAGTGAATATCAATTAATTTTACACGAGTTACCGATCCGAATCGTGGCACATGTGCACCAATTTTTAACTGCCTTGTGGTGCATCATTACATCCCTAGTAATAGCTGTTATACAAACATATTTCAAAAAATGTTGTATATTATTTTTCTTATTTTACTTTTACTCACTACCGTGTACTGGCCAACGACAAATTTTTTTCCCCATCCTGTCCACTGCCCTTTTTGCTCCGAAAATGTGCCTAGTACTTATGTGAAGTCTTTGGCTGCGTCCAAAATGGCATACTTCCATACTGAACAGTACGCGAAAGCATTACGTGAGAGGGGGTAGTGTGTCCGATTGTGCCTGTTCAGCCCCATTAAGCACACCCCAAAATCAGTAGAGGATTACGATTGGGCAGTAAGTGCTTGTCATTGTGGCATGAATACTTCACTGCCTGGAATTGAAATACAATGCTCATTCAAAGCAGCACACAGTGAAATGTGATACAGCTGTGAGTTGATCACGTTTTAAGCCGATTTGAGTTTAATTCTGACATGAATTCAGCATTTAATTTCAATGCAAACTGTGCACTGTTTTTTTGTATTTTTCCACTGTTCTGATTGCATTTAAATTTGTAGCTACTTTCGTTCCACAGACACAAAACTCAATTTAAAGTGCACGAAAATAAATGATACTTAAAACTTACATGTAGATTTTCGGCATTTAGCAGACGCTCTTATCCAGAGTGACTTACAAAAGTGCTTCCATAGTAAACATTACATTTACATTTACAGCATTTAGCAGATGCCCTTGTCCAGAGCGACTTACAGAAGTGCTTCCATAGTAAACATTTCATTACTCTAGTTTAAGTAAACAACAGTACAAGAACACAAATCTGCTGAAACACTGTTAGAATCAAAGTTTTTTTTGTTTGTTTGTTTTTCAAGAAATGAATACGAGCATTAGTAAGTAAGTACAAATCAGCTTAAGTGCTTAGTAAAGAGGTGGGTTTTTAATCGTTTTTTAAAGACAGCAAGAGATTCAGATGCTCAAACAGACAGGGGAAGCTCGTTACACCACTTGGGTGCAAGTACAGAGAAAAGCCTTGATGTGGGTCTTCCTCGAGTCCTGGGTGGAGGATCAAGTAGGGCGAGACTAGTGGCTCGGAGGTTGTGAGGTACAGAGCGGGGTTTGATTAGACCACGAAGGTAGCTTGGGGCTGGTCCGTTTTTGGCTTTGTAGGCGAGCATCAGAGTTTTAAACTGAATTAGTGCAGCTACAGGAAGCCAGTGAAGAGAACGCAGCAGTGGGGTGATGTGGCAGTGTTTAGGTTGGTTAAAAACCAGGCGAGCAGCTGCATTTCGGATGAGCTGCAAGGGTTTAATAGCTGACACAGGAGCACCTGCCAGGAGGGAGTTGCAGTAGTCCAACCGTGAGATTACCTAACTCTAGTTTAAGTAGTCAACAGTCCAAGAATACAAATCTGCTGAAACCCTGTTAGAACCAAAGGTTTTATTTTATTTTTTATTGCAAGAAATAAGTAAGAGCATTAGAAGGTACATGTCAACTTAAGTGCTTAGTAAAGAGATGCATTTTTAATCGTCTTTTGAAGACAGTGACAGAGACTCAGATGTTGGGACAGATAAGGGAAGCTCGTTCCACTACTTGGGTGCCAGTACAGAGATGAGCTTTGATGCATCTTCCTCGAGTTCTGGGTGGAGGATCAAGTAAGGTGGAGGTTGCATGTTATAGAGCGGGGTTTCATTAGACTTGGGGTCTATTTTTGGCTATGTAGGCAAGCATCAGTGTTTTAAATTGAATGCCTGCAGCTACAGGAAGCTAGTAAAGAGAACAGAGTTCATACATTTCCATTTAAAATTGCAAGGGCACGGCCAATCCCTTTTTAATAATAACAGAGAGATTTGACTACTGAATTCTCAATGCCTGGGTTTAGTAACATTACATCCAAGTCATTTACATTTAGATTTACAGTAATTGTTTGTTTGTTTATTGGGATTTTAACGTCATGTTTAACGTCAAGGTTATATCGAACACAGTCATGGACAATTTTGTATCTCTAATTTACCTCACTTGCATGTCTTTGGACTGTGGGAGGAAACCCCACGCAGACACGGGTCTGTTGTTTTACCCCGAGGTCCTTCTGATGGAAACCTGTTTACCTGCCCGAGGTTAAGGAATGAAGTCGAGACTGCCGTGCCAACAATGCTGCTCCTGCTGGATGTGACGGGACCTGTCGTGTTTGCACCTAGAATATCAAGAACTCACTACAGACTTTATTACAGACTGGACTGAATAATAACTCCATTATTATTTATTTATTTATTTATTGCTAGTTATAACTTTTAGTTTAATTTAATTTTGTGTTTGTATGATGTGTAATCTTGTTCATTTAAAGTATCCTCCAAACCACCCAAGAAGGATGGGCTCCTCTCAAGGTTTCTTCCAATAATTTTCAGGGAGTTTTTCCTTGCCACAGTCGCCCTCGGCTTGCTCAACAGGGTTTTTTCTTTATCTGTTGGTCCTGGGTTTTATAAAGTTGCTTTGTCTGTTGTAAAAAGCGCTATATAAATAAATTTCACTTGACTTGACACGGGGAGAACATGCAAACTCCACACAGAAAGGACCCGGACCGCCCCACATGGGGATCAAACCCAGGACCTTCTTGCTGTTAAGCGACATTGCTACCCCATGAGCCACCGTGCCACCCTAGATTTACAGTAATATGGGGACATTATCCAAAGCAACTGACATTTTTGACCATATACAATCCAAGCAATTAAAGATTAAGGGCTTTGCGTAGCAGAATCATTAGTGGCAACCTGGCATCGGTGAGGTGGAACCATTGACCTTCTAATTAGTAGTTGAGTACATTGACTGCAGAGCTACCATTGGCCAGAAGTCAGATTTGACACACAGCACACCATAAAGTAAAACACAAACATTTACAGCTATCAGTTACCTCTCAAGGTCAATAACAAAGTGTTTTGTTATTTCACACCTCTGCAAGTCTGAAACTACATAGTGCGACTTTAAGTGAGTCTTTGTTGGTCACACAGTGCCCCTTAATCAAGATTTGACTCAATCAGCACTAAAACAAGGGGCATTTCGTGATGAGGCTTCTTTCTTTTGTACACCGTTTGTTAAAGCAGCTTACAACTCCTATAAATAAATTACATTTACATTTTCAGCATTTAGCAGACGCTTTTATCCAAAGCGACTTACAGTACTGTGACAGTATACAATCTAAGCAATTGAGGGTTAAGGGCCTTGCTCAAGGGCCCAACAGTGGCAACCTGGCAGTGGTGGGGCTTGAACCACCGACCTTTTGTCTACTAGTCCAGCACCCTAACCGCCAAGCTACAGCTGCCCTATATTACAAGACGACCTTATTCATATCTTGCAAACATTTACACTAACTGTCTTTTATTTCACATGAAGAGCTTTGTCTGTGCAAACCCTAACCTCATTTATTTCCTCAAGACATACAAAGTAAAAGGCAAACAAAGCCTGACCTCATTCATTTTCTCATGACAGACAAATGAAAAAAAAGATATACAAACCCTGGTCAAATTAATAAAGTAATAGGCTAAAGTAATAATAATAATAACAATAATCCATTTTATTTATGGCACCTTTCAAAACACTCAAGGACACCTTACAAAAGCAAGAAAGTAACAGATCAATAAACCATTAAAATCTAATAGAAAAATCAATAAAAATAAATACAATAAAATCTAAACAGTCAAATGTAATCACTGTTGAACAAATATTGGGGGTAGTAGTACCAATCAAGTTAGAAAGATTAGTAGGAGGCTAGCTTGAAGAGGTGAGTTTTAAGTTGGGATTTAAAAGTAGAGAAACAATCAATAGTACGGATATGGATTGGGAGGGTGTTCCAGAGAGAAGGGGCAGAGTGGCTAAAAGCCCTCGCGCCCATATTCGACAGGCGGACAGAAGGAATAGAAAGCCGGAAGGCTAATGAAGGCCTAAGAGTGCGGGTGGGATTGTAGACCTGGAGTAAATCGGAGATGTAAGAGGGTGCTAGACCATGTAGAGCTTTGAATGTGAATAATAAGATCTTGAAGTGTATGCGATAATTTACAGGGAGCCAATGAAGCTCTCTGAGAACTGAAGTGATGCGTTTAGTTGAGGGTGACCTACAGATAATCCGTGCAGCGGAGTTTTGGACTAGTTGGAGTTTTTGTAATGATTTATGAAGTAAGCCGAATAGGATTGAATTACAGTAGTTAATTCGGGATGTTACCAGCGCATGGACGAAAATGGCAGTACTTGATTCACTGAGGAACGGGCGTAGGCGGTTGATATTTCTTAAGTGAAAGTAGCAAGTATTTAGTGTGACCCCCTTACGCACGAGCAATAGCAGGAACCTGTCTTCCTTAAACCTAAATTAAATGGAAACCTACTTAATGTCATTGCTTACACCTGTATATGTTCTACCATTTCATATCTAACTGCAGTGAAAAGAGGTTTAATGCACCAGATTTGTGTAAGACGTGCATTACATACACACGATGTACAGGTTCAACTCATTGGAAGCTTGTTAAGCTTGTTACAGTGGTACCTTGTAACTCAATGTCCCCTAAACTCAAAATCTTTGAAACTCAACACCCTTCGTCAAGAGATTTGTTCCCTTAAACTCAACGTGTTCAGTTTGTTTATTAAAAATGTATTTATTTAATTTCAAATTAACAATGAACATTCGCTTTGTTCAGCACTCGGCTTGAGCGGTGTGGTAATACGTCATCAAAGTGTGCATACGAGACAAATCTGCATTTGTGTGAAATAACTGTCAAATCCACTCTGAAAGCTCCACATGTTATGTGTTTCACTTTTAAACTTGTGTTACAGCTCGAGGTTCTAAGAAATTGCAAGAATCAGCTTTTTATTTCAGTGTTTGTGTTACTTTCAGTGTATAAGTGTCAAAAACAACCCCATTATTTTACATAAGCATAAAATATATGCAAGTCCACAGGACCATGGAATGCATTAACAGGTTTTCCATACATCCTTACGGGAAAAAATACCTGGAAACTCAAAGTCTTTTAAACTCAACGCCACTCCCAGAGCCAACTGACGTTGAGTTTCAAGGTACCACTGTATGTTTAAGACCAAATTACAATCACATCATTCCATTCAAAATGCCAAAGATCCCAGGAAACTGGCAGGCATAAAATCATAATTTTAAATCAGCAAGGCCCCCAAACTGGATACTCAAGATGTTGTATTCAAGCTGTTATAAAGAAATGTAAAGAGTCAGGCAAGGTCAATGACAAAACGGAGTTACTTCTTTAAGAGAGCAGAAAAAGTCCAGCAAAGAACCTGAATACTGTAGTTTCAGTATAGGATCACCTGGACAGAGAAGGAAATAGAAGACTAAATCTAAAGAAGAACTGAAAGAAGTGCTGAAAGAACCCTGGTATAATATACCAGCAGATTACTTCAGAAAACTTAAACAGTCTCTCCAAGATGTTTAAAAGCCAAGAGAGGTCTCACTTAATACTGAGTTCTGTCTGTTGGTCGTTTTGTTCAGAAAATTGTTTTATTATTACATATAAAATAAGACTGACAAATAAATACGGATGTGACTAAAACTAGCTAGTGGTGGCCCAAGACTTTTGCACAGTATCTATGTATGTAGGTAGGTAGGTAGGTAGGTAGGTAGGTAGGTAGGTAGATAGGTAAATAGATAGATAGATAGATAGATAGATAGATAGATAGATAGATAGATAGATAGATAGATAGATAGATAGATAGATAGATAGATAGATAGATAGATAGATCTGGTCAGGGCTGTGGTGAGCCCAGCTCCACCTGAAAACACTTGGCGCAAGACAAAAATACGCTGGACAGGGTGCCAATCAATAGCAGGGTTTCAGCCACCCTCCGCTCAGACACAGCCAATCATATTTGTGTAGGTGCCCGACTGTTCGATGGCACCTTTGAGATCTGAACCCGGGTCCCAGCGGTGGTGGGCTAACGTAATAAACCGTTGCGCCACCCGAGCGCCCGTGATAAGTAGTTATTACTTTTAATTGGGCCCTTGAGTGATGCTGCAGTCTATTTCGCTAGGTCATTATTTATTAATCTATAACTAAAACTCTGGTCTCAGCGGTACTATTGACCTTTACAGTGCACTTTATAGAAACAAGTGGCTGCAGGAGTGGTGGATAAATGCCAGCATGGATGCCAAGCACAAGGCTGAGGCTGAAAATGCAGTAGAATCCAGACTCTATGTTTATTTTTGTTGGCTTACAATTGTTAATATTACTAAATATTTACCAATAAAATAAACAACTCAATTGGACCAGGAGTATGCAAACTTTTGATTACATTCTGTCCAAATTATATATGCATTATTCAAATACCAGACTATGTAAACAAATACGAGATCAGTTCAGACATAGACATGCCCATTGCGGACCTTTTTTTGCTTAGTTGTCAGGTAAAAACACAAACGCGTTCCCCAGCAAATCTGGCGTAATTATTCTCTCCCTCAGTGGTCCGAATGTGACACATCCACAATTCTGGTCGACACAAGGGAATTAATCTCCAGAGCTGACCAGAAAGAGCTCACAAACAGGCTGGCCCTGAGGCTCAGAGCAGCACCTAAACATAACCACCCCTCCAAAGTTTTTACTTTAGCAAACATAAAACCAAAACCAGATAGTGAATCAACCGGAAACAAAAAGGAAAAAGGCAAAAGAAAGCTATGAAAAGGCAGTGAAAAAAAAAGCTAGAACAGGTGGGAGGGCATCCAAATGAGTCTTATGGGAAGGGGGGTGGAGAGTAAGAGAAAGAGACAGACTAGTAGTTGCTAAGCAGGCAATGCTTCTCTGTCTCTATGCTTGTGCTCTCTCTTTTACTCTATCGCATGGGGACTCTAGCTGAGAAGCCACCCCCACTGTAAAGAGGCAGCACACTGATTACACAGTGGCAGCGACAAGAGCGTAATACACTCAGGTATCTGAGAGCACTGTGACTGTAGGCCGTACTATTCCGGCCTCCTAACCACAAAAGGCAGGATACTTCATTGTCTGGCGCAGTGTGTCTTTGGCTGAGGTCACAGCGAGGTGGACTTCCTGGGACTGCAGCATTTCGTAATGTTTAACCTTATTTGATAAAAGGACTGGAACTGGCTGTGACTGCAAGGTAAGAGAACTGTCTGGTTAACGTATTAGCTTTTGCTTGTGCTCGTTACGGAGGGGGGGAACTAAGTAAAACATTGATTGTGCTGACTAGAGTTACTGTGGGAGTTTGGAATGATGTATTATAAACCAAGAACATCAACATTTTATGTTTATCACAATGATAGGACAAAATGTACTTTCCCCCCCCTCACCTGTTACACAGCATGAGTAAAATAAATGAAGCTACACTCTTGGAAGTATTAAAATATAGCTTTTTTTTGTTGTGATTGTGGTTCCCAAAGGGGGATGTATGTTTATGTATGCTAAGCTTATTTAAATACTATTTCTCACATTAGAATACAAAAACCTAGTGGTACAAAATGTGTACCCCTGGTGGTACCTCAACAACCTCAAGAGTTTGTACAAGAGTGTATGTACAAGAGGTGTTCTCACTCAGCTATACAATTTTTACTAACTACACATATATGAAGTGATTAAATAACCAAATTATTTAGGATCAATCACTAACTGCAAAAAAATAATGAATCTGAACAGTTCAGTGCATGCATATTGTAAAAAATAATAATAATAATAATTAATAATAATTAATAATTTATAATAATTAAATTATAAAATCTAAATTACCTTTAGAAAGCTAGCCAGTGTCTATATAGTTGTTAATATAGTTGTTAATATAGAGTTGTTAATATATAGAGTTGTTGCTAGTTAGTGCCTATTTAGCCAGTGTCTATATAGAGTTGTATTGAAAGAAATAATAGAAAATTAAATAACACTCTATAACATGATATAATAAAATTAGAAAAGCTTAATTATCTTTAGAAAGGTAGCCAGTGTCTATATAGTTGTTAATATAGAGTTGTTGCTAGTTAGTGCCTATTTAGCCAGTGTCTATATAGAGTTATATTAAAAAAAAAACAGAAAATAGCACTCTATAATAAAATTATAAAAGCTTAGTTACCTTTAGAAAGGTAGTCTGTGTCTATATAGTCGTTAATATAGAGTTGTTAATATAAAGATGTTAATATATAGAGTTGTTGCTAGTTAGTGCCTATTATGCCAGTGTCTATATAGTTATATTGAAAAAAAAACAGAAAATAACACTATAATAAAATTATAAAAGCTTAGTTACCTTTAGAAAGGTAGTCTGTGTCTATATAGTCGTTAATATAGAGTTGTTAATATAGAGTTTAATATATAGAGTTGTTGCTAGTTAGTGCCTATTAAGCCAGTGTCTATATAGAGTTATATTGAAAAAAAACAGAAAATAACACTATATAATAAAATTATAAAAGCTTAGTTACCTTTAGAAAGGTAGTCTGTGTCTATATAGTCGTTAATATAGAGTTGTTAATATAAAGATGTTAATATATAGAGTTGTTGCTAGTTAGTGCCTATTTAGCCAGTGTCTGTATAGAGTTGTATTGAAAGAAATAATAGAAAATGAAATAACACTTTATAAAACATTATAAAAGCTTAATTGTCTTTAGAAAGCTAGCCAGTGTCAACACAGTTGTTAATATAGTTGTTAATATAGAGTTTTTAATATATAGAGTTGTTGCTAGTTGGTGCCTATTTAGCCAGTGTCTATATAGAGTTATATTGAAAGAAATAATAGAAATTAAATAACACTCTATAATAAAATTATAAAAGCTAAATTATCTTTAGAAAGCTCGGCAGTGTCGATATAGTCGTTAATATAGAGATGTTATTAATATATAGAGTTGTTGCTAGTCAGTGCCTATTTAGCCAGTGTATATATAATGTTGTATTGAAAAAAATATTAGAAAATTAAATATTATATAATATATATAATAAAATTATAAAAGCTTAGTTTCCTTTAGAAATGTAGCCAGTGTCAATATAGTTGTTAATATAGTTTTTAATATATAGAGTTGTTGCGAGTTAGTGCCTATATAGCCAGTGTCTATATAGAGTTGTATTGAAAAAATAAAAATTAAAAATTAGATAACACTCTATAATAAATTTATAAAAGCCTTTAGAAAGCAAGTCAATATCTATACAAAGTTGCCAAGTCATTTATTTTTTACCCCACATTATTCAAACTGACAAGTCTGTTCAGGAAAGTGAGGATCTTTTCTTGTCGACTCTGAACTCCGCAAGTAAAACAGGTGCTCACAAGTTACTGCAGTGGCAGGTTATAGTACAACTGTTCGGCTAAATGTTGAAGTTTCGAGTATGACGTGAAGCTAGTAAATCACCAATCAAGCACTGATGCAGAATGCTAGGTGACAGACTCACACTTGTATCTTATTAACTTTGTAGATAAGATCAACTTCAGGCGTTTCATTTCATCCAGAATCCAGAGGCAAGTTCAGCTTTGCTCAGTTGGGTTCAGGTGACTGTGCTGTACCAGAATAAAAGAAATCCATCAGTCATTTATTCTGGCATCTCAAACAAGCTGTCATTCATCTGGAGAAATAACTGACAGTTACTTAAATCTGGGATTGAATGTCATGGCTGTCTGCAGCCATCAAGTTTTGTAGTCATCTTCACTCTGTAGCAACTGAACTAAAGCTATAGCAACCTGTCTGAAATGAACTGCCACACAACGACCAGTGACACGTTACCACAGCAGGTTGATTTTGTGCGCTGTCATGCCCATATAGTTAGCACTGGCACAAGAAAACCAGTAATCACCACTCAATACTTTCACGTGGCTTGATCAACTCATTTCTAAACATGTGCCTGTTGTGTTTCATAGCACTCTGAAAAGTTCTCTGTGATACTCATTTGAGGAGGCAATTTATATGAACCATTTCCAGATGCAACACATATAACAAAACTACACAAAGACCCGCATCGTTAAACATGTTAACGGGTCTACAGTCAAATCATGATCTGTTTACCAACAGCATTGTAATTTTCTCACACTGTTTACAGTCCATGGGCTTTCCATGAAAATTCCTCTAAAATAAAGCTTTCCGGGTTAACTTTAGTCCGGAATGTTTTGACGAATTAGTCTGTAGCGTGTGTCAATGCTCAACAAGACAAAGAAATGCTTCAACCGAAGATGATATTAAAGCAATATTGAAGGAAGCTTAATCTAGTGGTTAAGGTAATGGATTAGTAATTAGAATGTTGCCGGTTCAAGCCCCACCACTGCCAGGTTGCCACTGTTGGGCCCTTGAGCAAGGCCCTTAACCCTCAATTGCTTAGACTGTATACGGTCACAACTGTAAGTCGCTCTGGATAAAAGCATCTGCTAAATGCCGAAAATGTAAATTATATATACACCGATCAGCCATAACATTAAAACCACCACCCTGTTTCTACACTCACTGTCCATTTTATCAGCTCCACTTACCATATAGAAGCACTTTGTACTTCTACAATTACTGACTGTAGTCCATCTGTTTCTCTGCATGCTTTGTTAGCCCCCTTTCATGCTGTTCTTCAATGGTCAGGACTCTCCCAGGACCACCACAGAGCAGGTATTATTTGGGTGGTGGATCATTCTCAGCACTGCAGTGACACTGACATGGTGGTGGTGTGATAGTGTGTGTTGTGCTGGTATGAGTGGATCAGACACCTTACTGCCACTGCTGGACTGAGAATAGTCCACCAACCAAAAATATCCAGCCGACAGCGCCCTGTAGGCAGCATCCTGTGACCACTGATGAAGGTCTAGAAGATGACCAACTCGAACAGCAGCAATAGATGAGCGATCGTCTCTGACTTTACATCTACAAGGTGGACCAACTAGGTAGGAGTGTCTAATAGAGTGGACAGTGAGTGGACATGGTATTTAAAAACTCCAGCAGCGCTGCTGTGTCTGATCCACTCATACCAGCACAACACACACTAACACACCAACACCATGCCATTGTCACTGCAGTGCTGAGAATGATCCACCGCCTAAATAATACCTGCCCTGTGGTGGTCCTGTGGGCGTCCTGACCACTGAAGAACAGGGTTAAAGCAGTCTACAAAAGTATGTAGAGAAATAGATGGACTACAGTCAGTAATTGTAGAACTACAAAGTGCTTCTATATGGTAAGTAGAGCTGATAAAATAGACAGTGAGTTTAGAAACACGGAGGTGGTTTTAATGTTATGGCTGATCAGTGTATTTTTTTTTTCTTGCAGTGAACACAAATAACTTTGGTTTATAGACGATTACTTACGCTTTTTGAAAATTGAATGATTTAAAATGCCTTCCATTTCACAATATTTATCAGAAGCAGGTACAGATACTTTACAATCGCAAACTGATAAAAGACCCGCATTTTTTACTATGCAGTATTTGTTTGTTGTTTGTTTATTAGGATTTTAACGTCATGTTTTACACTTTGGTTACATTCATGACAGTTACGGAAGTTACTCATTACACAAGGTTCATCAGTTCACAAGGTTATATCAAACACAGTCATGGACAATTTAGTGTCTCCAATTTACCTCACTTGCATGTTTTTGGACTGTGGGAGGAAACCGGAGCACCCGGAGGAAACCCACGCGAACACGAGGAGAACATGCAAACTTCACACAGAAAGGACCCGGACCGCCCCACCTGGGGATCGAACCCAGGACCTTCTTGCTGTGAGGCGTCAGTGCTACTCACTTAGCCACCGTGCCGCCCATGCAGTATAAACACAATGTTGCTATAATAAAGCAATCCAATTGATCACAGCGACGCATGTTCAAAATAGCACAAGCAAAGCTGAATAACAAAATGATTAAATGAGTTTAACTTGGTTAAAAAAAATTACGTTTTCGATTAATTTTATTAAAGCAATTAACAACACCCTAATACAGTTTCATAAAAATTCACACCCCTAAACAAATACTTAGTTGAAGCACATTTTAATACATAACAGGATTCATTCTTTTTTGTGTAGGGGTCAATCAGCATGACACATTTTGACTTGTGGACCAAATTTGTCAGGTTGCGAAGGCATCTCCTGTACACAGCCCTCTTTAGGTCACCCTGACTGATACCTTTCAACCATGAGATCCCTTTGATATTTTGTAAACTTTCTGTGGATCATGGCTGGCTTTTGCTGGAAGATGCCATTAAGTAAATGTCAGAAAATCCCACTAGAAAAGCTAAAATGTATATGGGGTTAAACTGAGTCACTTTAACTGATGGCGGGTACTGACTACTATTTAACATGAGTTTGGATGTGATTGGTAAATTCTGAACACAGACACATCCACAATTATAACCCAAATTATAAGACATAATCAAAATGATTCAGCTGAATTGCACATATTTTAGGTCACATGAATGGGTAAACTAAATCTGAAATGATTAAGTGTGTCAGATTTTTGTCAGAAAGGAAGCGGGGAAAAAAAAATCACAGCATACGTAGCATGTATGCTGTCTACTCAACAGTTCCATTCTGATCTCATTTCAGCATTTCAGCCAGTGAATAAAAAATAACTAAATAAGTAAATGAGAGGGGTAGAGCATGTTTACATTAAACATACTGAGTTTATTAAGACTTGCTAAATGTTCTGCAGTAAAACTCCCTAAGGATGGATGGATGGATGATAATGGCCTGTCTATGGTAAAAACAAATAATGTTAGAAAAACAAACCTCATCAATCGTCATAAAACATGAGCCTTTTGCAAATGAGAGGGATGAAAATTATTTAAAAGCCGAACGGATTATCTAAAAAAAACATGTCTGTTATTTGCATGGAATTATTAGGCAAGATGCCAAAAGGGTTGATAACCGGCAAAGGTAAAAAAAAATAATAATACAATTATTAAAACCTGTTAACAGATGTAGGCTGGCAGTGTTTTTTCAGGCTGCTTATTTAAAATCTAATTCTAGAAGGAAGTCAAGTGAACAGTGCTTCTGTATATTAAACATCTTTAGCACATGTCCTGGTATAGAAAATGTGCATGTAATTTCCCTACACACAATATAACAATCACTAGTGAAAAGTCAGCTTGTGATTCAAACACAGTGAACAGTGCATGATCAATCACTAATCACTCGGGGTCACGCACACCATACGCTAACAATCACATACTGGGTGATTACTTAGTGGTCTTACTGTATTCAGTAATATATACCAATATATACCAATATATACCAATTTTATCATAAATAAATAAACAACATCATGTCAAGCTTGAGTCTGAAAGAAAAAAATCCAAGTTTAAATAAGACCAAGGCTGCAAGTCTAATCAAGTATTATTATTATTTCCCCCCACTTTGACCCGCTTCTGTTTGTTTGTTTGTTTGTTTATTAGGATTTTATTTTGTCATGTTTTACACACTTTGGTTACATTAATGACAGAAACGGTAGTTATCCGTTACACAAGGTTCATCAGTTCACAAGTTTTAACATAAAACAGTCATGGACAATTTTGTATCTCCAATTCACCTCACTTGCATGTCTTTGGACTGTGGGAGAAAACCGGAGCTCCCGGCGGAAACCCACTCAGACACAGAGAGAACATGCAAACTCCACACAGAAAGGACTGGGACCGCCCCACCTGGGGATCAAACCCAGGACATTCTTGCTGTGAGGCGACAGTGCTACCCACTGAGCCACCGTGCCGCCCGGCCCGCTTCTGTAGTATGGGTCACCACAGCTGCTTATTATGGTCTACATTACGATCTAATTGGTAACAGTTTTTACACCCGATACCCCTACCGGCACTGAGTGCAGTAATAAATGCACCTTTTTTTTTTCTATTTTTGCACTTTTGCCTCCCAATCTGGTTGTACCCAATTCTTCAATTGTAGCATCCTACCACACTTGCCCTGGATGTTTACAAGCTCCCTCCAAAATGTGAAATCACTCAACACCTCCTTTCACCTTCTGGAGGTGAAGCCTCACCGAGAATAGTACCGCATATGAAGTCACACACTGCTGTGAATCATCCATCTCTTGTGCCGGTGCTATATTTACAGCAGCAGTTACAAGACTGGCAAACTCCCTCCCTCAAGCACAATTGGGCCAGTTGCCCACCCGACCAGTTCGATAACAGTTTAAACTAGGGCTGTCAAACGATTAAAAATTTTAATCGCGATTAATCTCAGAATTTCATATAGTTAATCGCGATTAATCGTATTAAAAAAAATCTGTGTAAATGTTATAGAAAAAAAAAAAAGGATTTTTAAGTGAAATGTTACAATTAAAATGGTGAACACATTTTATGCTAAATGTACTTATGTTAAAAACTGCTGGGACAATAGAAAACTATAAGGGAGTTTTATTCACTCACATACTAGGCAGTAATACTATCCAGCAGAGACCCTTGACTTCATGTATACAGTGTATCACAAAAGTGAGTACACCCCTCACATTTCTGCAGATATTTAAGTATATCTTTTCATGGGACAACCCTGACAAAATGACACTTTGACACAATGAAAAGTAGTCTGTGTGCAGCTTATATAACAGTGTAAATTTATTCTTCCCTCAAAATAACTCAATATACAGCCATTAATGTCTAAACCACCGGCAACAAAAGTGAGTACACCCCTAAGAGACTACACCCCTAAATGTCCAAATTGAGCACTGCTTGTCATTTTCCCTCCAAAATGTCATGTGATTTGTTAGTGTTACTAGGTCTCAGGTGTGCATAGGGAGCATGTGTGTTCAATTTAGTAGTACAGCTCTCACACTCTCTCATACTGGTCACTGAAAGTTCCAACATGGCACCTCATGGCAAAGAACTCTCTGAGGATCTTAAAAGACGAATTGTTGCACTACATGAAGATGGCCAAATCTACAAGAAGATTGCCAACACCCTGAAACTGAGCTGCAGCACAGTGGCCAAGATCATCCAGCGTTTTAAAAGAGCAGGGTCCACTCAGAACAGACCTCGCGTTGGTCGTCCAAAGAAGCTGAGTGCACGTGCTCAGCGTCACATCCAACTGCTGTCTTTGAAAGATAGGCACAGGAGTGCTGTCAGCATTGCTGCAGAGATTGAAAAGGTGGGGGGTCAGCCTGTCAGTGCTCAGACCATACGCCGCACACTACATCAAATTGGTCTGCATGGCTGTCACCGCAGAAGGAAGCCTCTTCTGAAGTCTCTACACAAGAAAGCCCGCAAACAGTTTGCTGAAGACATGTCAACAAAGGACATGGATTACTGGAACCATGTCCTATGGTCTGATGAGACCAAGATTAATTTGTTTGGTTCAGATGGTCTCAAGCATGTGTGGTGGCAATCAGGTGAGGAGTACAAAGATAAGTGTGTCATGCCTACAGTCAAGCATGGTGGTGGGAATGCCATGGTCTGGGGCTGCATGAGTGCAGCAGGTGTTGGGGAGTTACATTTCATTGAGGGACACATGAACTCCAATATGTACTGTGAAATACTGAAGCAGAGCATGATCCCCTCCCTCCGGAAACTGGGTCGCAGGGCAGTGTTCCAGCATGATAATGACCCCAAACACACCTCTAAGACGACCACTGCTTTATTGAAGAGGCTGAGGGTAAAGGTGATGGACTGGCCAAGCATGTCTCCAGACCTAAACCCAATAGAACATCTTTGGGGCATCCTCAAGCGGAAGGTGGAGGAGCGCAAAGTCTCGAATATCCGCCAGCTCCGCGATGTCGTCATGGAGGAGTGGAAAAGCATTCCAGTGGCAACCTGTGAAGCTCTGGTAAACTCCATGCCCAGGAGAGTTAAGGCAGTTCTGGGAAATAATGGTGGCCACACAAAATATTGACACTTCAGGAACTTTCACTAAGGGGTGTACTCACTTTTGTTGCCGGTGGTTTAGACATTAATGGCTGTATATTGAGTTATTTTGAGGGAAGAATAAATTTACACTGTTATATAAGCTGCACACAGACTACTTTTCATTGTGTCAAAGTGTCATTTTGTCAGTGTTGTCCCATGAAAAGATATACTTAAATATCTGCAGAAATGTGAGGGGGGTACTCACTTTTGTGATACACTGTATGTCAGATTGTAGGTTAAAATTTCTCCATCAGCAAACATTGTAGATCAGCGGTGCTTTAGGTGGGATAAGGCGTAGTTATTGTAACAGACTTTACTGTGGTTGTATGGTGACAATGGTTTGATGGACGTTTCTACACAAAGTGAGTGTGTTTTGACCCTTTGGGGCTTCCATAGTTCATGTAATAGCATGCTTGGCTAACGTGATGACTAGCTGTCCGCTATTCGGTACCGTAACAGAAAAAGTAATAAAGTGTAAAATGCTCCCACAACTTGTGAATATGGCGTGTATTTATTTCTTTATTAAGCGAGTGCATCACTACGACGCTCGGTTACATTATGTTAACAAACCGCAAATGAAACAAACGGTGGCAAGTCCGACGTTAAAACGTTGGTTCTACCAGTCAGACGCTGTCTTAATGAGAGATGCCGTGCACGGTCAAGTCTCAACATGAACTACGGATGACTCGCAGAGCCAAATAGAATTTGCGTTAACGGCACAATTTTTTTTTAATCGCGTTAAATTGAGATCGCGTTAATGCGTTATTATTGCGTTAACGTCGACAGCCCTAGTTTAAACTCAACAGGTAGTGCATTGCCAAATTAGACATCTGTGTCAACTGACCACCCATCTTTATTAAACTTTAACTATTTATTATCCAAATGTTTAAAGCAAATATTTATGCATGTTTTATTGTAATTGTTGTTCAAAAGTATTCTTGCACAGTGTGCTATGAGCCTGCTAATACGCTCTGGCCAATGCACTGACATGCAAAAAAAGTCACCAGTGGTCAAGTGGTTAGCATACATGCAAATGGAAATACAACTTAACAAAACTGGACACCGGCATTTGTAATTATGTGTAAGCTGTAAACCATTCTGTCCTTTCAGTTCCTTTTATTTAATGATCGATTTTCACACCTTTAATGCACAAAATGAATTAATCACTGCATCCAATTTGTACATGTGCTGCATTTGGTGACAAAAATAACAACATTATAGATACAAATCTGAATTTGCCATGATTGGGATGTTTACATTGACCTATAGGTCAATGATAACTGACCTATTATTGAAATAATGTAATTTTGTAAACATTTTTATTGCTTTATTTAACCGATAAAAGCAGAAATAAATGATTTACAGTGATTTCACTGATCAACTTTGTATTTTGTAATTAAAACACATTTAGTACCTTGCCTGCAACACACTAAAATGTAGGGAAAGAGGCAAAATAAGAGTAAAACTTAGTGCTCCACATAAAGCACGTGAACTGGTAACAGGTGAGGGAATCATGATTGCTTATGAAAAGAGGATCCACCAAAATATTAGTCTGTACAACAATGATGGGTCGTGGCTCACAACTTTGTACCAAACCTAATGAGAGAATTACCAATCAGTTCAAAAAGAACATTTTTCAATGCAAGATTGCAAATGATTTAGTCTTTTACCATCTTCTGTTCATAATATTGTAAAAAGATTCAGAGAATCTAGAGAGGTCTCAGTCTGCTTAGGGCAAAGCCAGAAACCACTGTTAAATGTAAGTGACCTTTGAGTTCTTAGACAGCACTGCAGTAGAAACTGTTCTGCTACTGTGATAAATATAGCCACATGGGCTCAGGAGTATTTTAGAAAAATAATGTCACTTAACACAGTCCGCCGCTACATCAAGAAATGCAACCTGAGAGCACATTACTCAGTACATGGATTCTATGCAGAAACACCTCCAAGTTCTCTAGGCCTGAGGTCATATCAGTTGGTCCAAAAGACAGTGGAAAGTTCTCTGTGCCAAAAAGAAAAAGGGCCATCCAGACTGTTATCAGTAAAAGGTGCAAACGCCAACATCTGTCATGATATGGGTGGTGCATCAGTGTCCATAGCATGGGTCTATGGGTGACTTGCATACGTGTGAAGGTACTACTGACACAGATGCATATGTTGGGATTTTAAAGAGACAGGTGATGCCATTAGAGCAGCGTCTTTTCCCAGGAAGTCCATGATTATTTCAGCAGGACAATGACAGGCCTCTTTCGGTATGTGCTACAACAGCGTGCCTATGTACACACAAAGTGCATGTGCTTGAAAGGCCTTCCTGCAGTCCAGATCTGTCTTCTATTGTAAATATATAGTGCAGCATCAAGAGTCAATGGCAACCATGAAATGTTAAGCAGTTGACGTCTTGTATCAAGCAAGAATGGACAACAATTCCACTTGCAAAACAGCAACAGTTAGTGTCCTCAGTTCCCAAACCATTAAAAAGAAAGGTAATGAAATACAGGGGTAAACACGCCTCTGTCCCAACCTTTTTTTGGAGTGTTGTGAAGGCATCAAATTCTAAGGGTGTGTTCGAAAACCTAGGGAGCTCTCTACATAGATAGCATTTTACGTCATCCTACGCACGCTCCAGAGAAGTAGGCTGTTCAAAATCCTAGATGCCTTAATATCCTCCCTGGTAAGGTATCTTAAAATTTAGACAGTATTATGAGTGGAGAACGAGGGAGCATCCAATGCTTCCTTAGCGGTGAAGGCAATCCCAGCATTCAGTGTGGCACGACTTTTCTCACAAAAAAAACAAAAAACAAATATGGCGAACTTATTTTCAAATGTAAATAAGTTATCATTGATTGTACAACTGTATTTATTTGCAAGTTCGGGCTTGTCAGGGACAGTTTAACCGTTTTCGGTACATGGAGGGAGATGTTATTTTGACATGCTAGTGCGTTGTGCCACCTCATTCCATTGGTTTGAACTGTGTTAGCTTAGCAAGCAAAACCTGATGTTATCGCTGTCTAAGTAGTGTGCTCAAATAACCTGACTTATAAGTCAATGACTTATTAGAATCCTCTCTACAGTACTTAGGCAGCTCACTACTCAGCTCACTACTGTTTACGAAATACAATAAATTGATCTGTGAAAACATTGGAAAATGTATAATAGAGGCTTTACAGTACATTCAGCCTTTGAGTACATTGAGGGATTATTACTGATTTTCATAATTGGGTGACCTGACGTTTTGTCGTTTCTTCTCTCAGGTGATTGTACATGGTCTGAACTTCCTGATGCTGGATTATGCTCCATATTGGGAGTGTCAAGTGTAGTTTTCTCCTGTGTCTCGGAATCAGCATCTTCATTTGCTCAGTCATCTATATCAAAGGCCAGCCATCCTATGCTCTCAAGGTGCCGCAGCGTGCACTGAGATGTCGCCCATTTCCTCAATACTGCAAAGCTTTGCCCCCCAGCTTCCCTTACACGAGATGGCAAAGAACAGAATGCCAAGAGGTGAGCTTCTTGGAAGGTCCACTGAACTGCTCCAGAATGCAGTCCGAGCTTCACTTTATCATGACGCCTCTGAGCAAAGAAGAGGAAGACTATCCTCTGGCCTTCATCATCACCATTCACAAAGACCTAGAAACGTTTGTGCGTCTGCTGAGAGCCGTGTACGCCCCGCAAAACATTTACTGCATTCACGTCGATTTCAAAGCTTCAGAAGAGTATAAAGCAAGTGTTGAACACCTGGCTGAGTGTTTTCCCAATGTCTTTCTTGCCTCGATTAGCGAGACAGTGACCTATGCTGGTTTTTCTCGCTTAAAAGCAGACATCAACTGCATGAAAGACCTAGTAAGGTCAACAGTAAAATGGAGGAAGGTGATAAACCTGTGTGGCCAGGATTTCCCTATCAAAAGCAACCTGGAGCTGGTCCGGTATATGCAAGCAGCAGAATGGAGAGACAAGAATATGACTCCAGGGGTCAAGCAGCCAGAGTACATGCAACACCGGACACAAATACAATATGTAGAAGTTAAAGGGCAGTATGTGGCCCCTAGGGGCCAAAGAAACAAAAAGAGCTCTCCTCCACACAACCTCCAGCTCTACTTTGGTACAGCCTACTACACTCTGACAAGAGCATTCGTGGAGTACGTACTCAAGAGTACAGTGGCCAAAGACCTGCTCGAATGGTCTAAAGATACCTACAGCCCTGACGAGCACTACTGGGTAACCCTTAACCACATGAAAGGTAAGCAAAAGCTACTTATGAAATGTGAATTATGGTTATTCAAATAAGCATTCGAGGTCTCGATGCACAGAATTTGCAAAAAAAATCAGAGGTGGTAGAAAACGCAGAGCTGAGCAGACAGAACATTTTAATACAGGCAAAACCAGAGTGAAAAAATAGAAAGTATATGTAAAGCGTTAAAATGTAATCAATTATTAAGCTTTCAAGCTAAATCCATGTTTAACATCTCCACAGACGCACCAGGCAGTAAAGTAAATGGTGGATGGGAGGGAGACATACGGGCCATTAAATGGAAAGATCAAGACGGAAAATCACACCAAGGATGTAACGGTATGTCTACAATTCATTAATCAGCACAACACGTTGGTCAATCATTCCATGAGTTCAATCAGCTCAAAGATTTGCATTCCAAAGACAGCATTTACGCTCCTGATCTAATCAAGACCGCTATGCTTATCCTCACAGGAAGCTACGTCAGGGACATCTGTGTTTACGGAATAGAGGACTTACCCTGGATAATCCTGAAGAATTCGATGTTTGCTAATAAGTTTGACAGCACTGTTTTCCCTGAGGCTCTGGACTGCATTGAGCAGTGGCACAGGCACAAAGTTCTACTGCAAGCACTAGTGCCCATTCAATTATCATGGCAACTTGCAACAGAAGTCAATATCAGCAGTGTCTCCGAAGCTATTTAAAGGTCACTATGCAAGTTTATATGTGTTTCATATCAATAGCCTGCATTAAAACTATTAGTTTAATGGTTTACATGGCATATTGCAAACAGAAAGTGTTTTATATTTATACATATTTACTATATAACTAAGTGACAGGAGGAAACATAGAGTAGGTCCACTCAGAATAAAGGGTCACCGCAAATCAATACAAAGTTAATCTGATCGGGATTGACACAGTCTCCAAGTTCACCTAAGGATTCAACAAAGAACATGCAAACCACGTTCTGTCCTACGCAGTCACCATATTTCAACCAGTTCAAGACCTTTGGAAGAACTGGGACTGAAAGCGCTCTCCGCTATACTCTTCCAAACCCCAACAGTCAAAATATTTCACAAAAATGCTTTTCCATCCCTCCATTACAATTCTAAAGACCTGCAGGAGTCTACAGAATGGAGTTAGTCATTGGATATTATTCATTTTCTGCTTTAAAATTGTGGTTAACCCCCCAAACCCCCGCAACACAAGCCCCCCCACCCTATCAACCTTCGCACAGAAATCATTGCGAAAGCTCTTGACAAGCTAAAATAATACAATTACCGTCGCACACATCTTACATACGATTGAAATATTTATTTCAAAAAGATAATACAGCACGATCTTATTCAATGCGACGGCTAAACCTATTCTGTGAGCACATTATAGAAATTTGTGGTTCAATTTCAGTTAAATCTAGTCATAAATCATACTTGCTTTTGATGTAAATGTCAGCAGAAAACGTTACTTCAAAGAGCCCAGCAGAGGCAAAAGTACATCAATTAGTAAGTTTGCTAGTTCAGGATGCTCTGCTTTGACTAACGGAAAACAAAGGGGAGCTAACTTTTAGCTCCACGGACAGAACGAGTCTGATTTGGCTACCGCTCTGTGGTAACAGCAAGTTTAATTAAGCCTCTTCTCAGAAAAGCGAGACACACAAAATGTTCCAGTAGCTGGTGTTTATTTAAAACCGCAACATTCATTAATAACAGTAAAAACGGAGAGATGACTAAGAAGAGACATTTACGGTTCGCTTCATAAGAATCGACTGCTGAATCACTTATAGCATATCTGAATTTCTTAAAGACACA
The DNA here is from genome assembly GCF_030014385.1 of Trichomycterus rosablanca. Lineage (NCBI taxonomy): Eukaryota > Metazoa > Chordata > Actinopteri > Siluriformes > Trichomycteridae > Trichomycterus > Trichomycterus rosablanca. The sequence continues at coordinate 16,246,784 of NC_085993.1, forward strand.
CACACCCATGTATTATATCAGCAGTGATTGTTTTTGTCACCGATTTATCTTCACTGTTAGCCCTGTTTTTAAGTTTGGCTAGCCAACGGTTCTTTTTTCAGACTGAGCTAGATAACATTAAACGTGTGTGTGTGCGTGGTCAGCGAAACTAATGAAAAATTAATTGCCGTGGGTGAAAAATGAGTTGCTTTAGATTTAGAAGTCAAAAAAAAAATCTCATAATTACTCGCGCCCAGGTTGAAAACCCCTGGTCCGAAGTATAGCCTGTAATTTATCTCAATTTATTACAAAGAGCTAAAAGTTGACGTTTAAATGAAGAGAGCAAAAGTTAATATTGCACATACCAGAGTCATAGTGTTGTTTTAAAATGCACAGAATTTAGCAACTGTATCATGCACGTTTACCACAGCGCTCGAGTTACGTTACATTCTGCACTTCTGCTGCCATGCGCCTCAGCTTTTGGAGGAAGAGAATATGCTAAAAAAAAAAAGTCTCCCTGGCAGCTTCTAATGATTTAAAAAAGAAGAAATTAATATACCATTCAAAATGTACCACAATGTGCCAGCGTTGGCTGTTTCATAACATGTGGTCTTACACATCAGGCTATGTGGCTGCACTGTTCCTTAGTTCATCTTTTTCTATTTATAATTCTTTTCAAGAGGACCATATCGCAAGCGTTTTGTTTCATCAGTGGACCACTGATGATTCGTTACTGCTGTTTATGCTGTGGTCCTCTTGCTTTTAGTTGTAAATGGCAGAAAAGTGGGCAAACAACATTACTTTAGTGATGCTAGGATCTGCTTGTGTCACAGGTCCACCGGTTCCAGATCAGTGAGATTATGGTCCCAGAATGACACTGATTGTTCTGGCTGAGAACCTGCAATTTTGCTGTGTAAAAACTTTGAAACTTTCATGATTTTGGCACCAACATGCAAAAGTGCTATGTGTGGGCACTGGGCCGGGTCGATGGCACCATCAAGGATTCTCAAAGATCTGGAGAGCTCAGCTGTACTGAGCTAGAATGCTAGACTGTTGTGCCTCTGAGACACATTAGATCCCGTTTAAATCTGTAATTAATTGAAATCCGAATATGTCTCTCATCACCACATTTATTTAAGATTTTTTATGCTATTTATTTGTACTGTGTGATTAATTTATTGTGATCTGATCAATGAAGACAGGACTTAAAATAAGGTGTTAGCAGAGTCTAGGAAAGGTCCTTCAAAGTTCCTCAGATACTAGGTTCTTTTTAAAATGCTAGTTTTTATTATTATTATTATTTATTTATTTATTTTTATTGTGCAACTTATTGAGTGTGTTTTATTGAGAACCTAGGGCATACCAACTACCAGACAATGTTTTCCAAGAAAGCTTTGTTTAAATGTTTCTTACATATCTTTATTTAATATTTTTAAAAGTTTATTTTTTGCATATTACAATTCCAAAGTAATAAAATATACATTTTATATGAAACGATGTATTGTTTTTATTATTTTTAATATTGAGTTCACTGACTGTTGTTTGTAATATCTCAAAACATGTCTGCTCATTAATGTACTTTCTATCAAGAGCAAGTCAACCTTCATGTTAATCATTTCAAGAAGTCTGCATTCTTATAACAAAACATTCTTCTCACAGAAGCACACACACACACACACACACACACACACACACACACACACACACACACACACACACACACACACACACACACACACACACACACACACACACACACACACAATACTGTTTCAAGGGAGGTTAGTCATTAGTCCTTTTGGTTACTTGCCCACTTTTCAATACATTATGATAAAAGCCATTTATCCTCAAATGCTAATATTTCTTTTCAGGAAATTCATCTACATTAGCAGATTTATAACCGCAATCAATGAAATTGAACATTTTGCTTTAAATGACGTCTTATAAGTTGAATGATAAAGCAAATGAGAATAGAAAATGAACAATGTAGTATTTTAGACCTATGAACCCTACATAATATTGTTGATCTTAAGGATCAGAATAATCTAGGAAAAATGAAATGCCTTTATTTGTCATATATACACATATACACTAATCAGCCATAACATTAAAACCACCTTTTTGTTTTTACACTGATCACAGGATACTGCCCACTGGGCGTTGTTGGCTGGATATATTTTTGGTTGGTGGACTATTCTCAGTCCAGCAGGGACAGTGAGGTGTTTAAAAAGTCCATCAGTGCTACTGTGTCTGATCCACTCATACCAGCACAACACACACTAACACACCACCACCATGTCAGTGTCACTGCAGTGCTGAGAATGATCCACCACCTAAATAATACCTGCTCTGTGGTGGTCCTGTGGGGGTCCTGACCACTGCAGCATGAAAGGGGGCTAACAAAGCATGCAGAGAAATAGATGAACTACAGTCAGTAATTGTAGAGCTACAAAGTGCTTCTATATTGTATATGGAAAACATACAAGACCATTGATAATCTCCCTTGGGGTCAAGATCTCATCCCGTGGGGTCAAAATGATCATGAGAACGATGAGCAAAAATCCCAGAACTACATGGAGGGACCTGATGAATGACCTGCAGAGAGCTGGGACCAAAGTAACAAAAGCTACCATCAGTAACACACTACGCCGAGAGGGACTCAAATCCTGCAGTGCCAGGCGTGTCCCCCTGCTTAAGCCAGTACATGTCCAGGCCCGTCTGAAGTTTGCCAGAGAGCATATGGATGATCCAGAAGAGGATTGGGAGAATATCATGTGGTCAGATGAAACCAAAATGGAACTTTTTGGTAAAAACTCAACTCGTCGTGTTTGGAGGAAGAAGAAGAACCCAAGAACACCATACCTACTGTGAAGCATAGGGGTGGAAACATCATGCTTTGGGGCTGTTTTTCTGCAAAGGGGACAGGGCGACTGATCTGTGTTAAGGGAAGAATGAACGAGGTCATGTATCGTGAGATTTTAAGCCAAAACCTCCTTCCATCAGTGAGAGCATTGAAGATGGAACGTGGCTGGGTCTTCCAGCATGACAATGATCCCAAACTCACCGCTCGAGCAATGAAGGAGTGGCTCCGTAAAAAGCATTTCAAGGTCCTGGAGTGGCCTAGCCAGTCTCCAGACCTCAACCCCATAGACAATATGTGGAGGGAGTTGAAAGTCTGTGTTGCCCAGCGACAGCCCCAAAACATCACTGCTCCAGAGGAGATCTGCATGGAGGAATGGGCCAAAATACCAGCTACAGTGTGTGCAAACCTGGTGAAGACTTACAGGAAACGTTTGACCTCTGTCATTGCCAACAAAGGTTATGTTACAAAGTATTGAGTTGAACTTTTGTTATTGACCAAATACTTATTTTCCACCATAATTTACAAATAAATTCTTTAAAAATCCTACAATGTGATTTCCTGGATTTTTTTTCCTCATTTTGTCTCTCATAGTTGAAGTGTACCTATGATGAAAATTACAGACCTCTCTCATCTTTCTAAGTAGGAGAACCTGCACAATCAGTGGCTGACTAAATACTTTTTGGCCCCACTGTATATATATATATATATATATATACTGTATATATATATATATATATATATATATATATATATATATATATATATATATATATATATATATATACACTGTATATATATAATTATATATACAGCATATATATATATATATATATATATATATATATATATATATATATATATATATAATTATATATACAGCATATATATATATATATATATATATATATATATATATATATATATATATATATATATATATACATATATATCCCAGCCAGCCAGGGGCAGAGTGCAGGGGCAGCAATTGTACCATAGCTCTATCCACTAGGCTATTACTGTCCTTAACACCTACTGCTAGTCTGTATGACCTAAAGTTAGATTACAGCGTAATTAAACCATTGGGAACTTAATAATCACCCTTAATTTGCTTCAGCTGTGGTGTGTTACATAAACACCACCCAGAGATTTAACTGTTTGAGGTGTGTTGCAACCATGGTGAAAACTAAGGAAGGTCTCAAAAGCTGAGACAGGGGGTCATTTTATTGCACCATTTGGGTATAAGATGATTTCCCAGACAATGAAAACTCCTAAAGACACCACTGGGACACCCTAGAGACAAGTTTGAAAGTTGTGGAACAGCAGTAAACTGTGGGCTGTGAGAAAAAGCCCAAAATTTCATCCAGAGCTCTTATCAATCTCATCTGGACCACAAACAAAAACCCAGTGTTACAGCAAGCCATGTTGCACACGATCCTTGACTTAAAAAGCACAAGAAGAAATTTGGAAAGGCTTGCAGAGTTTTGGGATTATTATTATTGACTGCTTGATCACGGACCAAGCTAGAGCAAGAAAGTTTGTTTGTTTGTATAATGCCATGTTGTCACATTTATGATATTCATGACATGAATCTGTGTTTTTTGCTAGTTTTATTGGTCTTGTATCATATATATGTTTTCAGTCTCATATTATTAAGGAATTTAATGATTATGTCTGTATTATCTTAGATCAAGAAAGAATGCAGGGCAACAGATTCGCCACTGGAGTGAGACAATACAAGAAGCCTATCTGAAAGCCAACTGCAATAGATTTTATAACAAAGGTGTCGTTAAAAAATTAAACAGGGCTTTAGAAAAGTTGCCGTCTTGTATTTGCTCCCAGGGTCTGGTGGAGAATGCCATCGCAGTCTCACCTTCAGCAAACAGTTTCTCAAGCGCCCTTGTGCAATTGAAAATGGACAATAGAACATTAGGTATGGTACAGAACTTTATTTCATTGATTAATAAACATCCATTCCTGCATTTCAGGCCTGCAACACATTCCAAAAAAAGTTGGGATAAAGGCAATTTAGGGCTAGTAATGAGGTGAAAAAACTAAATAATAATGGGATTTTAAAGGTGTTGTCAATAGGTGACTGTAATCATGGTTTGGTACAAAAGCAGCATCCAGGAGAGGCTGAGTCTTTGATGAGCAAAGATGATCAGAGAATCTTCAGTGTATCAACAAATGTGTGAGAAAATGATTGAACCTCAAAGAAAGATTAAAAGGGATTTGCATATATCACTTGGTATCCTCTGTGCCAAAACGTCTTTTAAGTGTGGTGAAAAGGAATGGCAACATTACAAAGTGGTAAATGCTTTACCATCCCAACTTTTTTTGGAATGTGTTGCAGGCCTGAAATGCAGGAATAAAGGTTTATTAATAAATGAAATGAAGCTGAGCAGACAAAACATGAAATATCTCAGGTTCATCCTGTCTGCAATCAAATAAAAGTCAAAGTAAATATAAGAAACTCTGTGTTTTTAATATTATGTGTTTTTTTTTACAACTTTTTCTGATTTGGGGTTGTACATACATACATACATGCAAGCAGCCTGAAAGCATTTGCATTTCCGACATATAGCAGATGCTTTTATCCAAAGCAGCGTACAGTACAATATATTATCTAAGCAAATGAGGATTAAGGGCCTTGCTCAAAGGCCCAAAAGTGGCAACCTGACAGTAGTGGGGCTTGAACCAGCGATTACAAGGCCAGTATCTTAACTGCTAGGCTACAACTTAAAGCATTGCTAATTTTTTTTTCCTTTCAACTGATCCAGTATTAGAACTTGATGCAGCAGATCATTCTGGTCCGCATACCTTATCTAGCACGTCCTATTGGCTAAGCTATATGGCTGTTCGCCTGTTGAAAATGTACCTGTAGGAAACCAATCATTTTATAGCGCACCTCATACAACAGTTCATCAGTGGTTGCACAGCACCAAATGTGAGAGTACAATTACTGACCGAATGTGTTCTGTCATGGTTAAGGTCTTACCGAATTTACGGCCATAGAAATCGTGTCACTGACCACAAAATGAGCTTTTTACTGCATAATATGCAATTTGCTATCAATCCTACGGCAATTCAGTTAACAATCGGTTAGTCAAAATGTCCAAGATGTCGAAGTGTAAAGCAGCTAAAAACACTAATTGGGAATTACTTTAGAAAAATCCCAACCAATCCTGTGGACACAGAGGAAGACCGCCGTGAAATGGAGCGCTTTTCTTTAAAATTAGGTCAGTGAAAGCAACATTTAGTAGGGCCCTAATCATAGGTGACCCTGGTGGGAGCTTATATTCATTTCTAGTAAACACTAGTCCATTAGCACAGTTAATTTGCTAACAGACACACACACACACATAAAATATACAGGCAACCTATCTATTTTTAGCCTAACTAGGTGTCCAAGCAAGTGGGTGAGCACATTAGAGCATTCAGCTTCTCAGTGAGCTAGTTAATACATGTATAATTTGTGTACCAACCAGAAGAGTGTTCCATGACCGTTAAGAAAGAACCAGAACACTGACATTTTCTCTCATCCACAAAGCTGCAATGGCTGCAAGCTTTCAGATAAAGATCAGATAAAGATCCTGTTCTGTGGATATGATTATTTACATACTTGAAAAAATTTTGCATGGAAATCTTCACTACAGTTAACTGGCTCTACCAAAGTAACCCAGAAAATCCTCTAGGTAACTCAAGAGCAGAACAGGCAGATACGTAATCTGTAAATAAAGACCCAGTGTGCTCCAATTCTAGTTGAATTTCAGCTCACTAACAGCCAAGTGTAGCAACCAGTCATTCACACACACTCACACTCACGACAATTTCTAGCTGCTCTAATTAGCCTAAATGCATGTCTTTGGACTTTTGGAAGAAAACTGGAGCTCACAGGGGAAACTTAACACAGAAAGGACCCCTGCCGCCTGGCTGGGGAAATCGAACCCAGGCCCTTCTTGTAGTGAGGCAACATCACCACCCACTGCACCACCACGCCACCCAACAAGAAGCCCAACAAGAAGCCTCCAGATTTGTTAACACTTTGCTTAGTAGGTCACTGTTAGTTCTTTTTACCTTATGGCAGATCTCTGTCTTGACCTCCCTAAGAGCCCGCTCTGAGAACACGCAGCCACAGGTCAGCAGGTAGCAAAACCTGTTAAATAACACATACATACATCATTACATTTGATACAAAATAAATAGTTACATTTGAATTATTTATTCATTAGGACTTTAACAACAGGTAATTACATGTTACACAAGATTCATCAGTTCAAGACTTTAATATTAAACACAGTCATGGACAATTTTGTATCTGCAATTCACCTCACTCGCATGTCTTTGGACCATGGGAGAAAACCGGAGCTTCCGGAGGAAACCCACACAGACATGGGGAGACCATGCAAACTCCACACAGAAAGGACCCGAACCGCTCCACCTGGGAATCGAACCCAGGATCTTTTCGCTGTGAGGCGACAGTGCTACCCACCGAGCCACAGTGCCGCCCTGTTGCATTTGATATCAATTTAAATAAATGTAATCAGTCCAATTGCAACAAGCTTCAGAGGTATTTGTAAAAAAAAAAAGAATCAAACCTTAAATAAGATTAAATGTGCAACACACACATAATCTCTCTCTCAAGATCAAAAAACAACTGAAAAGTCACTTTTTAATCATGTCTAGCATGCCTGTGTATTGGTATTTACTGGGATGCCGCTGAAAAAGCAGCTGAAAAAGGCCAAATAAACTTTATATTTTTATTTTTGATTGTACAGAAGTACTGGAAACATGCTCATGAGTTCATTTAGACCACAATATTACATAAATACCAATAAATAATAAAACCAATAAGTTGTCAGATTAACTGGCTGTTCAAAATCCTAGTCAGAATCAACAAAGACAATAAACACAAGGGAAATCATAGTATATGTTCCTTTTGGTTGAAATTTGTAAACAACTAATAATTAACACCATTTTCTGTTATCGTTCAATGGCTGCATTCCCATAGTATGTGGCAAAACTGCTTCTTAAGTTAAAAATCAGATTGAACTTTGAGCCAGTTTGCTGGTGACTTTTTCAAAATCGTTTTTAAATGATTTGACACAGACAAAAGCTAAGCACAGACATGTAGCAAATAATCAAGTAGCAGTAGTAATATATACACTGCAACATTCGTCTTCCCTTAAGAATCTGGTCCTCTGTATTATCTCAACCAAACAAGACAATTGTTCTTTGTTACCTTTAACTTTTCCAAGCATAAGCTATAAAGAAGCCTGAAGCCCCAAACAGAAAACTGCATGATCTGCAAAATCATCATCTATACGATCGCCATGGGTCTGAATCGACTTGACGGCATTTAATAATAATAATAACCTTAAAACACAACAATGTATTTAGATAATATACCAGGAAAAGACAAATGTTCTCACTTGTGCTTTCCATTCATCTCCAGTCCGACTACAGGGCAGATAAACATGGCACAGTGTATGTCCTCATAGCAGTCACCCTTAGTGTTCCTCCTCTCACCTTCCCAGGCTGGGTTATCTGTCAGATTCAACTCTTTTACATCCTTTAAATAAAAAAAGCATCAGTTCAAAATCATTATTAGAGGTAAAACCATGGCAAGATTGCAGGATTCAAAAGGTCAAACATTTAAAGCAGTATGATTCACTACATCCTAAGCTGACATGATAAGCATTTCACATGTATCGTTTTAAATGATTTTGACACTGTGAAGCTGGCTGTGTATTGCTGCAGTTTATTTACATGCAGCTTTGTATGTGCTTGGTATAGTACGCTAACCCACTACTGCTGAGATTCAAGGTTCTAATTTCAGTTGGCATTGATGCATTGATGGTGGTTGGGGGGGTTTGGTCTAAACAGCATAGACAATGTGAGATGCTCCAATTGCCGGTACCAAGCCTGGATAAAATTACATTTTCGGCATTTAGCAGACGCTTTTATCCAAAGTGACTTACAGTACTGTGACAGTATACAGTCTAAGCAATTGAGGATTAAGGGCCTTGCTCAAGGGCTCAACAGTGGCAACCTGGCAGTGGTGGGGCTTGAACAGGCAATTGTTAGTCCAGTATCTTAACCACTGGGCTACAACTGCCCTAGGAGGGTTGTGTCAGGATGGGCATCCGGCGTAAAAGTTGTGCTAAGTCCGAGATGTAGAACAGATCCGGTGTGACGATGTATGTATTTTTAGTTTGAAACAAGATTGCTCTGGCAACCGTTGTCATTTTGAGACATGAGATGATAAAAAATAAACAAACTTTGTTTTATGAAACTTCATCATTTCACCTCTCAAAGTGCACATTAAATCTTTTTAAAGAGCTATGAAGCCACAACAAGTGATTACAGGCTTCGTAAACATGGGATTGCTATTTAAATGCAAACCAGGTCTCCCTGTTTCCCAGCTTACTAGTTGCAATGCTGTAAAAATCAGTTTTTCCCTGTCATGTCTGTGTATCACTTCTTACTAAGTCATATAAACAATTTGTGTGATTGGTGGCGATTTGAGTGCAGCAACCAGCTATAAAATCGGAGCAGTGAATCAGTGTAGCGCAGCAACATAGGAAAACATCACAACCAGTGCTAGCCGGTTTTGCAGAATAGGGTGTGCATGCAACCTAGTGGCTGACCTTTCTGTACTTGTTCTTACCTTGATGCCACGTATGTGTGCAACGATGTCAGCGTTTGGTCTTTCTGCTGATTTATCCAGCAAATACTCGATGACGGCATCTTTATTATACAACCTGTCAAAAGTAGAAAATCTATTTAAGTCAGTGACCTCAAATCATCTGCGTAGTTCAACCCCTGGCCAAAACTGTGGAATCACCACACATGGGGGGGGGCGCTTACAACATATTATACTTTGTTTGTTAGGATTTTAACATCATGTTTTTACACACTTTGGTTACATTCATGACAGGAACGGTAGTTATTCATTACACAAGCTTCATCAGTTCACAAGGTTATAGTGTATCAAACACTTTCTTGGACAATTTAGAGTCTCCAATTCACCTCACTTGCATGTCTTCGGACTGTGGGAGGAAACCGGAGCACCCGGAGGAAACCCACGCAGAGACGGGGAGAACATACAAACTCCACACAGAAAGGACCCGGACCACCCCACCTGGGGATCGAACCCAGGACCTTCTGGCTGTGAGGCGACAGTGCTACCCAGTTAGCCACCATGCCGCCCCTCTTTGACAAGAAACTGATTTTGTTTAATGGCTAAACATTCTGACCTAGTTAAAACATATATAGTAAATAACTACATTATTGGTTTAAATCATAAAAAATTCACTTGAAATGTATGGTATCATCAACCAAATAAAAGCACAATTAGTACTCTTCTGACTGCCTGAATTCTTTGAGGCATGGACAATTTTTCCGTTTAGGCTTTTCTAAATATAACTCCCCTTTCATTTAGCTCTTACAGTTCTGTTACAAACAAAGACTATTGTTTGCACACACTTTGCGATTTCTGTCCTGGCGCTTTAATGTTTACTGTAAGTTTCCTTCCATAACCTTCCCATTTTGTTTAATCTTGCACCAAATGTTAAACATAGCTAAATGGGAACAACATCTTTTCCCGCAGTCCATGCTGGATTTCCTTCTTGAAGGAGTTTCATAATCCTTTTCATTAGGGCTGACACCGATCTGATACTTGGTATCGGTCCGATATTGGCCCAAATCACTGGATCGGATATCAGAAGGAAAAAATCATCTCTTACTGCCACATCTAAAAGCACTGTTTAAACACAATAATAATCGCTTTATAAATGATATCGCTCACCTGAGATAAAGAACCTATCTTGCCCCAGCTTGGAGACAACGATTAATCCATTAGTGTTATGAAATAAAACAAACTACACCGTTTTCCTCTTCAAAATCCAGCAGGGTTTTGTAATAAGTGCGCTTTGGTTTTTAATCAAAAATTTACATTAAAAAGTGACACAACTTTAACAGAAAATCTCAACTCTGCGTCAGTTCTAATTGGTCCATTGCGTTTGACTGACATTCACATCTTCCAGTTGTGGACACTTTTGCTAAACAAGCCAAAAATGCTGCTAAATGTTCTGTGTGTAAAAGTTAATAAATTAATAAAAACAGCAATTTTGCATAAGTGTGATGTTGTAGGTTCTGTATTTATTACTTTAGAATATTTGTTTCACAGCCTGAGCATCGTTATTTAGATAGCTAGTTTAACCATGGTGCATTGAGACATGTATTATTACTGCTTAGTTGTTTGAGAGGAGAAATGATGGTATCGGATTGGTATCGGTAGATACTCAGTTTGCAGTATCGGTATCGGACATAAAAAAGTGGTATCGAGCCAGCCCTAATTTTCATTGTATTAACTGACGACTCTTGTTGTAAACAGCTCATTAAGGTTCCTTCTAACTGCAGACAGATTTACATTTGTGTTTTATTTTTCTTAACATTTATTAAAATCATTCAGTTTAACTTGTGTGTGGTAAATATCACAAACCCAGAAAGTTTACCTATGAATTAAATAATATAAAACAATTAAACAAAGCTGTGATTTGTTTACTTGCTACAAAGTAACATAGCTTGTTAAAAAAATCCCCCAAGTATGGTGATTCCATCATTTTTGCCAAGTTATAGTAAAAAGTCTATAACAGACCAAACATACTGATTAAAATAAAAGACCAATTAAATGTGTTCTGTTACCTGCCAAGTTCACAAGACACAATGGGACGCCTCAGCTTCTCTTGGCTTAGAGCACAGTATTTCCACTTGGCAGCCAGCTCAGCATTTCTGTCCACCTGAAAAACACCAGTGATTTTACACAAACTGAAACTGTATACCAACTGTGCAAGGTTAGATAACTAGCTAGATTTGTTGGGAAGCCATAGAGAATGTGGTCAATTAATTCTATGCAGTAGATGGAAAATTGTCAGGACCTGGGCTCATCTCAGATAAACCAAAACACAATTGAAACATGTGCTGTGGTCAGTCAGACAGTCCACATTTAGCTTATTTTCAGGAAAAACATGTCAACCTCTGTGTCAAAAAGAAAATGGACCATCCTGACTTATTAGCAAAAAGTGCAAATCATTTGTCAACATTTGTAATGGCATGGGGTGCATCCTTGCCCATGTGACCTGTGACCTGCACGTGTGGACCTATAATTGACACAAAAGCAGATACTATGATTTTATAGAGACATATGCAGCCATTAAAGCTTCTTTTCCTGAGAAGTCCGTAATTATTTCCATAGGACAATACCAAATGTGCTACAATTGCATGGCTTCATACATACACCGATCAGCCATAACATTAAAACCACCTCCTTGTTTCTACACTCAATGTTCATTTTATCAACTCCACTTACCATATAGAAGCACTTTGTAGTTCTACAATTACTGACTGTAGTCATCTGTTTCTCTGCATGCTTTGTTAGCCCTCTTTCATGTTGTTCTTCAATGGGACTCTCCCAGGACCACCACAGAGCAGGTATTATTTAGGTGGTGGATCATTCTCAGCACTGCAGTGACACTGACATGGTGGTGTTGTGTTAGAATGTGTTGTGCTGGTATGAGTGGATCAGACACAGCAGCGCTGCTGGAGTTTTTAAACACTGCTGAGAATAGTCCACCAACCAAAAATATCCAGCCAACGGCGGCCCATGGGCAGCGTCCTGTGACCACTGATGAAAGTCTAGAAGATGACCAACTCAAACAGCAGCAATAGATGAGCGGTCGTCTCTCACTTTACATCTACAAGATAAACCAACTAGGTAGGAGTGTCTAATAGAGTGGACAGTGAGTGGACACGGCATTTAAAAACTCCAGCAGTGCTGCTGTGTCTGATCCACTCATACCAGCACAACACACACTAACACACCACCACCATGTCAGTGTCACTGCAGTGCTGAGAATGATCCACCACCCAAATAATACCAGCTTCCTGTGGGGGTCCTGACCATTGAAGAACAGGGTTAAAGAAGGTTAAAAAGTATGAAGAGAAACAGATGGACTACAGTCAGTAATTGTAGAACTACAAAGTGCTTCTATATGGTAAGTGGAGCTGATAAAATGGACAGTGAGTGCAGAAACAAGAAGGTGGTTTAATGTTATAGCTGATCAGTGTAAAGAAGTGTGTAAAATGTACGGCATATCATAAAGATGAGAGTCAGACAGGGCAACCAAAAACTGTTGAGTGGCTTGTACATTAGTACCGACTGTTTGAAGGGTCAGATAAGATAGTCAGCAATTGCATTTCTGAAATTCTACCTCTGTAGAGGCTGTACTCCAGTACAAACCCACACTACTGGCTAGTAAATGACTGGGTGGTGATCAAGATACAATAAGATCACAATAATCCATAAAACTGACATGTATCAATAAATGTGGCCTATATAACTCCTTTATTTTGCAGTGGTAATTATTTGTATAGACAATCATAAAGACACAGTCTGTAAAGTAAAGAGAGGCTGGTAAACAAGCCTAAACAAAGCTTTTTCAGTGAGCCAAATTAAATAGGAATATATGTAAGTGTAAAATATACACACACATAGAATACATCAGCTGTTGGAATAATTCAGACATTATAAGAGTAAAAATTCTAAATATATATATATATTTATTAATTGTATTAATGTATGCATGTATTATTTTTATTAAAATTATTGTTAGTTTTATCAACACTATTACTACACTTTTACTATTTATGTTATCAATATTATAATTACTACTGGAATTTCATACATACACAAACAAGCTAACGTTAAGTAGCTTTAGCTAATGCTACACACTTACTTTTTCCACTTTCTTTGGTCCTTTAACCAGTTCGTGTCTTTTCGGTATAGTTCCACCATCACATCCCATCCTGGCAACTCAGATTCTCACTGCTTTATTCAGAATATAATCTACAATAATGTTAAACTAATCCACAGCTTCAACAGCACTCGGTACTGTATAAACAACCAACGAAGGCATAAAAATGAAGGCCGTTGTTTGTAAGCTAGTGTTGCAGATTTTTAGACATCGCCATCTAGTGTTCTTTTTAAAGAAATGTACTTTACCGCTACAGTAAATGTACTTTACTACAGCACTACAGTAAATGTACAGGTACTTTAACACAGCACTACAGTAAATTAAGATAAAATAAGATACAATAAAATAAGATAAGATGCCTTTATTGTCATTGCACAGTGTACAACGAAATTGAGTAGCAATCCAACGGTGCTTACACATACAATAAGTAAGAATAGAAGCAAAAAATTTTTATGTATGTATACACACACACATGTATGTATAAGAATCTTAAATATAAAGAATAAAGACTAAACTATAGTTATAAAAAGTCAAGTCAAGTCAAGTCAAGTCAACTTTATTTATATAGCGCTTTTTACAATAGACATTGTCTCAAAGCAACTTTACAAAATCCAGGACCAACAGATACAAAAACCCCTGTTGAGCAAGCCGAGGGCAACTGTGGCAAGGAAAAACTCCCTGAAAATTACAGGAAGAAACCTTGAGAGGAACCAGACTCAGCAGGGCCCATCCTTCATGGGTGGCCTGGAGGATACTTTAAATAAATACACGATTTACACAAATCATACAAACACAGAATTAAATGATCTAAAAGTCATAACTGGTAATAAATAGATAAATAAACAATTAAATAATAATAGAGTTGTTATCCGCTCTAGTCTTCAATAAAGTCTGTAGTGATTTCTTGTCGTTGCAATTACTCCAGACCAGTCACATCTGACAGGAGCAGCATCGTTGTCCCGGCAGTCTCGACTTCAATCCTTAACCTCGGCGGGTAAACAGGTTTCCATCAGAATGCCCTCGGGGTAAAACAACAGAGAATGTAGTTAATAATGTACAATGCTAGTTGACAAACAGTTTTACAGAGAGTTTTAGACTCCGGCAGCCCTAATTATTACAGCATAACTAAAAGGGAGAGCAAGCAGGTAACAAGGTCATGAAGGCTTTCACAGGACATCAGCGCCCATCTCCCCACCGTCACCAAACCTGAGTGATCGGACAAGAGAGGCAGAACGACAGCAACCCAACATCCCTGATCACCACAAGTTTCTATGACCAAGAACCCCCAAGCTCTGCGCCTTTGTCTATACTAATCAAAAGCCTGAGAAAATAAATATGTTTTCAGTCTAGACTTAAACATTGAGACTGTGTCCGAATCCCGAATAGAGGCAGGAAGATTATTCCAGAGTTGTGGAGCTTTGTAGGAAAACGCTCTTCCACCAGCCGTGATCTTTTTAATTTTAGGAACTATAAGTAACCCTGCATCTTGTGAACGAAGTGGACGCGCTGGGCTGTAGTGATTAATAAGTTCACTCAGATACTGTGGAGCCAGACCATGTAGCGCTTTATAAGTTAGTAAAAGTATTTTGTAATCAATGCGAAATTTAACTGGCAGCCAGTGTAGAGACGATAGAACAGGAGTAATATGGTCAAATTTTTTAGTTCTAGTTAGCACTCGAGCTGCTGCATTTTGAACTAACTGGAGTTTGTTTAAGGATCTACCAGAGCATCCAGTTAGAAGAGCATTACAATAATCTAACCGAGAAGTTATAAACGCATGGATCAGTTTTTCGGCGTCATTAACAGATAGTATATTTCTTATTTTAGAAATGTTACGCAAATGATAGAAAGCAACTCTAGTAATATTATTAACGTGTGTATCAAATGAGAGATCTGAATCTATTGTGACACCTAAGTTTTTTACATCTGGGCTGGGAGTAACAGAGAACGTGTTTAAGTTTAGCACCAGGTTAGACAATTTGTCTCTTGCAGCTTTAGAGCCAACAAGTAAAACCTCTGTTTTATCTGAATTAAGTAAAAGAAAATTACACGACATCCAGTTTTTTATGTCGTTTACACAATCTTCTATCTTACTGATTGTGTCAGTATCATTTGGTTTGGCTGATATATACAGCTGTGTGTCATCTGCATAGCAGTGAAAGTTTATGCCATGTTTATGAATAATTTCACCTAGTGGAAGCATATAGAGTGTAAATAATAGCGGTCCCAGTACCGACCCCTGTGGAACACCATACTTTACTTTTGTAGTTTCCGAGCATTTATTATTTACATAAACGAATTGAGAGCGGTCAGTCAGATATGATTTAAACCAAGAGAGTGCGAGTCCTTTAACACCTACTGTATTTTCTAGCCTCTCCAGTAAAATGTTATGATCGACCGTATCAAACGCTGCACTAAGATCTAATAGAACAAGAAAAGAGACACATCCATTATCAGAAGACATTAACAACTCGTTAACTACTCTAATTAATGCGGTTTCGGTACTATGATTGGGTCTAAATCCTGATTGAAATTTTTCATGAATACAATTTTCATTCAAATAAGAACATAACTGTTTGGAAACGACTTTTTCTAATATCTTTGAGACAAAAGGAAGGTTTGAAATTGGCCTATAATTAGCTAGTACATGTGGATCAAGATTAGGTTTTTTAATCAGGGGTTTAATAACAGCACTTTTAAACAATTTAGGTACATATCCAAGGCTAAGGGATGCATTGATTAATGTAAGCAGGGGCTCTACAATAGCTGGGAGTAAATCTTTAAGTAAACGAGTTGGAACAGGATCGAGTATACACGATGATGACTTCGATGATTTAATCAACACAGTTAGTTCATTTTGGGAGATTGGATTAAAGGAATTTAGTTGGATTAACTCGTTACTATTATCACCACTGTTATCACCAATGCTGCTCGGAGTGAGTCCATACTTAACATTGGCAAGTGACACACTCTGACTCTGAAGTCGTATTTTTTCTATCTTGTCATTAAAGAATTTTAAAAAATCATCGCTGGTACAGTCAGGCGGTATATTAGATTCAGTTTCATTAACGTTTTTAGTTAATTTGGACACTGTCTCAAAAAGGAATCTGGGATTGTTTTTATTTTTCTCTAAAGTACAGTAGATTGTTTAAAACACAGCAGTAAGGTAGTAATGGGGTACTGCACATGCCCTGAGTGGCTTAAGATATTGCACAGAATAAATTGCACGCTCTAAAAACAATAGTGCAGTCATAATAAATATAAATATAAATGGGTCATTCTATAATTTGGGGTACATTTCACATCACCAAAAAAGTACAAAAACAATGTTCTCTCTCAATAAAACAATCAGTGGTTCAAGTTAATATATTCTTTAGTATAACATATCCACTATTTGCAAAGCTTAAACATTAATTTTTATTTTTTTTATTTTAAAGGGACAGTAGATGTAGACTACTAGGTAACTTAGTTGACAGGTAACATAGTTGACAATTTCCCTATTTTGACCCATAACTTCAGTGGTAGACCTTGCCTGGCTGACCACATGTCATTTCTTGAACAGAATAATGTCTAATTTGAACATACGTTTGAATTAAAATTATAAAAAAAATTGTAACCATAACAATGTATGTAACATAGTTGACGGTCAATTAATATACTCATTGACAATGTTCTATTATAGATAAAATATTTTAAAAAATAAGAGGACATTCACCACAGTTTGTTCAATATACCCTCCACAGAGAAAAATGATATCATGTAATGCTGGTCACATAGTTTTAGAACAAACCATTTTTGAGTTGCTGAGTGGAGTTCTGTTAGTAACATAGTTGACAGAACTTTTGCAGACATTAATAAATAAAGATATTTAAATTATTTAAAAGAGAAACTCAATTTAAAAAATATTATTTTTCTTTGGTATTTAAACTTTTAAAATAAATAAAAAAATAGATGTTGTTGCCCTTAATGATTTTATTCATTATTTTAAAACCAAGGCACCCTCAACTTAAAAAACAGACACAGCAAAAACTGTTCATTTAGGAACATCATGATAAATTTCAAGTTAAATGAAGCATAGGATGCACATAATGTTTTTGTGATATTACAACATGTTTTCCATTAATAGGTAAAATATGACATTTTTTAAGAAAATAGTTAGAATAAATATAATTATTATCATTGGACATGGAATGTACCCCAAATTATAGAATGACCCAAATACGGTCAGAGTAAAATGAAGCATTGGCCATGTTTAAAGGGAGTCCAGAGTTCAATGTTCTTGTTCAGTTTTACTTGTGCAGTGATTTATAAGAGTAGGTTGTTAGTGTGTGGTTTGGAAGTGTTCAGTTCCCGTATGGTCCTGGGGTAAAATAAAGCAATAAGCCACGAGAGACCGTGCGTTTTATTTACTAAAACACTTACAAAAAGCATTCTTCCGCGAAATCAGGTAGTCCGTTAACAGTGTTGCTAGGCAACATGAGGGCGAACATAACATTCGCAATAAACATTCCTCCACAAACACTATTACACTATTTCTTGGACGAAACACCCGCTTAATGATTAGGGTTACTGTTTATATTAATCTGGACATTTCCATGTATAGTACATGACTTAAAATAGTGTTCAACCAAGTTTGTACTTTTTCTTTTCAGTGGCGTATTAATATGGAATGATGTGAGGTGGTCATACGTGTGCGTATATCGGGGATTTTACAACGGCTTCGAACGCGGCTCAGCCAATCAGATTTTAGGACCGGAACTATCCGTTTTATAAACTTTTTTTCAGACTGTTTGTCCGGGCTGTTCGTCCGAGCTGTGATAGACCTGAAGTCATCTAGTGCCATCTAGTGTCCACTTTAAAGAAATGTACTTTAATACTACAGTAAATTGGCACTGAAACTTCAGGTCAGTTTACATCACACTGAATTGTATACACAGCTGTGTAGTCATGACATTGTTACCAGTGCTTAATTTAATATTTGCAACAATTAATTAATGTAGTTGGTAACAAAATGAGAATTAGGGGTGAGCGGATCGATCCAAATACAGATACCAACGTTGGTACTGGAATCGGATCGATACTAGTGTGATGGGATCAATACTTCAGTTTTACTTTTTCTCCACAACATTCAGCACGTTTCTTCCATTTCATCAGAAAGTAAAGACCATGTGGTGTGTGTTCGAAAACCTAGTGAGCTGCCTTGCTGTCTTACTGCCTACATAGGCAGCTGCCTCAGTAGAGAGGATTCTAATAAGTCAATGACTTATAAGGCAGGTTATTCGAACGTGCTACTTAGACAGCGATTCCATCGGTTTTTGCATTTAGCATTTAGCATCTTGCCATTCAAATCAATGGGATGGGGTGACACAGCGCGCTAGGTTATCAACTAACATCTCCCTTCGTGTACCGAAAACGGTTACATTCGCTGACAAGCCTGAACTTGTAAATAAATGACACTTGTGCAAGTTTATACAAGTTAAAAATCAATAATAATTTATTTATGTCTGAAAATAACTGTTCATTCTCCGCACCGTCAGCCATGTTTTTATTATTTTTCTGTGAGAGAAGAGCTGCCGCACTGAATGCTGGGATTTCCTTGATCACTAAGGATGCTTCCAATGCTCCCTCGTTCTTGAGTCAAAATAACATTGAAATGTTAAGATGCCTAACTAGACAGCTTATTAAGGCATCTAGGATTTCCGACAGCCTCATTCTCGGGAGCGCACGTAGGACGATGTAAAATGCTGTCTATGTAGAGAGAGCTAGCTTTTCGAACACACCCCATGTCTGTACAGACTCGCTCCTCTCACATCTTACATGCACACCTTGCTCCTCCCCCCATCTGCTGTGTTTTGTTGTGGTACCGTCATGTTATCCCAGCTAACAATTTTTGTTTCCCAGAACGTTCTGGGAACATTCGTTTTTGGTTCCCAGTACGTTCTGGGAACGGATCATTTTGGTTGCCCTTTGGTTCCCCAGGAAAGTTTTCTTTACGGAAATAGAACGTTCCCGTTTGGTTGTGCATTATAGTTCTGGGAACGTTCCCCTAACGTTCCCGTAACCTTAAAATTATTGAAACCTTTAAGGGAACCTTGTACTAACTTTTAAATTATTGAAAACTTTAGACAAGAAAGCCTTACTTTCTAGTTGTGCTAATGGAGAGTTCTGCTTGCTATAGAGCTAATTTCTCTCACTGGATCATAAGAAAACCTTCCGGGAACGTTACTGGAACAATACTTTATACACATAAGAAATAAAACCTTATACATGCTTTAACTAACGTTCTCTGTTAGTTCTCATAAAACCATGAGAGAACGTTAGGTTTCATAGTTTTATAGTTGGTACTTTTAAGTAAAGGTTGATCTACATGGACCGTCTCAAGCAAAAGGCTGCTTTTTTGGTAAGTTCCTACTAAAAAACTTTAAAGATCATAAGAAAACCTTCCGGGAACGTTACTGGAACGTTACTTTAAACACATAAGAAAGAAAACCTTAAGGCAACTTTTAGATAACGTTCTCTGGTAGTTTTCATAAAAACATGAGAGAACGTTAGGTTTCATAGTTCCCGGAACGTTCCGGGAACAGCGCTGATTTTTTTAACGAAAATAGAACGTTACCATAACGTTATGGGATGGTTCTGTGTTAGCTGGGATAAAATCCTAACAGACATCAGTACATTGGTTGGCATTGGAAGATTGTAAGTTTTTGAATAGTTTGCATTGCACATACAGGAATAGGGGCAATTTTATGGAAATAATAGTGTAAACTATACTTACGTAAACTACGGACGCACCTTACGCACACTGCGCACCTTACGCAAATGAGCAGCGAATCAAAGCTCTTTTCTTTTACATTTGTGCTTATAAATGTAAACAGAATAGCATCTGTTTTCTATTTTAAATGAACAAGGACACATGTATTTGGTCACTATTTAAAATGTACAAATGTATTTACCCAGCAAACACAACTACTTATGCCATGATGGTAACGTTGTGAGAAAGTAAAGCACCAGAAACAAGAAACTGGAGCGCTTTAAACAACTGAATTTATCTACAACCCTACTGAGAGCAGCTACTTACAAAAATGCATGTATTACAATATCAATATGATAGAGTTATAAATACAGAGTGCTTATAGAAACAGAAATCACTGCAATTAGCTTAGCAGATAACACTAGCGACAAAGCTAACAAAATACCTGTGTTGTCTTTCGTATAGTTAGTGTACTGCACACAGTGTATCTTTCAGAATAATAATAGTTATGATGTATGGTTTATTTGGGTTTTAATCAATATCTCAGCTGTGAACTACTTATTGCTGTTCTAAACTTATTACTAGAGGTGAGCGGATCGATCAAAATATCAATAGTATCGATACTTAAGTTTTACTTTTTCTCCGCTACATTCAGCACGTTTCTCCCGTTTTATCAGAAATTAGAAACCATGTCTGTAGAGACGCTCTGACGGGTGGTCAAAATTTGGGCTGGTTTGTAATAATTTTGGCGGCTTAAAATATAAATATTGCTTTCAAAAGCAGCTGGAATATAAACAGGCCTACCTTCTGCCACCACATCTAACCCGCTGTCAAGGTTTGATTGACAGGTTATTCTTTCCAGTCTAATAGACACCATTACTACCCATCAATACAGTTAGTCATACACCTATCAGCCATAACATTGAACCCACCTCCTGGTTTCTACACTCACTGTCCATTTTATCAGCTCCACTTACCATATAGAGGCACTTCTAAGTTCTACAATTACTGACTGTAGTCCATCTGTTTCTCTACATACCTTTTTAGCCTGCTTTCACCCTGTTCTTCAATGGTCAGGACCACTGTAGTGACACTGACATGGTGGTGGTGTGTTACTGTGTGTTGTGCTGGTATGAGTGGATCAGACACAGCAGCGCTGCTGGAGTTTTTAAATACTGTGTCCACTCACTGTCCACTCTATTAGACACTCCTACCTAGTTGGTCCACCTTGTAGATGTAAAGTTAGAGACGATCACTCATCTATTGCTGCTGTTTGAGTTGGTCATCTTCTAGACCTTTATCAGTGGTCACAGGACGCTGTCCACGGGCGCTGTTGGTTGGATGTTTTTGGTTGGTGGACTATTCTCAGTCCAGCAGTGACAGTGAGGTGTTTAAAAACTCCATCAGCGCTGCTGTGTCTTATCCACTCGCACCAGTACAACACACACTAACACACCACCACCATGTCAGTGTCACTGCTGTGCTGAGAATGATCCACCACCCAAATAATACCTGTACTGTGGTGGTCCTGTGAGAGTCCTGACCATTGAAGAACAGGGTGAAAGCAGGCTAAAAAGTATATAGAGAAACAGATGGACTGCAGTCAGTAATTGTAGAACTACAAAGTGCTTCTATATGGTAAGTGGAGCTGATAAAATAGACAGTGTGTGTAGAAACAAGGAGGTGGTTTTAATGTTATGGCTGATCGGTGTATGTTAGACTGCAGTGGCATGCGCTAGGCTTTTTTTGGACTTGTTTCTAGGCTAACGGTTATAATAGCTGTACATAGTTCTTCTGTTGGAAATTGGCAAGTGATGCTGAGTTGAATATGAAGATAAGCATGTACGAGAGGTTAAACTTCTTTCACTGCTTGCAAGTTTATTCTTATTTACTTGCAAAGGGTTGTGTGTCCTATCATAAATAATGCATTTTAAAAACTTGGTAGGCTACTTCAAAGACATGCAAGCAAAAATAATTTGTCCTTTTTAATTTATAATTACTGATCTGTACATTTTAAGATAATAATTTGCAGGTCATGGTGGTTTATCTGGTTTAACATTTTTAAAATGATAAACATCATCTGCTTATCCTGTGTTGTTTTGGGAAGTTTTTCATGCATTTTGGCGGATTTTGAAAAGGTTTCTTGCTGGAAACCACTGTTGCAATCTGGCAACCCTGCGAGACCGAACACATGTAGCAGTGAGAGAGAGAGAGAGAGAGAGAGAGAGAGAGAGAGAATGACTGAGAGAGAGGAGCTGTGTGGGAATAATTTCAGAAAAGTGCAATGGAATGGATAAATTATGTTACTATATATTGGTTCTGAACAAAAACCTCGGACTTAGTTCATTATAGTAATAAATGCCCTACTTATAAATCATGATATACTGCTCTCCCCCACATGAAAGTAAATAAACTGCTTTTTTTAATGCATTTTCTCCACATTTTCCTCCCGATTTAGCGCACTCAGTTTTGTCTTCCGCTGCTGAGAGATACCAGATTGCATTCAAGGACAGTACGTCGCTGTACGCCTCTTTCGACACGTGCACAGCCCTCCTCTTCTCTTCCTCTTCTCTTCCGCCAATCAGGGTCCTTACACAGTGTATGAAGACCCACCCACCCTTACATAGTCTGGCCCCACCCTGCAAATACGGTGGCCAATTAGTATCTGCTGCAGGCACTGCCAATTATGCCCGCTAGATGGCGCCCAGCCGACCGGTGGCAACACCGAGTTTCGAACCGGGGAGAAACTCGGTGCTGGTGTGCAAGCGGAATATCCCGTTGCGCCACCTGGGCGCAATAAACCACTTTTATAAGTAAAAGGTGTTGGCGATGCTGGCCATGTATTTACTTGGTATCGGATACCACTAATGAGAACTATACAGTGACAATTGGGTTGGGGGGTAGTTCATAGTAAAAAAAAAAAAAAAGTTAGTGGTTAGTAACGTTGTTCTGCAACCTTTTACAATAGCCAAATAAAAACGTTTTGCAATGTTTCAGTTTTTACTACAGGATTGTATAAAATTAATAACCGTTCTTAATTTGGTGACCTGCAATGTTCTACTGTTTGTCAGTCAGGTTAAGGACTGAGTAAAAGAAAGTAGCCTACACTTTTTGTCTTGAATATGCTATTAATTAAAACTATATTAACATTGTTAACATTAAGTACATTTAAATCAGGTAATTAAATAAATGTAACAGACAATATTTAACATGCTACTACCCACCTTTAATTACTGTATTTGTATTATTAATTATCATAATTTCTAGTTTACTATAATGCAATCAAGCCTTGGTTATGTAATAGCATCTTACATTACATGTAACATGACTTAGACCCCTTGACTATTACTTGGGTTCAACTTAGACCCGTTGACTTTTTGCACATTTATTGGGTTTTGTATTTTATTTTACCCAGCAATATACATTTAATCATCAACAGTGATGTAGTGTTGTGGAGCATTTTCTTTCCAAAGATTTGTTAAAAATCAAAAACCTTTCAGTCAATACTCTGTTAAAGTCCTTTAGGCACCAATTACTGCTGCAAGTATTATAGATACATCTCTACCAGCTTAGCATTATGGATTTCAGCAATTAATCCTATGCTTCATGGCAGATACTTTTAAACTTTTTTTTAAACAGATTAAATGGTGATCATCTGTGAACTTCTATCCTTTTCAGAATTTAATTGGGGAGATCCACAGACATAGCATTAAAATCCTAATAAATGAATATATCAAGTAGACATAATGTTATGCTGTGACCTTGTCGATTGTAACATGTTGTAAATAAGTTTATGTTTAGTGATGGCACATATTAATGTTAATGGTATGAACCAAAATGCAATGTACTTTGAACAGTCATGCTAGCAGAGCTTGGCTTGATGGTCGACGGATTTGAGAACATTATTTATTGTTATTGGATGTAATAAGCACTAGATGGCACTCAATGCCTTTCTTCTGAAATAATCTTCACTATAATGCGCCCTACTCACTCTGAAGTGTACACCATTTATACTAAGGGATGGAATTCGTTATTTATTGAAGTGTAAATAAAGTGTAAAATCAACTTTATAAAATGGATAGTTCCGGTCCTAAAATCTGATTGGCTGAGCCGCGTTCGAAGCCGTTGTAAAATCCCCGATAAACGCACACCTATGACCACCTCACATCATTCCATATTAATACGCCACTGAAAAGAAAAAGTGAATGTTATGTTCGCCCTCATGTTGCCTAGCAACACTGTTAACGGACTACGTGATTTCGCGGAACAATGCTTTTTGTAAGTGTTTTTGTATGTAAAAACATTTATTTATTGAACATTGTTGTATTTTATTATATTTTATGTTGACCGCCGTTTTATAAAAGCAATAAGCGACTCGAGACCATGCGTTACTGCTATGATTTTATCATGGGGAAAGACGTTTTAGGCAAAACAACCTTCCCCGTGATAAAATCGCAGTCTCTCGTGGCTTACTGCTTTAGTTTAGTTGAAGAATGACCGCTGCAAAGTGCCCTTGAAGCGAATCTGCAACTGCTGCGGTGCTACTTAAAGGCACTCTCTGTAGTGATAATCACCTTGGAATAGAACGAGCCACAGGCTCTTTTCAGAGAGTCAAATTAATTTGGTTCATTTCACCAGAAGGCTCCTAAATGGCTCGTTGTTTAGTGCCACTGTCGTTTTTTCCCTAGCTTCCTAGCCAAAGCCTGTTATTGATTTAGCAAGATATAACTTGCGGTTAGCAAGGGTTCGATCCCCGGGGGGAGCAGCCCGGGTTCTTTCTGTGTGGAGTTTGCATGTTCTTCCCATGTCTGCGCGGGTTTCCTCCGGGAGCTCCTGTTTTCTCCCACAGTCCAAAGACATGCCAAAACTGTCCATGACTGTGTTGGACATTAATTAGTGCCAGTGAAGTTTTTTCCCCTAGCTTCCTAGCCAAAGCCTGTTATTGATTGTCCAGGGTATTCCTGACTAACCGTGATAAGTGGTGGGTGAAAAAATTGTATTACTATCGCCTCACAGCAATAAGGTCCTGGGTTCGATTCTCATGTTCTCCCCGTGTCTGCGTGGGTTTCCTCCGGGAGCTCCGGTTTCCTCCCACAGTCCAAAAGACATGCAAGTGAGGTGAATTGGAGATACAAAATTGTCCATGACTGTGTTTGACATTAAACTTGTGAACTGATGAATCGTGTAATGAGTTTCTACCTGTTCAGTCATGAATGAACAAAAGTGTGTAAAACATGACGTTAAAATCTTAATTATTTATAAATAAATAAATATTACTGCCTTGTGCACAGTGTTTCTCGTGTAGCTTTTGGACCTATCGCAACACTAATCTAGCTGTTACCGAAGATGAATAAATAATTAACAAATAAGTTGTTGTTATTATTATGAACTTATTATTGTAGTTTGAACCTAACCTAGTATTTTTATGCTTGCCCCAATAAATATAACCTCCTGCACTGATGTGTACGTAATGGATAGTGGTTGTTCAGCAGTTAATGTTCTGGGCTATTGATCATAAGGCTATAAGGTTGAGAGTTTAAGTCTCAGCACTGCCAAGCTGCCACTGTTTGGCTTTTAAGTATGCCGATTAACCCTCAAGGCCTTTAACCCTCCAGGGGTGCTGTCCATAGCTGACCCTGCACTCTGACCCCAGCTTTCTTCCAAGCTGGGATATGCAAAGATCCACATTTGCACACATGTGTATTTGTTTAATGTTAGAAAAACATGTTATAAACAAATTAACAAATAAGGTCATAAAGCATTGCAATTGACCTATTTTTTTTACTACTGAACATGTGTTTGCCCAACATGATTAGTTATACGTACAATCATATGGACACTTTTTTTGCTTTCTAAATTAAAATGTTAGTTCTGTTGATGTTTCATGCACTAAATGGATAAAAGTCCAAATATATATGAACAGCGCTGCAGTCTATTACACTAGCCCACCACCTCTGAGAGGCAGTAAGTAAAATGTCTTACGAGCTCTTGGTCAGGTGTTCATATACACCGGTCAACCATAACATTAAACCCGCCTCCTTGTTCCTACACTCACTGTCCATTTTATCAGCTCCACTTACCATATAGAAGCACTTTGTAGTTCTACAATTACTGACTGTAGTCCATATGTTTCTCTACATACTTTTTTAACCTTCTTTCACTCTGTCAGAGCAGATATTATTTAGGTGGTGGATCATTCTCAGCACTGCAGTGTCAATGACATGGTGGTGGTGTGTTAGTGTGTGTTGTGCTGGTATGAGTGGATCAGACACAGCAGTGCTGCTGGAGTTTTTAAATACTGTGTTCACTTACTGTCCACTCTATTAGACACTCCTACCTAGTTGGTCCACCTTGTAGATGTAAAGTCAGAGATGATCGCTCATCTGTTGCTGCTGTTTGAGTTGGTCATCTTCTAGACTTTCATCAGTGGTCACAGGATGCTGTCCACGGGCGCTGTTGGTTGGAGGTTTTTGGTTGGTGGACTATTCTCAGTCCAGCAGTGACAGTGCGGTGTTTAAAAACTCCATCAGCATTGCTGTGTCTGATCCACTCATACCAGCTCAACACACACTAACACACCACCAAATAATACCTGCTCTGAGGTGGTCATGTGGGGGTCCTGACCATTGAGGAACAGCATGAAAGGGGGCTAACAAAGCATGCAGAGAAACAGATGGACTACAGTCAGTAATTGTAGAACTACAAAGTGCTTCTATATGGTAAGTGGAGCTGATAAAATAGACAGTGAGTGTAGAAACAAGGAGGTGGTTTTAATGTTATGGCTGATCTTGTATTTTTCATATATACATTTCATTTTTATCACCACTTTATCCTGGTTCCACTGGAGAACTTTGGTCACAAGGCAGGAATTCCCTGGAAAGGGCACCAATCCATTGCAGGGCTTTGGCCACAGCCAATCTTATCTGTGTAGATGCCTGAATGGCTGACAACATAGCTGAGACTCGAACCTTGGATCCTAACCACAGTGGGCCAGTGCATTCCACCGTTGTGCCATCTGAACACCCTCATTTAATGAACAATGCCTAATTTAATTAAAAACTAAACACTGTAAACACTGGTGCGTATATGGCTTGATTGTGTATTGTTTTTTTCTTCAATGCAGACACACAATTTAACCTTTTCAGTTGCTTCAAGTTGCCTCTAAGATACACATTGAAAATGATGAACTTCCCCTCAGCAGCGAGTGTACCTTACAGGAATTCATTCCCAGAAGTCCATTTTCTCTCGCCATCAACAATAAATATGAATACAAATGGTCAGTGACAGGTCACCGTTCTAGTTTTGTAAGTGAGAGAGATAAAAGTTTTCTTGAGTGCTAATAAAAATCTATTTCCTGAGCCACACAGAGCCAGTGATTGGTTTACCATTGATGTACACACAGGACTTTATAGGAAAGACTGGCCAGATGAGCGGTCCGCGTGATGAAGCTTCGGGCTATTAGGTATTAATGATAGAGTTCCAGAGTTACAGTGTTCAGAGTAATGTATTTATTGTGAGTTATTCAATTATGTAGAAGTATGATGGAAAGAAATGTTTTGCAGTGTGGATCTTTACAGATAATGTGGCACCCAGTAGTTTTAGCTTCATACAGCTTTTGAGTTACTTTGCATGCTGTAGTGTGTCTTTGTAAACAGTATCAACAAATGTATCGTTGTTTTCTCTTTCTCTCTCTGAAATCCAGAGAGGAGCCATTTCAGAGAGGGCCTAAGAGATTGTAAAGTAATAGAATATATTAAATTTGTTTTATCTACTTATCATTTGACAATCAACATTTAGACATATACACATCTAAGCAAATAAATCCTCCATACCTATTCTATTTGATTGGTGATCCAGAATTTTCAGAGGGTTAGGCAATTCAGTTTAATAAGAGACTAATTTCAAATTACAGTAAAACTGACCAATCATATTTTCCCGTTTAAATGAGTGGGCTTTGTAACTGCATAACTGTCTGAAGAGCTAAGTGGGCATGACAGTCATGTGTTTTTAACCCCGGCATGCTGTCCTCTATGTCAGCGGTCCCCAACCTTTTTTGCACCATGGACCGGTTTCATATAAGATATAATTTCACGGACCGGCGGGGGTCAGAGGATTTAAAATAGAATAACTATATAATGGAAAATCAGTGTGAATCTTGAGCTTTTTCCGATGCAACGAGACACTGCTCCCATCTAGTGGTGATTGGGGACAATAACACCCAAAGAGTATTGGAAATGTAATTGCTCTTGTAGTGATTTCTAATTATTATTTTTTCTGTGCAGCCCGGTAATAAATGACTCACAAACCGGTACTGGTCCCCGGCCCGGTGGTTGGGGACCACTGCTCTATGTCGAGGCCTGTTGGCTATGAACCCTGGCCTGTTGGCTATGTCTAGGGTGGCGAGGCCCTGCGATGGATTGGTGTCCAGTCTGGAGTGTTGCTGCATTAGGCCCAGTGATTACAGGGAAACCAGACCCCAGCGACACTGACCAGGATGAAGAGATTATAAAACATTATTATCATATATATATATATATATATATATATATATATATATATATATATATGTACAGGGGTTGGACAATGAAACTGAAACACCTGGTTTTAGACCACAATAATTTATTAGTATGGTGTAGGGCCTCCTTTTGCGGCCAATACAGCGTCAATTCGTCTTGGAAATGACATATACAAGTCCTGCACAGTGGTCAGAGGGATTTTAAGCCATTCTTCTTGCAGGATAGTGGCCAGGTCACTACGTGATGCTGGTGGAGGAAAACGTTTCCTTACTCGCTTCTCCAAAACACCCCAAAGTGGCTCAATAATATTTAGATCTGGTGACTGTGCAGGCCATGGGAGATGTTCAACTTCACTTTCATGTTCATCAAACCAATCTTTCACCAGTCTTGCTGTGTGTATTGGTCCATTGTCATCCTGATACACGGCACCACATATATATAATGTTTGAACCATTGGATGCACATGGTCCTCCAGAATGGTTCGGTAGTCCTTGGCAGTGACGCGCCCATCTAGCACAAGTATTGTATATTGTATATATATATACTGTATATATAAATATATATATATATATAATATATATATATAAATACACACACACCGATCAGGCATAACATTAAAAACACCTCATTGTTTCTACACTCACTGTGCATTTTATCAGCTCCACTTACCATATAGAAGCACTTTGTAGTTTGCCATTACTGACTGTAGTACATCTGTTTCTCTACATGCTTTGTTAGCCCCCTTTCATTATGTTCTTCAATGGTCAGGGCCCCCACAGGACCACTACAGAGTAGGTATTATTTGGGTGGTGGAGCTGATAAAATGGACAGTGAGTGTAGAAACAAGGAGGTGTATACAGTATATATATACAGTGTATCACAAAAGTGAGTACACCCCTCACATTTCTGCAAATATTTCATTATATCTTTTCATGGGACAACACTATAGACATGAAACTTGAATATAACTTAGAGTAGTCGGTGTACAGCTTGTATAGCAGTGTAGATTTACTGTCTTCTGAAAATAACTCAACACACAGCCATTAATGTCTAAATAGCTGGCAACATAAGTGAGTACACCCCACAGTGAACATGTCCAAATTGTGCCCAGATGTGTCGTTGTCCCTCCCTGGTGTCATGTGTCAAGGTCCCAGGTGTAAATGGGGAGCATGGCTGTTAAATTTGGTGTTTTGGGTACAATTCTCTCATACTGGCCACTGGATATTCAACATGGCACCTCATGGCAAAGAACTCTCTGAGGATGTGAGAAATAGAATTGTTGCTCTCCACAAAGATGGCCTGGGCTATAAGAAGATTGCTAACACCCTGAAACTGAGCTACAGCATGGTGGCCAAGGTCATACAGCGGTTTTCCAGGACAGGTTCCACTCGGAACAGGCTTCGCCAGGGTCGACCAAAGAAGTTGAGTCCACGTGTTCGGCGTCATATCCAGAGGTTGGCTTTAAAAAATAGACACATGAGTGCTGCCAGCATTGCTGCAGAGGTTGAAGACGTGGGAGGTCAGCCTGTCAGTGCTCAGACCATACGCCGCACACTGCATCAACTCAGTCTGCATGGTCGTCATCCCAGAAGGAAGCTGACGCACAAGAAAGCCCGCAAACAGTTTGCTGAAGACAAGCAGTCCAAGAACATGGATTACTGGAATGCCCTGTGGTCTGACGAGACCAAGATAAACTTGTTTGGCTCAGATGGTGTCCAGCATGTGTGTCGGCGCCCTGGTGAGAAGTACCAAGACTTGCCTACAGTCAAGCATGGTGGTGGTAGCATCATGGTCTTGGGCTGCATGAGTGTTGCTGGCACTGGGGAGCTGTAGTTCATTGAGGGAAACATGAATTCCAACATGTACTGTGACATTCTGAAACAGAGCATCATCCCCTCCCTTCGGAAACTGGGCCTCATGGCAGTTTTCCAACAGGATAACGACCCCAAACACAACCTCCAAGATGACAACTGCCTTGCTGAGGAAGCTGAAGGTAAAGGTGATGGACTAAACCCAATTGAGCACCTGTGGCGCATCCTCAAGTGGAAGGTGGAGGAGTTCAAGGTGTCTAACATCCACCAGCTCCGTGATGTCATCATGGAGGAGTGGAAGAGGATTCCAGTAGCAACCTGTGCAGTTCTGGTAAATTCCATGCCCAGGAGGGTTAAGGCAGTGCTGGATAATAATGGTGGTCACAAATATTGACACATTTGGGCACAATTTGGACATGTTCACTGTGGGGTGTACTCACTTATGTTGCCAGCTATTTAGACATTAATGGCTGTGTGTTGAGTTATTTTCAGAAGACAGTAAATCTACACTGCTATACAAGCTGTACACCGACTACTCTAAGTTATATCCAAGTTTCATGTCTATAGTGTTGTCCCATGAAAAGATATAATGAAATATTTGCAGAAATGTGAGGGGTGTACTCACTTTTGTGATACACTGTATATATATCTGTATATATATATATATATATATATACACAGTATATTGTTAGGATTTTTACCGGTCCCTTGAGCTAATAGAAAGAACTTAACCAGGAGAAGAAAAATATTATATTATAATATGTTATTTTATAATTAAATATAATCTGAAATTTAGTAACCAAAAACCAGCTAGGTGTCTGTATGTGTATAAAATTGCATATATATTTTCCACAGTGCTTGCAAGTCTTGCAATGCAGAGTCCACGTAACAAACAGCCATTCTTGTTGTAAATTGAGGCAACCCAGTTCCTCTTCATGCAATCAGAACTCATAAGGTAATTAAATCAGCATAAACTGGCCTATAACCCTAGAGTGGACAATTAGTTGCACTCATCAGGCCTGGTGAGGCAGCAAGTCAAATGCATTTAGCATCTCAAATTGGCCAGGCATCCTACTGCTTGTACTGGCAACAACTCCTCCCCACCAAAAGAGTCTCCAGCCACATAAAGGAAGCCAAAATTCTGGAAACCTAAGGAATGCAACTTTTCTTCTCTCTGCTTTAACTCCTCCAAAGCAGGAAGCAAAGCATACCAGGGACATTTTGGCATGCTGATATGGTGTAAAGATCACACAGCACATCGAGGTTAAAATAATAGTTATCTGACTTGGAAAGGGAAGGCATATCTTGATTAAATTTTAAAAAGTAGTCTATCAAAATACGTGCAGTTGGACGAGAATGTGGGACAGTTTGAAAATAAGAGGCTTTTTGCACCCTCTTAATCTCTCCACTTGAACCGTTTCTAGACTTGTCATTACAAATTGAATAAGGGTCATAATGCCACAGTGACTAAAGCTCGCCGAAATTACAATGCTGTGCCATTAGTGATGTATGGGTCGATTATTATCAAGTATTATAAAGCATCCACATGATAATCTTAGTCATAATCATATTTATTACTCAGTGCAGTATCTACCCAGCATGGCACAATCAATACATCAATATCTAAACTTCAAAAGTTTACATTTTTGAAACAGTTCTGCAACTGCTGTTTTTCTGTGACTAAATTACTGGAAAACACTTTTTATCAATATAAAAGTAACTGAATTTAAGTTAATTTGTGTTAGGGATATGTAAGTTGTGGGTTATGTATTGTGTACCAACAGCAATACATAAATTAATAAAGCAGCAGGTAGTGTTGGTACTGCACAGCTACAGTGACCCAGAATGTGAAGAAGTGAGGTAGGTTTACCAAGTGTCAGAGGCTTGCAAGAAGGACCGAAGCTCAAAAGTCCAAGTTCCCAGTGCTATTGTTTTATTCACACACATAATGCATAACTTAAATAAATAATAGCTAGCTTTATTCATTCTGTTCTTTTCTCTCTTCAGGTACCTTCTATCCATCAAAGTCCTGGACCAGCACCGACCCCCGGATCATCTCCACCAAAACAGGTAAGTATTTATTTATTTATTTATTTATTTATTTACACTATTACAATAATAAATTAGTCTAGCCTGCTGGTAATCCATACAGACAGACTTGATGATGTGTAAGGAGTACTTACATCATCACACAGAATAAAAGAAGACCCAAGTAGATAGATTGGAGACTATACATTTCTCTAATGAATGAGTATGTGAATGCCCTGTACTTGACTGATACACTGGAATAGTGGATCAGGTAAGTGCCTGGTTATGGGTTTATAATGCCTTGCTATAGACTGGTGAAGTACAGTGGTACCTTGTACCTCAACGTCAATTGGTTCTGGAAGTGGCGTTAAGTTTAAAAGACGTTGAGCTTCAAGGTATTTTTTTCCATAAGAATGTATGTTAATGTGTTCCATGGTGCCAGTGAAACTACATATATTTTAGGCTTATGTAAAATAACTGAGTTGTTTTATAACACAAATATAATATAAACAACACTGAAATACAATTGAAAACAGTTACATACAATAAAAATACAATAAAACATGCTCTTTACCTTTACTTCTTTATTGTTTCTTTATGCTTCTTATTCGTGGAGATGCTTGATCTTTAAATACCGTATTCCATTCAGTAAAGGTGCATTCGAGAAGTGACACAATAGCTTTTGCACTGCCTGTGCTGTTATTTCCTATGGAGTGTGCCGGTGCACAAAGCTTAATGTGACTTATTGTACTAAAACAACGAGCGAGGAATGTCATTAGTGGAGAGAACTTATGAACAGTAATAATTAAGAGAGGTTTAGTGTTTCTATGTTGTTTTTTTAATACATTAAGTCACATTAAGCTTTTTTTTAACAATAAGCGTTTTAGACTCTCTCAGAAAAGCTGAGAACCCTGAGCTATAAAACAAGTTTAAAAGTGAAACGAAGAAAAATCCAGCTAAACACAGATACATGTGGATGCTTTCAGAGTGGATTTGACTGTTATTCCACACAAATGTAGATTCGTCTCATATGAGCACTTTGATAACACCTTACTGCACCACTCAATTGTTAATTCGAAATTAAATTTTTTTTTTTTTTTTTTTTTTTTTTTTTCAAGCTGAAGACATTGAGTTTAAGATAAATGTCAAGTTTAAGGGTACAAAATTTTTCAATGTAGGTGAGATGGTGAGTTTCAAAGATTTTGAGTTTAGGGGATGTCGAGTTACAAGGTACCACTGTACTACAATGCATCTACTATCAACACATTTGCAATACATGAATATGGAAGGAAGGGCATTGTGGCAAAACATTTAGTTAAACTCTGACTTTTCTTTGGATATTTATGACTTCTCCCACTTCCGAAAAAACTGTTCAATGGTAGACTGGCTACTCTTAATTAAATAGGTAACTTTGTAAACTCTTGCAACAGAAATGTGTGAGTAATTCCACCTCTGCCAGGTGTTTCCAGGTAGGATCCAAGACTGGGGCTTCCAGATGGTGTAACTGTCAAGCATTTGCCTCAATTTGATTTATGCCTATATTATCATTAATTTGATCCTTGACAAGATTATCAATTGTCATTCATGCCTGGGGGTCAGAGAGAGCATAACTCTTCCAGCTCTCTGGGTGGGAGGGTTTGTGGGTTTGTGTTCTGTCTCCCCAGCAATCAGAACAGCACTGGCCAGTTCTGGGTGTCTGTGAGTTCATCTTAAAAGTGTTAAAAAAGGCCGCTCAGGTGGCGCAGTGTTAAAAACACACGCTGACACCAGAGCTGGGATCTCGAATACCTGCCGGCTGGGTTGAGCGGCCACATGTACAACGATTGGCCTGATAGGGGTGGGATATTAAAAGAGTGCTGTCAGCGTGTGTCTCTCCATACACAGTGCTGATCCACACTGCACTCGTCAAAGTGCAGGTGACAAAATGCATACGGCTGCTGCCCACGTGTCGGAGGGGGAGTGGGTTAGCTTTGTTTTCCTCTATCAGAGAGGGGATCAGCATTGGTGGAGAGGAAGCATATACTATATATTGTGTTAAAGAAGTGTTAAAGAAGCAGTGAGTGGCATGTGCGAGTCCTCACCCTCCTAGCGTGGTAGCTGCCATATTGTGGGGAAACAGGTAGTGGGAGTAAGCGCTATAAATTGCATCACCTTTGGAATTGCGCTACTCCTGAAAATGTCACTAAAACATCACTGCAGTCTGGGTAATGTACACTGTGTGCACAATTATTAGGCAAGTGAGTATTTTGACCATATCATAATTTGTATGCATCTTTTCCAACTCCAAGCTGTATAAACTTGAATGCTTATTGTATTTAAGCACATCAGGTATTGTGTATTTGTGTAATGTGGGAGGGTGTAGCCTAAGGAGATCAACACCCTATATTGAGGTGTGCATAATTATTAGGCAGCTTCTTTTTCTCAGGCAAAATGGGCCAAAAAAGAGATTTACGTGACTCTGAAAAGTCAAAAATGTTTACATGTCTTTCAGAGGGATGCAGCACTATTGAAATTGCTAAGATATTGGGCCGTGATCACAGAACCATCAAACGTTTTGTTGCAAATAGTCAACAGGGTCAAAAGAAACGTGTTAAGAAAAAAAGATGCAAATTAACTGCCAAAGATTTGAGAAGAATTAAACGTAAAGCTACCAGGAACCATTATCTTCCAGTGCTGTCATATTCCAGAACTGCAACCTAACTGGAGTACCCAGAAGTACAAGGTGTTCAGTGCTCAGACATGGCCAAGGTAAGGAAGGTTGAAACCAGACCACCACTGAACAAGACAAATAAGTTGAAGCGTCAAGACTGGGCCAAGAAATATCTGAAGACAGATTTTTCAAAGGTTTTATGGACTGATGAGATGAGAGTGACTCTTGACAGACCAGATGGACGGGACCATGGCTGGATCAGTAACAGGCACAGAGCTCCTCTTCTACTCAGATGCCAGCAAGGTGGAGGTGGGGTACTCCTATGGGCTGGTATATAAAGATAAGCTAGTTGGACCTTTTCGGGTTGAAGATGGACTTAAAATCCACTCCCAAACCTACTGCCAGTTTTTAGAAGACACTTTCTTCAAGCAGTGGTACAGGAAAAGGTCTGCATCTTTCAAGAAGACCATGATTTTTATGCAGGACAATGCTCAATCACATGCATCAAAGTACTCCACTGAGTGACTAGCCAGTAAAGGCCTAAAAGATGAAAGAATAATGACATGGCCCACTTCCTCACCTGACTTAAACCCTATTGAGAACTTGTGGGCCCTTCTTAAACGGGAGATTTACGGTGAAGGAAAACAATACACCTCTCTGAACAGTGTCTGGGAGGCTGTGGTTGCTGCTGCACAAAAAGTTGATCATCAACAGATCAGGAAACTGACAAACTCCATGAATATAAGGCTTATGGCTGTTATTAAAAAGAAGGGTGACTATATTGATCACTGTTATTTTTTTTAATGTCAGAAATGTTTATTTGTTAATTTTAAGTTGTTTGTTTATTATTCTCACTTTAACAGATAAAAATAAACAAGTGAGATGAGATAATTTTTGTTTTTTATTTAGTTGCATAATAATTCTGCACACTAATAGTTGTCCAATAATTATGCACGCATAGCTATTTTCCTAAGAAAGCCAAAACCTCACTTTTACTTTCTTAAATATTCAGGTTTGAGGTTTATTAACATTTTGAATTGACTAAAAGCACAGTAGTTGTTCAATAATAAAATTTATCCTCAAAAATACAACTTGCCTAATAATTGTGCACACAGTGTAGTCATCTTTCCTTTTATATCCTATACTAAAACAGGTTCTATTAAATAATATAAAAACACCCACCGACAGTGTTCAATTACATCTGATCTTTCACAATGAGAATGGCCTTCTGTCCCATTTTTCCTGATTACGCCTGATTTCGGCGTTCCACCTGACATCACTTTTTGGTAACAGAACTCCAGAAGATGTTTTGCTCTGCTCAAAAGCAGCGGTAATTGGCAGCATCCATGGGTCTAACGAGGGAAGCCTGATGCCTAAGAGACAGGGGGAAAACCCAAACCTTTGCATGTGCTTGAATGGAACAAACCCAGCACACCCCCACATTTCAGTTTACTGGCTGCTTGGACGTGGTCGACTCTTGTTATCCTGAAGGCGGAACACAGTGGTCCTGACAGCTCTTTGGCTAGGGCAGGGTTACCCACCGAGCCGGGGACATACCTGTGGCTAGTGTCCATGTGGTGTGTGTGTGTGTGAGCTGTGTGGTCATGAACACAGCCACTGCCACACAGTAGCCTGTGCCAGACCTGACTTCTTTAAATCCTAATAAATAACACACTACTGCTGCATGCCGCTGCATATTAATGATCTTCAGCCTTTTCCTTTTCCACATGTAGTAGTGTGTGTGTGTGTGTGTGTGTGTGTGTGTGTGTGTGTGTGTGTGTGTTTAGTGGAAAGGGTCTGGCACTGAGGAACTGAAAACGGCAATTTGTGTATGAAATATAGCTAGGAACAGAGGCAGTGGCTCTCAGCTGGACTGGAAGGGGTTTTTTTATGTAGCACTGGATTCAGAAAAAGTTTGATTCTTAACAAACAAGGGCACATTAAAAGAAAAATTAAGAATAGAGATACAGGTTTAGCATATACAAACAAAAAGATTTAACTATCCTCTATGGCATGCATAAACTGCTAGGCATGGTCAGTTCTCTTTGATTTTTAATCATAATTTTAAAAGGAAACAGTAAAAAAGTTCATTGTTGGTTCAAGGATGCCAGAAACTTACAGTGCAGTAACAAATACTGCTCAAGTAGCTAGTGTTTTAATAGGAACAGGAACAGGCCTATACACTTAAATTCTGTAGAGTGGTACCTTGTAACTCGACGTCCCCTAAACTCAGAATCTTTGAAACATGACGCCCTTTGTCGAGAAATTCGCACCCCGTTTACCTTAAACTCAGTGGTGTGCGACCACCGTTTTGCTCAGCGCTTGGCTGGAGCAGTGCAGTAAGACGTTTTCAAAGTGCAACTATGAGACTAATCTGCATTTGTATGGAACAAACGTCAAATCACTCTGAAAGCGTCCATATATATCTATGTGTTTAGCTGGATTTTTCTCCTGTTTCACTTTTAAACTTGTGTAATAGCTCAGGATTCTGAGGAATTGTAAGAATCAGCCTGTCTGAGAGAGTCTAAAACGCTTAGGGTTTAAAAAAAAAATGCTTAAGGTGACAATATATTCAAAGAATGACATAGAAACACTAAACCTCTCTTAATTATTACTGCTCATAAGTTCTCTTCATTAATAAAATGTGTTGCCCATTTTAGTACAATAAGTCACGTTAAGCTTTGTGCACCGCCACACTCCATAGGAAATAACGGCACAGTCAGTGCAAAAGCTATTTTTATTGATTTTTAACTATTTTTAATTGTATTTCAATGTTTTTTATATTATATTTGTGTTATTTTCAGTGTATAAGTGTGAAAAACAACCCCATTATTTGTATTCTAATTATACATTAGAAATATATGCAGTTCCACAGGATCATGGAACACATTAACAGGTTTCCCATACATCCTTATGGGAAAAAATATCTTGAAACTCAACATCTTTTAAACTCAACGCCACTCCCAGAACCAACTGACATTGAGTTTCAAGGTACCACTGTATTAAGGGGTTATAGTTGCCCTGCTGTTTACTGGTAGGTATTTTGCTGCCACAGTTTGGGTACATTACGGATCAATACAACCTTATTCTGACAAACCACAGAACATAGAACATATTTATCTTTTTTATGACAATGACCATATTCACAAAGCATACAGACCAGTGGTGTCCAAACTTTTTTCTAGGAGGGCCAGATTTGATGATGTGAAAGTGCCAGAGGGTCAACAGTCCCTGATGACATTATTTTAAACAATAAAATATGCATATAATACGCTGTTATTTAATCATTATATTTTCACACAGCAAACAACAACCAAATGTAAGCATTCAGGTGCCAAACATGGTTTGGGTTTAAACTATAACAATGCATGGCTACTTTTGGAGTATTTCCTGGCATACATAACCATAAAGACAAAAGAGAAAAAAAGACGTTCATATTGAACAATCCTTGACACTGTGCTTAAGTTATCTGGCTAACTCAGAAATCATGCTTTTCAAAATATTGTGATCTAATATTATGCATCAATAAAGCATCAAAACACATACGATTATTTCATAGATCTATTAAGAAACCTATAAATACCTGAAACAGTCAAGTTAGCAGACAATAACTTTACTTTGTAAATCAAGTTATTTACTGCTATAAAAAAGTTCAATTGTGTTAATTAATACATTTACATTTTCAGCATTTAGGAGACGCTTTTATCCAAAGCGACTTACACAATGAGCTGAACACAATGAGCAATTGAGGATTAAGGGCCTTGCTCAGGCACCCAACAGTACCTTAACCACTGAGCTATCACTGGCCATGTAAACGCTTAGTCCATATAAATATCAGATACAAATGTGTTTTTAAAAAACTACAAACATCACACATATAAATCATGTTTACAACCATGCGCTTGATTAACCTGAATAAACTGTATAGATCAAACATTACGCAGCAAACAAGTTTTGCTTCTTTCTGAAACCGTACCTGGGGGGGGTTTGGAGGAGGAGATATGCGGTTTTGATGGACAGGTCTAGCAGCCAATGGAGATACTCGTTAAAGAGATTGCGTGATTTTTCATCTTTTCATTGGTCATTTTGATATTCGCTGCTATGGACGGACAGAGATTT